>NC_090649.1:90632132-90992296 GCF_040937935.1 Hyperolius riggenbachi
CTTTACTTGCCCTCACTTATGAAAATCATCAGTGTTAAAGGACCGCTATCATGAAAAATTTAAAATGTTTGAATACGTATATATAAAATATACATTTCTTCTTGAGATAAATGCACTATAAGTTACGTTTTCCCTATGCTGCTGTCACTTACAGCAGGTAGTAAAAAGCTGATGGATCTGACAGGTTTTGGACTAGTCCATCTCCTCGTGGGGGGATTCTCATTAATACCTTTATTCTCTACAAAAAGCACTCCCTGAAATGGATGTATACCAAGGTAACAGACAGCTTCCCTACTTTTTTTTGAACGCTGAGAATCCCCCGTGAGGAGATAGACTAGTCTAAACCCGGTCAGATCTGCCAGATTTTCACTACCTATTGTAAGTGAAATCGCCATAGGAAGAGTTATTTATGGTGCATTTTACTCTGGGAGGAATGTACATTTTACCGGTATACAGTATGTATGCATTTTAAATTTTACAATTTTTCAGGATAGTTGTCCCTTAAAAGCCCCTGACTGTTACCTCCACACACCCTCCAGGGCTGATATAAATCAGATATGAAGGCTGTGAGGAAACAGTTGTTTTTATCGCAGACGCTTTGATACGTGAAGCCTGCGGAAGCTATGAAATGACATGAAGAAGCAGCAGAAGGGGACACAGTATCTATAATAAACAGAAAGGAAAAGTATATTATCAGCAATAGCCATGTCCCTAGCACCACGCTCGTACTGCAGCTCAGAAAAATAAAGCACAATGCTTCCTATAGAGATTATCTACTCTTCCCTCAGCCAGCGCTTGCTAGGCTTACTAGGCAGCTCCATTGAGCTTCGTGTACCAGTAGTGAAAAACGGAGTCTGTGTTGACAACGGCGTTCAAATACCAGCTGTCATTTTCTGGATCAAAACGAAAGAGACTGACGATCCTGCCAGAGTTGTAAATCTATTTAGCGTGGGCTAAGCCACGTACCTACAACAAAATGGCCGCCTGTGACATTTAGCCTTCTAGCCTACGACTAGTCTGTACCAGATTCCTTGGCAGCAGAAACTGGAGGAGAGCAGCGAATGGCTGACTAATCACATGTTGGCGTAACAATCCAAATAAGTGCTTTACTGATAAAGTGCAAACAGAGGCTGGTTTATCAACTACTGTACTCCTGACAGAAATAAGCAAGTGAAGAATCAGCTCATGTTTAAAGTGCTCCACCATCTGTTTTTACTAAAAAGGTACTCCCTTCTTCCAGCCGGAATTTTCTCTCAGAACGAGTTGTTTCTCCACTGTAGGGAGAAGTGGCAGCTCTTCACAAAACAGGCTGCATCTGAATGGCTAACAGCATAAGTGTGCAGAGCCCAAGTATAGGCAGGATACACATCTTGCATTCAAAACATATGCACCAAATAGTGAAGGGCTGCCACCTCTCCCTGCTGTCTAAAAAATGTAAGTTTACCTTATGGCTAGCTGCTCACATTTGATATTTTATGTTTGCAATCCTTTTTTTTCAGAGGTTAGGGCTCTAGTAGTGCATAATTGTTAGCATCTGCAAGGTGTGTATGTTGCCTCTACGGGGCTCTGCACTCCTCTGTTGGTAGTCACTCCCATGTGGCCTGGTTTTTAGATGCGGATATTTCTCCCCAAGTTCCTTCACTGTGGCAACAACTTGCTCCAGTTTTATGCTAGGTACACACTGAAATTTTATGGTCGATTTACTGTCAAATCGATTATTTCTAACATGTCCAATTTGCTTTCCAATCGATTTCTGTGCATTTTCCGATCGTATTCCGTTAACTGTAATAGGAAATCGATCGGAAAATGCTCGGAAATCAATCGGAAATCAAACATGACATGTTGGAAATAATCGATCTGAAGTGAGCATGGCATTTGACAGTGCTACGTATTCCCTGTTACACACACCCACATGTTGATGGTGGTACACAGTGCAAAGGGCTATAGCATCTTTGGTGCCACTAACTTACAGAAAACTTCTCCTCAACTTGTCCTGAGCACGCCCCTTGCGTTTCTCTCCCCTCATTACCCGCTAAAATGCCCCGCCCCTTTCCATGGACCAGCACAGCTACTTAGACCTTACAGTTCCCACAAAACGCTTTCTGCCCTGCTTGATGAATGCAACGATCAGCCTCTTCTATCACAGACATCCAAAAGAGTACAAGAGGAGTTTGTTTCAATTATAAACTATGCCCTTCCCACCACCTTTTTCTCAACTCACTTTTACTATGATAGATTTAAGTGTTTGTGCTCAGCATTACTTTAAATTAAGAGCCAACGGCAGCATAGATGTTGGGGTGCTCTCCCACCCCAGGTGCACTATTCGTAACTAATATTTTGTAGCTCTTACAGAGGTTGATTCACAAAGCTTTTCTCCAGAGCTTTCTCCCCTTACCCTTACCTAGCTTATGAGGTAAATTGATAATGAGAGGTAATTCACCCGATAAGCAGATGAAAGATAAATTAGGAGATGAACGGGCCTGATACATGAAAGGACTGGTCACTCTGCCGTGCGCAAGCAATGCACACACATTTTACTGGCCCTAACGCACTACCTGCTACTCTGTTAGCGCCACGCACGTTCCCGGGATAATGCATGTGCCGCTATGGTAACGCATGGCTCCCAATGCTTAGCTGCGTGCTGTGATTTTATATAAAGCGGTTTTGCAGAGCGATTTGTTTTTTCACTTCCTGACGCAAGCCAGGAACTGAACTCTTTGACCCGGTAAAGAATAAATACAATGTATTTATTCTTAAAAGCACTGGGGAAATTGCTGTCCAAATGTTTTCCCTATACCTTCCATCGAGCAAAAAACGCTCAGAAAATGGTACAGGCAGCACTTTGCTGAGCGAATCGGGAACAAACCGCTCAGATGTGAACTCTCTCATAGGGAATCATTGCACAAGCTTTTTAGGGCGATTTTCAAAATCGCCGGTGCTTGAAAAAAGGGCAAAAACGCCCTAGGTGTAAATGAGTCCTTAAAGTGCATCTATACTGAGAGATTGCTGCCATTAATGACCAACATCTAAAAAATGCTGCTTCCCTGGTTGCGTGCTGATCCTCTGCATTTCCTACTTCCTGACTCACTAAGGGCCGGTTCACACTGGATCGGATGCAAAAGGCGGATGTGTTCCGTCCATTTTGCATCCGCTTGCATCAATTTCACGATCTGCGCCACGTCAACTTGATCACGTGTCCTGCGTCGATCACGTCCACCCGTACGCATTGCCACTCACGTGCCCCACCACCGATCGTGGTAGGAGGCTTGGTAGCGGCAGCCAGGAGACAATAGACCAATTCCTCCTAGCAATGGAGAAAATTTTCATTGGTACACTATGAACCAATGAGAATTCTCCCTGTGACTGAGGATTCCTATTGTTTTTTTGCAGCCCAGTGGAGATCCCCATGCATCTGCCGGCCGCTGGGCTGTGTACAGGGACTGAGCAGTGGCTGGACACGTGAGTATTACGTCATGGCAGCGGATCGGCGAAGTGGACGCAACGTTCTGATAGGCTTTCATTGAATAAATTTTTCTGCCTAGGAAAGTGTACAAAGTTTGGAATCGGAGTTCCACTTACTGCAAATCGGCAAGTGGAGGCGGATCCTATTTTTAACATTTGTATTCGCTTCTTGCACTAAGCGGAGCTTAAAAACGTCCAAACAGGTTTTTTAAGTAAGTGGAACCGGCCCTTAGCCAGGAGTAAGCAGATCCAGCGCTCTGACTTCCCAGCGCCTTCCATTAGCTGCATGCTTTCTGCAGGTTCTGTGACTGGGGAAGCCTGAGGATCAGGATGCCAGGCAGCGCAGCTTTCACAACCTCTCAGTACAGGTTCACTTGAACTTTCCTTTTTAATACACCAATTCAGGATTCCTAGCAAAGCAGTGTACACGCCCTATATCGTCAGATAACAGCAGGGGCCCTGACACTATTCAGCCCCTATATGTATTAAAGCGGAGCTGAACTCAGAACTTCCTCTCTGCTCAAAAAGAGAACAGCAAAATAGCCTTAAAAGACTCTCTTTGTTACAGCTGCTACAAATCCTGCAATTAATCTGCAGTGTGTCTACTTCCTGCTTTCACGGGAGCAGCGGTAGGGTTAACATCCTTTGTTATAAATTAGCTTCTCTGCCAAGGCAGCCAGCAGACACAGCTGAGAGATCATATTCCAGTTGTGATTAGTCACAGATGAGGGGCAACTAGACTGGCTAAACTCTCTAAATACATACAGGGTGCATTTCTCTTGGTTTTCCTTCTGTCCTGTGCAAGAGTTCAGGTCCACTTTAATGCAAAAGCATTGGATTTTTTCCCCCCTCCGCAGGGACAGCCTGTAAGTACTGTGACACCCTGATAAGCATTAGATAAACAGCGCAATTTGCAGCTTCTCACTCGTCCAGCCGGAAACACTAAGAGCCCTTTAAAAAGCACTTATAAATCCTGTCGGTATTCCTGTACACGGAAGCCAGTCTGACGGAACCTGTAAATAATAAATATACCCTACCTAAAGAAATTCACCTCTAACTCTGGAGGGGGGACGAGAGGAAAACCAGGCCGGATGGATTTAATTGCATATTCCTTCACACTGCAGAATCTCGCAGCCTTGATACTATTTTGAGATGGAGAGTGATCTCCCAGAAGCCTCCAGTGCAGGAAGGAGGGAGCAGGAGAGGAGTGTTGCATTTCAGTACAAACATACAGGCCTCCAGCCATGTACATCCAAGCGCAAATTACTCATGTCAATCAATACTTTTCTCAGTAGAGCTAAATTCTCTATAAACCTTCAGGAAAATAAGACGCTCTCTCAGCTGAGTTATTTCAAGTCAAAAATAGTTTCTTTCTTTCGCCGTGGCTCTCTTCAGAAAGAGGATGAAATGTTGCCGGGTTGATTAAAACAGGGGCTGCTATTAAGAGGCCGGAGGGTGGTCCTCTTGGTTTTCGAAGGGTAGCAGTGGTTCTCTCCAGTAGGTGAATTGGCTGAAGGTGTCGGAGCAGGGGAAATCCGAGGAGTGGCTTCTCCTGAGCAGGGGGAAGACGTGATCCACCACCTCACACAGACGCACGTAGCTGAAACAATAGAGAGATTATTCATATGAGCGGCAGAACAGAGACAATTACCAAGTCAAACCTGTCCTCCCGTTGACAGGAAAATTGCAGAGCTATATATAGGCACAATGCAAAGCATGTGGTGCAGGAGGTCTCTCAGACGATACAGGTGTGAGAGAATGAGTTCTGGAGTACATTAAACCTCTGCTGAATTGGAAACCGTTAAAGCGGACCTGAACTCAGAACTTCCTCTCTGCTTTAAAAAATAAGCAACAGCATGGCTGTTGGCATGTATGGCTTTGACCTTTAAAGAAAAACTTTACCAAAGTTCTTTGTTACAGTTGATATAAATCCTGCAATGAATCTGCAGGGTGTCCGCTTCCTGCTCTTATGGAAGCAGACTAAGGGTCCATTCACAGTTGAGCGGGAATTTCGCGATTTCCCCTCACCGTAAACTCCCAAAACGATAGTGTTAGGGATTTTTCCGCGTTAATCGTTGTGATTTTAGGTGTAAATGGAGCCTTAGGGTTAACAACCTGTGTTTACAAATTAACTGCTCTGCCAAGGCAGCCAGCTGACATGGCTGAGAGATCAAATTACACTTGTGATTAGTCACAGATGACGGGGGAATTAGACATGCTGCACTCTCTAAATACATACAGGGTGCATTTCTCTAGGTTGTCCCTCTGTCCTGTGCAAGAGTTTAGGTCCACTTTAAAAATATGAGCAAGGACCCTTTTTCTACCAGCTGCTTTCCAATTTAATTACTGAGGCGCATGAGTTTTGAAAGTCGCAAAGGGCATGGCGATTAAAATATTAATTGCGCTACCCAATTACACTGATGCATTTTTTTTTTGACCAATCGCAAAAGCACCGCATGTTGCATCTTTTCGTGCGTCTGCAGTTATCCCGCATTCATTTTTTCAATACCCACCGAAAATCACAGCAAGAAACACGCTCTTTTTAAATTAAGAAAATGGCAATCAGGTGGCAGCGGGTCTGTGATGCTGATCGGGATTTTAGGTGGAAAGTCCCTTCGGCAGCCCTCACACTTTCCCCTGCGATTTGTGACCACGTTCTTATGTGTTTTTATACATTTAGTGATTCTCCATGCTGCAGTTTTGCGGTTGCGAGTCGGCTTTTGTTTATGCGCGTTTTCTATGCAGTTTTTCCGAATGGGATTTTTACATGCATTCCAATAAAGTTACTTTACACAAGAATGTGCCACAGCCACACATGGAAGCTGATTTCTCTCTAGATTTTTCCAAACCTCTGATTTTGAATGAAATCCGCTGGAAAACGGGACAAACAGATTTTGAATAATATGAGCAGATTGTGTAGGTAAACTCTCACTCTACATGGAAGTAGTAAAATTGGCCTGGTACACACCTTCAATTTTGATTGGCCAATCACTGACCAATTTTACCATCTATGAGAGCTGACCTACATACTGCTCATAGTATTAAAAATCTGTTGGCCTCACACTACATGGAGGTGGTAAAATTGAACATATATTATAATGGGATATCAACCTAAATATCAACCTAAATAGGTGGTAAAATTGGTCAATCATTGGCCAGTGAAAATACAAGGTGTGTACCAGGCTATAGGGAACAAGTGCCAATTCCTGGTGGTAACATTCCTTCTGTGAGCGATTGCACTCAGTTCGCCGATCACCAGTGATAAGCAAAGTACTACTGCAATGTCACCCTACGAGTGCGTTCTCACTGCAGTATTTCAATTTTGAGAAAAAGGAAAACATTACCCGCCTGCACCATTTTTACAGCCATTTTTCTTAAAAGAATGTGCAAAAATGCCCATTCCTCTAACAATCGCTCTGAAAACTGCAACCACGAAACGGTTAGTGATTGCGATTGCATGTTGTAGTGTGAACTAGACCTTAGGGCTGGTGCACACTGCAAGAGCTTTTTCTAAGGGCTTTTGATTTTAAAAGCTCTCGCTAATGTAATGCTATGTGTGTGTTCTCAATTGAGCGATGTGATTTTATCAAAATCCCCCATAGCTTTGCATTAGCAAGAGCTTTCCAAATCACTAGCGCTTAAAGAGAACCCGAGGTGGGAATTACTAATACTATTGGGGCACAGAGGCTGGTTGCACACACTAAGACCAGCCTCTGTTGCCCCATCGTATGCCTCCATGTCCCCCCTGCTCGCCGCTATAGACCCCGCAGTGCTGGCGACACGCAGCGTGTCGTCAGCACAATGTTTACCTTAGCGCTGTCAGTCAGCGCCGCTCCCCCGCCTCCTCCGCATCGCCGCTACCCGCCCGCGTCACTTCCCTCCTATCAGCGGGAGGGAAGGGACACGGGCGGGTGCGCCGATGCGGAGGAGGCGGGGGAGCGGCGCTGACTGACAGCGCAAGGTAAACATTGAGCTGGCGACACGCTGCGTGTCGCCAGCACTGCGGGGTCTATAGCGGCGAGCAGGGGGGACATGGAGGCACACGATGGGGCAACAGAGGCTGGTCTTAGTGTGTGCAACCAGCCTCTGTGCCCCAATAGTATTAGTAATTCCCACCTCGGGTTCTCTTTAAAGAGACTCTGAAGTCTCTAAAAAAGTCTTTTTATGTCATAAATCTGTTTAATACTTTATCCCTAACTAAACCGCTGCATCCCCGCCGCTGTATCTAAATCCCCCCCTAATTCGCCCTCCCTCTCCCCTGAAAAATCCACTACTTTCTTGGTCATGGATTTTGCTGCCCTCTACTCTTCCGTGTGAGGCAGAGCTATGAGCTGCAGCCCTGCCTCACACACGTCTGTCAGCGGCGGATCTCCGTCTCTCTCAGCGAAGGAAGACTGAGAGGGGTGGGGGAAAAGCGGCGATCCGGGCTGACAGACGCGCTGAGAGGCAGAGCTGCGGCTCATAGCTCTGCCTCACACGGAAGCGCTGCCCGGATTGCCCCCCAGGGAGTTTTGGGGGGGGGGATTTAGATAGTTTACAGCGGCTTAGCGGTTTAGTTAGGGATAAAGTATTACACAGATTTATGACATAAAAATACTTTTTTTAGAGACTTCAGAGTCTCTTTAAAGTGAACCAGAGATGAAAATAAACTAGTGAGATAAACAATTGGATCTGTCCTTCTACTCCTAAAAATGACTCTTTTAGATATCTCAAGGTTTTATTTTATGCATAAACATTTACAAAGCAGATTTAAGGTTTCATAGTCTCTGCTCAATGCCAGTGTCTTAAGAGTCCCAGAGTGAAAATACATGAACTATTGACCTTTTTATCTTTTTCTCTCACAGTAAAAAGTCGGAAGTATCTGCTTAGCAAAGTGTTTGATAGCTGTAATTTGTTATCAGGGAGCCCACTGAGTCCTGACTGGAGGAAAAACTGTCAGTTCCATAGCCAATTATAAACTCTTTCAGGCAGGGAAAAAAAGTAAAAGGAGCACAGCACAAGTGTCTGTATGCTTGCCACTGTATATGCACATGTCTGTCTCACCATGTCACATGTCATCTCTGGATCTGGACTCTTACACAGGACAGCAGGAAAACAGAGAAATACACCCTGTATTTATTTAGAGAGTTTAGCCTGTTTAATTCCCCCTCATCTGTCACGAAACAACAAGTTGTAATTTGATCCCTCAGCTGCGCCAGCTGACTGCCACGGCAGAGAGGCTCATTTGAAAACACAGGATGTTAATATATTTGCTTCCATGAAAGCAGGAAGTAGACACTGCAGATTTATTGCAGGATTTGTATCAGCTGTAGCAAAAATGTTTTTTCTTTAAAAGTTATTATGCTGTTGCACATCTTATAGAGCAGAGAGTAAGTTCTGAGTTCAGGTTCCCCTTTGAAAAACTCTTGCAGTGTGAACCAGCCCTTATGGTGGCCATACACTTATAGATTTGCAGCAGATTCGATCATCAGACAGATTTCTGGCAGATGCCTGGGAAGTTGAATCTGACAGGAATCTATCTGATGTGTGCCACACACTAGGAACAGATTTCCAATAGATTTCATTCGGAAATGAAATCTATCTAAATTTGGACCATTCGATCCAATGCAACTCTATGGACCATGGATCTGCTGCCAGCAGCAGATCGACCTAGATTTTCCATCATGTCAGATAGATCAAATTCATTGAAATCGATCGATAGATTTGAAAGAATCGATTTCTGATCGCTTAATTCTATGGAATTGATCTATCGATCGATGGCTGAAATCGACCAGTATGGGCCCCATTAGTCCTGTTCAGTGCAAAATCCAATTAAACTTTATCCTTTAAAAGGCACTGTATATACTCTGTATATACTCGCGTACAAGCCTAATTTTTCAGCACAAAAATGTGCTGAAAAGTTACCCCCTCGGCTTATATGCGGGTCAGTTGAGCAGAACAGATGGTGGAGCAGGTTTTGTTACTGGCAGAGGAGTGTAAGGATTGTGCACTAGTGATCCTGCTCTTACCAGCTGGCTCCTTGCTGTGTCTGTGTCCCCTATCCCCTGCAACATGGTGTGCAGTGTGTGTTGCTCAAGACTACCTGTGTCCCCTGGCTTGTAGAGCAGAGCGTGCCAGCAACGTTTCAGCGGTGCAATGATCGGGTGTTCTTCCTGTGTGGCAATCGCTGTGCCTCATATCTATGACGCCATCTAGTGGCATTTTGTGACACAGCTGTATCATCCTTGGGGCACATCTGGCTATGGGGAGAAGGAATGACTTGTACTGGGGCACATCTAGCTACTGTGGAGGGGGCTATACTAGGGAGCAGGCTTATACACGAGGCAATCACTTTTTCCTTGTTTCTCTGGGAAAAGTGGGTACCTCGGCTTATATGGGGGTCGGCTTATATGTGAGTATATACGGTACTTGGGGCAGGTTTTACTATACATCCTGTTAGGGCAGGGATTGGGTTAGCATAGGTGGAGTCATTTTTGAGTCTACAGTCAAGCTAACTCCTTTATAGTAAGAGGTTATATCTGCAAGCTTGCTTCATTCCCCTCGGTATATTATAATAGCTAATGTGTTTTAAAAAATGCACTTATCCGTTACTTTTCTTTCATTTTCGCAGACAAAGAAGATCAAAACCTGTTTTGAGCGACTTATCTAATCACCTGTCAAAACAGGGAGTCATGTTCCATCCATCAGGCGGGTGTAAAAATAGCAGAAATTTCATTAGCACATGTGTGATTAATTAGTTTCACACTTCATAATGTATCTTTCTTTGGCAATTATCTCTCCCTGTGTTATTAAGCTGTGTACAATCCTGCTGATAATAACATTCCTGTTTCTCTTAATTATAGGATGCTTCGGTATATTGTTCCGGAGAAGCACGCCAAATTCCAAATCATGAGAACAATCATATTTTCTGCTGTAAAACTTCAGCGGCATATACTGATTACTGACCCTATTCTACGCTATTAACCTCTCAACGCATTTACTTCCGCTCCATTTCCTTGCATGGCTGATATAAGGTTGTCAACACGATCTATCCATGGCGGCCCATGTATAGGTATTACTAGCTGCAAACAGATCTAACCTGCAATTATCTTCTGCAAGAAACAGCACAGCCTCACCCACATACCCTTTTAAAGAGAACCCGAGGTGGCTTCCTAAGAATGAAATCCGCACACAGAGGCTGGGTCTGCCTATACTGCCCAGCCTCCTTTTCTATCGCAATCCCCCCTAAGTTCCCCCTGCGCTCTGCTATCCCCCATAAATCAAAGCCGCGCTGTCGACACGCAGCGTGTCGCAGCGGGCTGTGTTAACCTCTATAGTGTCACTCTGCGTGCTCCCCCCGCCTCCTGCATAGCTCCGGTCTCTGCCTGCGTCCCTTCCCGCTGAATGCAGGAGGCGGGAGGAGCAGCGAGAGTGACACTACAGAGGTAAACACAGCCCTCTGCATGTCGACAGCGCGGCTGTGATTTATGGGGCATAGCAGAGCGCCGGGGGAACGTAGGGGGGATTGAGATAGCAACAGAGGCTGGGCAGTATAGGCAGACCCAGCCTCTGTGTGCGGATTTCATTCTTAGGAAGCCACCTCGGGTTCTCTTTAAGCCAAATACACACTTGAGATAAAAGTTTTTGGAAAAGGAATGATCGCAGACTAATTTTACCCCTTCCATGTAGTATGAGAGCCATACTTTACACAGTCTATATGGAGCTGAGTAATCAGAAAAATGTTTGCAAGATGCTGTACACATGTAAAAGATCAGTATCTGCAAAAATCAGTTCCTGCCAAATGCATTTAAAGCCTATGATATCTGCAGATCTCAAACACCTTGTTTAACAGACATTCATCTGCAGATCAGACAATCATCTGCAGATCTGAAAATCCATCCTGGTGGATCTGATCTGCAGATGAAGGTCTGTTAAACAAGGTATGTATGAGATCTGCAGATAACAGACTATAAATGCATTTAGCAGGAACTGATCTTTTGAATGTGTAAGGGCTCGTTCAGACTATGTGGGCTGTCGTGCGCATTTTGGCAGCGGGCATAGTGTGCGACACGCAAGAACGGTAGAAGGGCATAGACAGCCCTTCTATCGCTCCCATCATATGCGCTATTGCACTGCTGCATGCATTTTTGAGAATTGCAGTGCAGATCCCATTCATTGTAATGAATGGCATCTGCAGCGCAGCGCATAGTAGCGCAGATGGCGTGCGATTATACGCGTTGCGTTCTGATCGCACAGCCATCTGCACTAAATGATGTGAACGAGGCCTAAAGCGTACAGCATCTTGCAAAGATTTTTATCTGATGGGGAGTTCAGCTCCATAGACTAGACTGTGTAGGTATGGCTCTCATACTACATGGAAGGGGGTAAGATTAGTCTGTGATCTTTCATTTTCCAAAGACTTTTATCTCAAGTGTGTACTTAGATTTAATCCCAGTACACACTGACATTGGGGCCTCATGCAATTAACCTTTTCCCCTAAGAGATCATTTTTCATCTCTTTGAAATAATGGTAGCCATATATCTAGCCACGATGGACACATTTCGACCAAGAGACATCTCTCTCTGATCGAATAGGATTAGAGAGAGATCTGACAGCTGCCCATACACCACAAATCAATTCCTGATCAATGTGAGCATGAAATCTCTAGGGAATCAGCTGAGCCCCCGACCCCCCCCCCCCCCATCCTGCTGTTCCTCTAATGTATAAATGTAGATGTATGTGCACATTTATACATTACCTGCCTTGTGAACTTCAGAATCCGCTGCTCTTCCTTTAGCCCTATACACGCTGCCAGTGTTGTGCATATAGATGCTGCCGGCGTTGCGCATGTGTGACGTCACACACGCACCACATGCTATGCACTGTCGGCGTGTATACTGCTTAAAGAGAACCCGAGGTGGGGTTCTGACAATGCCATCTGCACACAGAGGCTGGGTCTGCCTATACTGCCCAGCCTCTGTTGCTATCCAGATCCCCCCCAAGTTCCCCCTGCGCTCTGCTATGCCTCATAAATCACATCCGCGCTGTGCTTACCTTTGTACTGTCAGTCTCTGCGCTCCCTCCGCCTCCCTGCATAGCTCCGGTCCCCGCCCGCGTCCCTTCCCTCCAATCAGCGGGGAGGGAAAGGACGTGGACCAGAGCTATGCAGGAGGCAGGGGGAGCGCAGAGACTGACAGTACATAGGTAAACACAGCCTGCTGCAACATGCTGCGTGTCAACAGCGCGGCTGTGATTTATGGGGGATAGCAAAGCGCAGGGGGGGCTTAGGGGGGATCTGGATAGCAACAGAGGCTGGGCACTATAGGCAGACCCAGCCTCTGTATGCGGATAGCATTGTCAGAACCCCACCTCGGGTTCTCTTTAAGGAAGAGCGGCGGATTTGGAAGGTGAACGCGCACCGCGACACAGGACAGGTAATGTATAAATGCGCACATACATGTACATTTATACACCGGGGTAACAGCACTGAGGGTTTCGTCGCTCATCCAGATATCACTCGGCGTTACTGACGCACACCAGATGGCCCGACATCTTGCAGCATTGTCCAGTCGACATGCTTGGCCCGAAATTGGTCGCATTGTTGATTTGGCGGCACCATTTTTCATCCGATTCGATGATTATCAAATCAGAATGACAATGAATATACAAGGCTGCGCTGCCCACTCAATCCTATCACAATTTGCAACACCAATCTCCCAAATCCCCTTCTCAGTTATTTGTATCTTATCAGTCAAATACTGCAGTTTCCAAAAATAGTTCCTGTGTCTCAGTATTTAAAGTTCCACAGGTTGATATTCAGAGCTTACTGCAGCCAAGTTTACTGTAATTTGTGGTGGGATCGCTGTGTCAGGGTTCCAGATGTCAGGATATGTCAAGTAGATGAACTGCGCTCTCCACCTTCCTATAAAACAACATACAAATGGCACATAGCGTGACTCCATACACATGCACTTTGCCACATACAATCAATCACCACTGTGACAATTGTGCTCGTGTCGCACTCGTGTGTCCACTCCCAATATAGATTGCGCTCACCAAACAGCAGCCACCTCAAACTCAGGTGGGTCTAGCGTATTTTTCACACATAAGCTCCAGGCATATTTAAAATCCTCAATGATCTGTTTAATGTCGCTTTGATCCTCTCCGGAATCATGAAATTGTAAAACACATAAAATACATCATAGTGTAATCTGCATAAAAAAACACACGATAGCCCGCGCAGTGAATGCGCACTCACTTATATCTCCTTGTCATATGGCACATCATATAGGCGGCAGCGAGATCTGTCCTGGCCTCCGGGCATGGGGTGAACGGCGTCCCGTGTCCCTCCTAGTACCCTTTCGCCTGGTCTGCGCTGACTCGCGTCCTCCTCGCTAAGCTGTTCCTCAAACACTTCCTAGTGCAGTGACGTCAGACGCGCCGGCCGTAGCTCCGCCCTACGCGTTTCGTCTAGTCAGACTCAGCCCCTGATGAGTCTGACTAGACGAAACGCGTAGGGCGGAGCTACGGCCGGCGCGTCTGACGTCACTGCACTAGGAAGTGTTTGAGGAACAGCTTAGCGAGGAGGACGCGAGTCAGCGCAGACCAGGCGAAAGGGTACTAGGAGGGACACGGGACGCCGTTCACCCCATGCCCGGAGGCCAGGACAGATCTCGCTGCCGCCTATATGATGTGCCATATGACAAGGAGATATAAGTGAGTGCGCATTCACTGCGCGGGCTATCGTGTGTTTTTTTATGCAGATTACACTATGATGTATTTTATGTGTTTTACAATTTCATGATTCCGGAGAGGATCAAAGCGACATTAAACAGATCATTGAGGATTTTAAATATGCCTGGAGCTTATGTGTGAAAAATACGCTAGACCCACCTGAGTTTGAGGTGGCTGCTGTTTGGTGAGCGCAATCTATATTGGGAGTGGACACACGAGTGCGACACGAGCACAATTGTCACAGTGGTGATTGATTGTATGTGGCAAAGTGCATGTGTATGGAGTCACGCTATGTGCCATTTGTATGTTGTTTTATAGGAAGGTGGAGAGCGCAGTTCATCTACTTGACAATTATCAAATCAGATGGTCGATCGGCCACCATGTCGCTAGATGAATGGGTACCTAAAACTTTCAGCATTTTGCAACTGATAAAGTACCAAAAAAAGATGAAAAAAAGTACCATTAGGGACCTTTTACATACGGTGCAGTGCGATTTGCGGCATAAGACCCCACTGCAATGCATCGCATCATTACCTGTATTTTGTTCCCTGTGGCAGACTGCGCCGACAAGGAAAGCCCGCCATGCAGCTTTGCAGTAACGCATTGCATACAGTGCGTTGGGATGCTGTATGCTGTTAGACCGCACTGCAGCTCTGTGAATGCAGTAGCCATAAAGTACTCCTGATCTGTATTTTAAAAGCCTGTTAAAAAAAAATGCATACCTCAACTAACTCCAGGTTCCCAACGCCGCTTCTTCCATCCAGTCAGCTCTGCCATTCTACCGCAGTATCCTTTCGTAAAAGCCTCTGTTGTGTCCGATTACACTGCCTATTAATTTGCGCTGCCCCGCATGCGCAGTAGGAGACTGTGCGGACACAGTTCCTATTTAATTATGCTGCTGGTGGTAAAATACTAAATATCTCCGCTCCCACACCTCTTACACTCCCCAAATTTTTAGGGTAGGTAGAGGAACCCCTGAACTACCTCTATGCCACATTGCAGCCTCGGAGACCGGCTGGTTCCCAAGATAGGTTTCTCTAATCTATCTCCTGAATCAGCGGGGCTCGGAGGCTGCAATTTGGCATAGAGGTAGTTCGGGTGTCCCTCTCCCTACCCTGAAAATTTAAGGAATGTATGATGTGTGGAAGAGGAGATATTTATTATTTTACCACCAGCACCATAATTAACTTCACACTGAGCATGCGTGCTACTCAGTGTGGAAGGGAGCTTCCGGGCAGCGCGATCAGACATTACATCGGCATCTTCCCAGCAATGGCGTTGACCTGGAAGTACACCAGGAGCACTTCCGGTTCAGCGCCATTGCTGTGAAGATGCCAGCATGACACTGCGGTGGAGCAGCAGAGCCGACAGGACAGAAGAAGCAGCGATTGGAACCTGGAGTCGGTGAGTTATGCAGTGGCTTATTTTTTAACAGGTTTTTAATAGTTAAAGCAGGAAGGGCGGTTCAAGTGGGTGTAGTCAGGGGAGGAAGGGGCGTTGAGAACTACTACTTCCTCCCCGCCTATGTTCTTTACCAATCAATGTTTTCAACTGAGTAGAACAAGGACCACAGGGGGCACTAGACAAAAAAGGATGGTGCTGTGACATATGTCACAGCATCACGTATTCAACGGATTAAATAAAATGCAAACACCCCTTCAGTTTAGGGGTAATTTAAAGTGATCCCGAGCCGAAGTTAAGGAACAAAATCGGATACATATTGTACCTGAAGAGAGGGAAGCCGCAGGATCCTATTTAAGCTTTCCTCGCTTCTCTGTTGTCCCCGTCGCTGAGTGTGGCCCCCCTCCACATTGGGGCTGCGCAACTCCTCTTCCTGAAGCATGGTCGTGCAGTAGCCACGCAAGCCTTCCACTGGCTTCTGCTTACTGCACATGCATGGCTACTGCACAGCCACGCCTCAGGAACAGGAGCTGCATGGCCTCGATGTGATTAGCAACAATGCCTCATCGCTAATCTTTCAGGGGGCCGCACTAAGCGATATGGGGACAACGGAGTAGCAAGGGAAGCCTCAGTAGGAGATCCTGAGCTTCCTCCTCTTAAGGTAAATATCTGATTTTGCACCCGAGCTTTGGCATCAGTTTGGTTTCATAACTTGCATACACCCTTCCCCCACATTTTGGCAGTGAGAAGCACATCTATTACAGGGAGCAGCACGCAGCATGTCGGGCTTTATTTTGGTGAGCGAAGCAGCGAGCGGCCATGTTTACTCATTAAGCCTCACCACCTGCTGCTCTGAGGAGATGTAATCTCGGAATGTTCCGGGTTGTACAATAAAAGAGATACTCACGAGGAGATGTTGGTCTTTGCGTGCTCTTGAATCAGCTCTCCCTTGGGATTCACCGTAAATATTCTGTTTAAAGAAACTCCCACTTGCTTATACGAATAAACATCCTGTATAAATCATAAAGCTACATATTAGTCTATGGAAGTGACATTTTAATGCAGCAATAACCGCGTCAGCGCCAGAAGAGTTCACGGCATTCCAATTGATTTATGATGTCATAAAGCGGAGTCCTCCACACAACTCGATAAAAAAAAAAACGGAATGTGGAAAAGTCCCATAAAAAAGGGCCTGCAGTATTACTCAATAAATATTCTTTAAGTGTGTCCAAGTGCTTTGATTTTTATGTGGACAATGTCGTAAATTCACAGACGAATCTTATTGGATTAATACAAACAGTTTAATCTGTATCCTGCGGAGCGCGTCTAATCCTGTCAGAGCCGCCATCTAGTTACCATGGGGAGGAATACTCTGTAGGGATGTCACAACACTGTATACTTGCATCAGATACACAAAATATTAATGAGCTCATCGACTCGTTCCTTTACATAGGAAGCACCGCTGTGAACGCTAGAGAAAGAAACATACGCCAGGGGTCCTAAAGCGGAAAAATAAACACACAACCCTCTGCTTAGCATTGAAACTTTTATAAAACATTGTTGCCAACAATGCCAAATACTATTTCACTTCCTCGACCAGGAGGTATTTGCAAAGCCTACATTTGAAAGCGCCACATGCTCACTTGGGCATGGCGTAAACCGAAACAAAAACAGTTAAAAAAGTGCAGTAAATTGTGGATGTAGAATATCGGTAAATTTACTGATATTCTACTACTTAATTGATATAGTGAAACAGTGGTAATATTAGCCGATATTTCACTATGACCTAACCACTTCCTACTGAAACTCCTCCCCCACCCCAGTGGTGCCTAACCTTAACCTCCTCCCTAGTAGTGCCTGACCTTATGCCTTCCCCCCCCCCCCCCAGTGGTGCCTAACATTAAACCTCCTCTCCAGTGGTGCCTAACCTTATCCCCCACCCTCTTGGAAGTGCCTAACCTTAAACCCGGGGGCAACTAACCTGACCCCCCCCTTCCCCCAGTGGGGAACTAACCTGATCCCCGCTAGTGGACAACTAACCTAAATAACCTCCCTCCCACCCCAAACCCTGAACTCCTGCGTCAAATTTTGACCACAGTTATAATTACTTTGTGCCTGCTATTAGTAGCTGCAGTTTGGATAGCGGGCTCTTAAACTTGTCATGCTCCATTTAGCTGTTCCGTTTGCAAAGGTACTTGCTTCACAAGAGCAAGAAGTTACTGTAATTACTAAGGCATAACTTAAGGTCGGTGAGTGAATAGGAGAATTATTTTGCTATATCCCATAATATCGAGGCATGTTTACCACCGGCGAACTTCCATCCCATAATGCCCAGCATGACCCTGAAGTCAGTGAAGTTCGCACCAATGACTGTGTAACCTGCATTTCTTTCGGGAAATGTCGTTTTTCATACGCCAGTAGTCATGACATTAGGGTCAGGCTGGGAATTATGAAGTGAAGTTTGCTGCTGACAAACCCATTCCACAGCAGATTCCAACCCACACCTATACCCTCATTTTACAGAGCAAATCCAACTTGTAGACAGCTGTTTCAGGCTTTTTTTGGCTTTGATCAGTGTAAGGTGTGAATAAGGAGGCTCTGTGGTCGGACTTGCAGAACAGAGGTGTTAACAAATCCCCATTATGGGAGAGCGTGCTTTTTGGTTGCATCTGTCTCTTAGCAAAAATCCTAATGGCCCATACTCACGTGCTACAATTGTCGTCGCAACCACGTGGCACGTGAGTGTTGCGGCGACAGGTCGCCCGTGAGTATGGCACGCGCGCCCCGAACAATCGCTCGTCGCTGCAGTAGCCAGGCGATTGGCGTGGTCAATCGCCTAGCGACAGTTGCCGCCGCAACTGTCGCTAGTCTGCGTGTGTATGCGGACTAGCGACAGCAACCTAATAGCCAGTGCACTGAGTTTCCGGCGGGGGGGGGGGGGGGAAGAACGCCGGCGACAGCTTTCGTCGCATCACTAATCCCACTTTTCCACGGTGTGTATGTGGAGGGACCTGGCGACGAGCTGTCGCCAAAATGGCGCGCACACGCTCCCGTGTGCTAGCGACAAGCTACATAAGTAGCTCGTGAGTATGGGCCATAAGGGACACAAGTAGTCTGGGAGTAGTCTCTCCTAGTGATCTTATATACACACGTTTTGGAAAGAAGTACACTAGCTATGACCATCACTTCTGTGGTATCTGGGAATTATTTATTTATGCAAAAGTGAAACTACAGGGGAGCAGCCCCTACAACTGCAGCCCAAGAGCGGTGAGCGGAAAACTACTTACCTTCCCTCCCGCCAATAAAGGGTCCATCCTTCAGATCAGGTGTGTTTGTGGCTACCCCTATTATAGGTGTGAAGACTACGATAGCCACTTTTGTTTTACGACCCTTGCAAGATGAGACTTCTACCTATGAGGGTCGCCAAGGTTAGGTGTAATGTCTGATTGCGCTGCCCGGAAGCTTCCTTCCACACTGAGTAGCACGCATGCTCAGTGTGAAGTTAATGATGCTGCTGGAGGTAAAATACTAAATATCTTCACTTCCAAACCTCTTACACTCCCCAAATTTTCAGTGTAGGGAGTGGACCCCCCGAACTACCTCTATACCAAATTGCAGCCCCCGAAACCCGCTGGTTCAGGAGATAGATTACAGAAACCTATCTCGGGAACCAGCGGGTCTTGGGTGCTGCAATTTGGCAAAGAGGTCGTTCTGGGGGTTCCCTCCCTACCCTGAAAAATTGAGAAATGTAAGAGGTGTGAGAGCGGAGATATTTAGTATTTTACCACCAGCAGCATCATTCAATCGTCTCCTACTGCGCATGCGGGGCAGTGCAAATCAACAGACACAACATAGGCAAGGGAAAGGGTGTGAACATTGGGGGGGGGGGGGGGGGGCTCTAAGTTTTCCGGGGGAGGGCGTGATTTGAGATTTAAACAAACCCAGTTGCCTGGCAGCCATGCTGATCTTTCTGGCTGTAGTGTCTGAATCCCACACCTGAAACAAGTCACCCTTGAGTTAGAAACATCTGATCTGCTGCATGCTTGTTCAGGGTCTATGGCTAAAAGTATCAGAAGCAGAGGATCAGCAGAGCAGCCAGGGGAGTAGAGAAGTGGTATTCTTTAATAAAAAAAAATGTCAGCCTCCATATCCCCTCTCAGGTCAGGTGTCCTTTAACTTATGTGGGTGCAGGAAAGCAAATGAGTAATAAACCTTAGAAACTGGAAAAAGTGTACTTACAGTGGGTCGGTTCCCAAAAGCAGCATAGAAGGGCTCCGTGTTGGGGAGGAAGAGGTTCTTGATGTCAGTCAAACACTCAATCTTGAATTTTTCTGGCTTCTTTTCTATCACTTCTCTGCAAAAATACAGATGTATATATAGCCATTTGGTTTTAATTTGACAGATCTAAAGCACAGAAAGCAAGCAAGCAGAGGACATTTGGCAGAATTGTAATCACTGCTTTTACTAATCTGAAGGTGGTGGTGGTGGTGGTGTGTGTGTGTGTGTGTGTGTGTGGAGGGCAGTCTTTCTATAAAAATCACTTCCTGTATAAAAGCAAAGACGATTGTTAGGGATAACGAGGCACCCTATTACCGCAGCATCTTTCTGTCTGCCGTAGCCTGCCCACAGGAGTCATAGGGTGGCTGATTGCGCAGGCAAGATCTGACCGCTGTCACTGCATCCGCCCACTACAGCTAGGAGCACCAAGGTTCAGCCAAGCAGCTGCTTATGCTAATGCATTGAAAGGGATGAGCAGCAATCAGTGCTGGCAATTATAATCCTGGGGGTGCGTAAGGCCAGTTCCATGCTGTAACAACAGGCTTGCAATGCAACAGAGGGTAAAAGTCGCATGGTGCGTTATGTAATTGTTGCAATGCATAAAGTACAAAAATATGCTTCACCGCAACTGTAAATACGCTCGCCGCCCGATAATGCACAGCAAGCCTCCCGCTATTTTGACAGATTCCGCTAACGCACTGATGTGAACGTACTATTATAATATGATCACACTGCGTATGCGATGCAGCACAATGTGTCAGGGTGTGGCTGGCAGGCGGCTCTGCCTCTGACACAGGAGACCAGGGTTTGAATGAGTAAGCCAGCACCTATTCAGTAAGGAGGCCTTGGGCAAGACTCTCTAACACTGCTACTGCCTACTAATCGTGCACTAGTGGCTCCAAGTCTGGTGCTTTGAGTCCACCAAGAGAAAAGTGTCATATAAATGTTCTGTGTCCTGTCTTGAAAGTACCCTAACAGCAAGATGGCAGCTTTTTGGGGAGATTGATCCCAAAACTTTAAGAACAGGTGTCTGGCAGGGAGCTACTGTATCCAAAGAGGCAATAGCAAGACTCAATTTAATTTACGGCCAAAATCTGGCAACGATCATCTGTTATCTAGGGGCAGCTCCAAAGCTGAACTCTAGGTGTGTGGGTGTGGGTGTGTGTGTGTGTGTGTGTGTGTGTGTGTGTGTGTGTGTGTGTGTGGGTGTGGGTGTGTGTGTGTGTGTGTGTGTGTGTGTGTGGGTGTGTTGATATATGTGTTATATGGACTGGAGGTAGAGCTACCGCGCGCAAGGCTCTGCCTCCCCGGGGCAGCACAATCCCTGTAAAGTGGTGAAGGGGATAAATAGCTTATTCTGCCACAGGGATGCGGCAAATCAGCTTTGATCTTAATGTTTGAAGTGAACCTCCAGACTAAAAATCTACTCAGCAGTACTGAAAAGGTTTGGTATTTCTTAACAGTTTCACAGCATCAGAACTTTGTTTTTCTTATATAAGCCTTATTTTTAGCTGCACAAAAGCTTAAGCTCCGCCCCATCAAAGAAAACTGCCCGGGCTTTTTTTCCCTGACGCTGTGCAAAGCATGATGGGATCACCTAAGTTGTTATTCACGTTGCCTAGCAACGGAGGGGTGATCAGCACACAGGACAGTTGGAACTGTGTCTCATGCTCCCTGTCACCTCCATTCAACCAAAAAGATGGCTGCCCTCAGGAAAACATTTGCCTGTTCTTTTAAAAACAAGGTGGGTAAGAGATTATATTACCTATCTATTTTAATTAACATAACTAATGTAACTTAATGACTGTATATTTGTTTAGGCTGAAGTTCCTCTTTAAGTTAACTGTACAAGTAAAAAAGAGGGAATTTAATAGGCTTCAGACTCTTTAAGCAGATAGTCCTGCCATACCTAGAGCTACCCAGACTTGGTTACAGCTTTTGTGCAACGCAGGTTTGAATTCAGTAAACAAAACAGGATTTTTAATAACATAAAATATCAGAGATTGCATTAGTATTAAGGTTAAGTGAAGCCGTACCTGTGCAGTGCAGAGAACAGGCTGCTGGGACTGAGGAGAACAGGTCCTTGGGGTAAGACAGTGCCTCGCTCATTCACCCAGTGCAGGTACCCTCGAGTCATGTCAGCCATCCCGATAGCCCGCGCTGAGCAGTACAAGAACTTGTAGCCATTTCTGATGAATAACAGGAAAACACTCAATGAGAAGAACAAGGGCAAGGAACTATACCAGTATACATTGTTATGGATGGTAAGTGGGATGGAAATCGTTCCAAGCTGAAGTAGAATCATGCAAATGTTGTGTGCAAATGTATGATGCCTGTGGAAAAAGCCCCTGTTTACTTATCTGTTCACAGTGTAATCAGAGGCAAAGGCTCACTGCCCTAATGTTTACTGTTTTTGTTGCAATATTTGTGCTGCTTAAGACTTTGCTGTATATTTTTTGGTTGTACCCGTGTTCCCTGTGTTGTCTTAATGTGTTTTGTAAAGTGCTGCGGAATATGTTGGCGCTATATAAATAATAATAACAAGCGGACATAAAGAGGAACAAGAAGGCTCTAAGGTAGGGGTGTCCAAACCTTTTAGGCCAAGGGCCATATCACCATTCTTGAGAGTGCTAGGGGGTCAAACCAGCAACATTAAACACCATTTTGCTGTTTAACGAAATGTCACAGTCATAGTGTATCAAATGGCAAATAAAACATTTCCATAGACAAAAAAAACATATATCATGTGCGGTTAGCATGTCCTTTAAAATATGCAGGCATAGTGCTACTTAAATAGTGGCAGCTGCTAATCAGTGGCTGTTACTGCTGCTGGCACAGTGGTGGCTGCTAATCAATAAGTAGCTGTTACTGCTGCTGGCATAGTGGCTGCTAATCAGTGGCTGTTGCTGCTGCTGGCACAGTGGCGGCTGCTAATCAGTGGCTGTTACTATTGCTGGCACGGTGGTGGCTACCAATCAGTAGCTGTTACTGCTGCTGGCACAGTGGCGTCTGCTAATCAATGGCTGTTACTGCTGCTGGCATAGTGGCTGCTAATCAGTGGCTGTTACTGCTGCTGGCACAGTGGCGGCTGCTAATCAGTGGCTGTTACTGCTGCTGGCACAGTGGCGGCTGCTAATCAGTGGCTGTTACTGCTGCTGGCACAGTGGCAGCTGCTAATCAGTGGCTGTTACTGCTGCTGGCACAGTGGCAGCTGCTATCAGTGGCTGTTACTGCTGCTGGCACAGTGGTGGCTACTAATCAGTAGCTGTTACTGCTGCTGGCACAGTGGTGGCTGCTAATCAGTGGCTGTTACTATTGCTGGCACAGTGGCAGCTGCTAATCAGTAGCTGTTACTGCTGCTGGCACAGTGGTGGCTGCTAATCAGTGGCTGTTACTATTGCTGGCACAGTGGCAGCTGCTAGTCAGTGGCTGTTACTTCTGCTGGCACAGTGGCTGTTACTATTGCTGGCACAGTGGCGGCTGCTAATCAGTGGCTGTTACTATTGCTGGCACAGTGGCAGCTGCTAATCAGAGGCTGTTACTGCTGCTGGCACAGTGGCGGCTGCTAATCAGTGGCTGTTACTATTGCTGGCACAGTGGCAGCTGCTAATCAGTGGCTGTTACTGCTGCTGGCACAGTGGCGGCTGCTAATCAGTGGCTGTTACTGCTGCTGGCACAGTGGCGGTTGCTAATCAGTAGCTGTTACTGCTGCTGGCACAGTGGCAGCTGCTAATCAGTGGCTGTTACTGCTACAGTGGTGGCTGATAACCTACAACCGAGCAAAGGGATAGGCAGAGTGGCGATACAAGGTGGCCCCTGCATGTGGCACCCCAGCTATGGCTTGTGAGGCGCATGGAATTAACAACTGTAGAAAGCTTCAGGGCAGGGCCACCAGAGAAGGCTTGGTGGGCGGCATTTGGCCTCCAGGCTGGACATTGCTGCTCTGGGGATCCAGAGCCTTATCTCCTCTTAGATGGTTTGGCTGGATAGTGCATCTATTCAGTAAAGAGACCTTGGGCTAGACTCTCTAACACTGCTACTGCCTATGGAGCGGCCCCTAGTGGCTGCAGCTCCGTCGCTTTGAGTCCACCAGGAGAAAAGCCTAATATAAATGTTCTGTGTCTTGTGTGTAAAACATGTCAGTGGTTACCAACATTATTAATTCATGTTGAGAAGCAAAGACATATGTGACACAGCGAGAGGGTCGCTTGTGGCCACCACTAATGCATTTTTCCACTAGTGCTTTGCCTGAGAGAGGTCATGCCTGGTGACGAGCCATTATTGGAATGCATCTTAGGCTGACAGAGTTCAGGTTCTTATTACAACTACCAAGCTGTCCATCAGGTCCCATGTGTGGCAATAATTACATCACTTCCTGTGAGCTGATTACTTGGATCCCTCACATTGCTGCTTTCTAACCATTTCTACAATTTTCAAACTTCACATACAAAAGTAAAGTTACTAAAGTCTGCCTTCCTATTGACTTTAATGTGCTTCATGCTTGAAATGGTCGCCTCAGCAAGAAAAAGTGTCTGAAACTCAACAAAACTAAATGGGGCGTTTCCACTTATCTCTTCTTACCACAGTCTAGGAAACACAACCACATTAGTATTCATGTGGATGGAAACCCATCACCTCCCCTCTATGTGACTGGACTGTAAGGGGAAGCTGGAATAATGTGATTTCCACATGAAATACGCCCGAGATGGAAGCAAAAACTACTTTACCAGTTGCACTAAATTACCGTAGTTCATTCTGCTTCATAAATACCCCCATTACTAGGGAGTCATAAAAGGATACCCGAAGTGAAATGTGACATGATGAGACAGACATGTGTATGTACAGTGCCAAATGCAATCGGGTCGGCACCACCAAAGTAATGTAAAGCTCTTTTTATTCCATAAAAGCAGTGACAGACGCTGTTTCGGGCAATGTAGCCCTTTCTCAAACTGCTAGAGACAGATGTACAGTGCCAAGCACACAAATAACTATTCTGTTTTCCTTGTTTTCTTTCTCTGCCTGAAAGACTTAAATATCAGGTATGTAAGTGGCGGACTCAGTCCTGCCTCAGACAGGAAGTGACTACAGTGTGACCCTCACTGTTAAGAAATTCGCCTTTTTATCACTTTTTTTGCTCTCAGATGCCATTTTCTGCTAGGAAAGTGTTTTATAGTTGGAATTTCTTATCAGTGAGGGTCACACTGTAGTTACTTCCTGTCTGAGGCAGGACTGAGTCAGCCACTTACATACCTGATATTTAACTCTTTCAGGCAGAGAAAGAAAACAAGGAACACAGAATAGTTATTTGTGTGCTTGGCACTGTACATACACATGTCTATCTCATCATGTCACATGTCACTTCGGGTATCCTTTAAACAGAGATGGCCAATCAATGCCTTAGTTTACACAGCCAGTTACCAATCGGGTTCCTGAAAAGAGGCAACTAGCGGAAATTGATAGAAAGCATAGGTTACCTTCTAAAAGACCACACTGTATTATTACAGAAGGTATAGCTTATCATCTCTAAGACCACACTGCATCATTACAGTAGCCATACCTCACATTGGTGAATAACGGTACAAATATAATACAGAGTGGTCTTCTGTGAGGAGGTAAGCCTTGCCTTCTATCAATTTCTCCCACATGACTCTTTAGGTCCTAATTCACGATAATAGTTAATAGTGTATGGCCTGGGTCTGGCTCCCTGGATTTGTTTGCATCAGTTACAAGTCAGTCACACTGAGAAGAACCCTTGGCTCAGTTGTGATGAAGTGACGTGTGTATACATGCTGTGCTTGTATATCAAGATGTGGCTTGCTCAATAAAGTCAACATTTGATAAAATGTTTTGCATGTCTTGCAAAGTGCTTATAAACTAAATTACTTGCAATTCAAGGTTCTTCTGTATTTTACTTTTGCAAGAGCATGACAGCGCTTTTCACTGAAAAACTGATTTTACGCAAAACTGCTGCTCTTCTGTACCACTCATGCAGTTCTGATGAGGAAAGAGTTGACCGACAGAAGGGCGGTGCCACCATGAATCCACCTGAATCACGTGATTCAGGCATCAAAATCTAGGGGCTGGTGTTTGGACAAACAGTTTGAGTTACCTGGCTCTTGCTTTCTTTCCTCTCTCCTGCCCACCTTCCTGGCACACACACTATCCTCCTCATCCAGGCATCCCTGAATCCCAGTCCTCATTCGACTGGTGGCACCTGCCACGACCAATCAGGCGGGGGTGCTGGCAACAGACCGGCCAATCACAGCCGCCCACTGCTCCTTTTTCTAACCGCCGATGGTCTTGCGGGCAGGACTATGGCACCGTCACTGGGCCAATCACTGCACTCGATCAGTAGCAGTGATATCTGATAGGTCACTGGAGAATGCTCCAATGCTCGATCAGTAGCAAAGTTTGCTTCAGCCAGCAGAACCTCTAGAACCAGCCATGCGCAGAGAACCCTGGCTTTGTCTGATCCTGTCAAAATCAAAAATGCTGGATGAAAACCAATTGTCTATGCCCAACATAAGGCCTCACACGTTATAGACAGAAAGGCAAAGAAAGTGATGTTCTACTTACTGGCTAACTTTGTGGTACAGTTTGGCAATGCCCTGGTGAGTCCAGTCTTTTCCCAATGTTGGCAGAATGTGACCTAATGTATCAGACCTGAAAGAGAATCAAAACACCACTGGAATTATTTAGGGGGAAAAAAGGTTAACGGCAGCAAATACTGTATATACTGCCAGAAGTCTCCAGTATCCAGTGGGCCTGTAGAGCATTCAATGGGATTTAAATCACGGGCTTATAACTAAACGTTACTTCACAAATTCACATAATCCTTAAAGAGAACCTTAACTGAGAGGGATATGGATGTTTCCTTTTAAACAATACCATTTGCCTGACAGTCCTGCTGATATCTTTGGCTGTAGTAGTGGCTGAATCACACACCTGAAACAAGCATGCATCTAATCTAGTCTGACTTCAGTCAGAGCACCTGATCTGCATGCTTGTTCAGGGGCTGTGGCTAAAAGTATTAGAGACACAGGATTAGCAGGAGAGTCGGGCAAATTGTATTATTTTAAAAAGGAAAAATCCATATCCTTCTTAGTTTAGCTTCACTTTAAGTATCCTTAAAGGGAACCCGAGACGAAGCACCCTTGTGTATTTTACCATATATATCAGTAAGAACATTAGAGAAAACACTTACCGTGCTCTCGGTTTCATCCTCACTGCTAAAAGTGTCTGTTATCAGCTGTGATAAGAATCCGGGACTGAGCATTCAGTCTGGCTTTGCAGGGAATAATTATAGCTGAGTCATTATAGCAGAGCCACAAGGGGGCAGGCTTGGGCTTGAAAAGACACCAGAGAAGACAGACTCAGCTATAATCTTTCCTTAGCAAAGCTAGACTGAGTGCTCAGTCGGGGATTCTTATCAGAGGTGATAACAGTCAGATTAAACATAGAACAATGAAACTAAGAGCAGATTACGTGTTTACTGTCATGTTCCCACTGATTTATAAGGTAAAATACAAGAGGGTGCTTTATCTCTGGTTCTCTTTAAAGGGGTGCTATGGAGAAAACCTGTAAAACTTGAAGCTCATTTGTACACATACAGTACATATAAGAAGTACAATTGTCTCAGAGTAATTGCAGTAGAATTAGTTTACTTCCTATGTAGATATCGCTTACAGTATACATTATAATCTACTAACTCTGAGCCTTACTGACAGGTTTTGGACTAGTCCATTTTATTATGGGGGATTCTCAAGATTTGTTTTATCTTCAACAATACTTGAATGGCAGTGGAACAATCCCACTTGCCAGAATGGTGGCACATGAGTAAGCAGCTTGGCTGGCATGTTTGTATAAGTACTTTGCAGGGAGTGCTTTTGAAACAAAAGAAACTTTGAGAATTCCCTATGAAGAGAAAGACTAATCCAAAAGCTCTTGGTAAGGGCTGGTTTCCGCATCCATCTCCAAATCATATGGGGCACCCGTACTATTGCAAAGCTGCAGCCGGATTGCTGTAGCTGTGCCATGCGTGGCTATAGGGATTCGGATGCAGTCTACAGAAGACTGCAGTTGGCACTATTTTTTTTCAATCTGCCTGCGTTTCGGATGCAGCCTATTGATTTCTGTATGGATGCAGCCAGGCTTACATCCAGAACCACTGGTGTATAGCAAGCCTATAACTTATACATTTTACAGAGCCACATCAACCCAACATGCAAACAGCCTTTTTCCTGACTGTTGTTCCTCCTCCGTACATGGCAGGGATTGATATGGCTCTATGGTATAGGGGTGTGGACCAATACAACAGAGTAACCAAGCAGCTCGGGGTGACCCAAAACCACTAGGAAAGTATAGGGGACTATAAAGCCCAAAAAGGGTTTTTACTAAAAAGCCAACACTCACTGTAGTTTGCAGTTTTGGGTCACACCCAGCTGCTTTGGTACTCTGTACAAAAGGTCTTGAACGGAGGCGCCAATGTAGAGTAAAACCATCTAAAAACAGTTTAAAAGGGGGAAGTTGGTGGACTTACATCTCTCAAGGGAAAACAGACAAGGATTCGTTATTTTTATTACAAAAATAACATTTATTTAAATCTCCAGTATGCAACGCGTTTCACGGGCAAGATCCCGCTTCATCAGGCAATCAATGGAGAAAAGCTAGTGGTTGTCCGTAACGCAGCTGAGCGCCTGTCAGACATAGGCGCACGGCAGCGTTAAGGCAAACTACACTGAGCGTTGGCTCTTCAGTTTCTTTTAGTCCCCAATACTTTCCTAATGGTTTTAAGTCACCCCGAGCTGATTGGGTATTCTGTTGTTCCTATGACTCATTACACTTTTTTATTCTCCCATTCTCAATCCTTATTTTTTAATTTGTGGAGGGAGATGGTGGAGAGGAGAAAAGGACATGAAGGGTAGCAGAGGGACAGGCGGTACGAAGACAAACGAGAGACAACAGGACAGAGGGGAGAACAGAAATGGAAAAGGCAGCAGGGTTCACTGCACAAGCATATTGTTTCTTTCCTACAATATGTGAATTTGTGTGACCAGGCAATTTATTGCAGAAACAAGCTTCCTAAGCAATCTCGGCATGAATAGAGACGGCCATGACTTTCCAGAGAGGCATTTAAAGAAAGGAAATGGAAACGGCCAATCCGGCTCCCTGTGCCCTTCCAGTCACCATTGTCCACTCCACAAAGAGCTCACCTCGTAATTGTTCCATCAATATCAGAAATGATGATTTTATCATCCCAGTTCCACAGGTAAATGGTGCCCTCACAGCGACACGTTCCCTGGTATTGAGTCGTAACGCTGAACACCACATCATTGGGGCCGCTCTTCAGCTTCAGACTTTTCTGCACGACAGAGAAGGATTACAGTCAGCTCTGTACAGAGGTGGGTAGGCAGCTGCAGACATTAAATATCACAGTAACAAAGGGTGGAAAGAAATTATTTGGGAAGGTTCTCCGTCAAAAGAAATATATAAAAAATAACTAATCTATGTAATTTTACACAGTCAGGCTCCTTTTACACTATTTAGAAATTATAAATCTTCAATAGCACCGAAACTTTGCACACAAATCGCAATAGGGTTAGATCACAAAGCTTACTTATTTTTCAGCTTTAGGCTACGTTGCCACTGTAGCGTGAAATTTTCGTGCCCCAAAAAACCTTATAAGATTTTTCTGATTGGTGAAAATTCACTTGTAAATTTGTACGCGTTTTTATGTGAATTGCCATACGTGAAAATTCGCATTAGTCAAATATAACAATCTGCCTAGTAACAGCTTAGTCATGACTGCTGACAACTTCCTGTAACCATGGATTAAAGCCAATGGGTACCGTTTAAAAAAAGAAAAAGTCAGATACTCACCTAAGGAGAGGGAAGGCTCGGTCCTAATGAGCCTTCCCTCTCCTCTCCCGGTGCCCTCGGTGCTGCGCTGGCTCCCCCGTTCGCGTCCGCCGCCGCAGGGACTTCGGAGGTCTTCGGGAGCACTTGGGCTTCCGAAGACGGGCCGCTCCATACTACGTACGCGCGAGCGCGTCATAGAGGGCGCTTGCGCATGCGTAGTATGGAGCGGCCGCGTCATCGGGAGCCCGAGTGCTCCCGAAGGCTTCTGAAAGCTCCCTTCGGCATGCGGAAGTGGCAGTATTTGACCGAACTGGTCGAATACTGCCACGGGGGATCCTGCGTGGGACCGGGCACCGGGAGAGGAGGGGGAAGGCTCATTAGGACCGAGCCTTCCCTCTCCTTAGGTGAGTATCTGACTTTCTTTTTTAAACGGTAAACATTCACTTTAAGTGCAAATGTTTGCATAAATGACGCAAAAATTTGCGCTGCAATGCGTTGCCTATGCAAAGCATTGTACGCGATTGGTGCACAATGTCTGAAAAAATGATGAAGGACTTCAGATTTTTTTCGCGTGTACTTAAATTCGTATTGGATGGAAACCATTTACTACCATTAGTTGCCAAATCAAATTCAAATTTTCTGAGAGAAAAATCTGACACAAAGCGGACAAGTGGAAACCACGCCTAACTGTAAGGAGAGCTAATACATGAGATAGACCGATACGAAGAGATAAATCATGAATTGAGCTAAGTTGTGAGTTAATAAATAAGGTGAGATCCATCTGCAGAAAAACTTTGTGAATCAGCCCCATTGCGCCTTAACATTGCATTTGTCCGTTGCAACACAAAGCAACATAAATACATCATAGGGCAATATAGGGGCTTGGAGGATGAGCTTTTTGTCCCTAGGCCTTCACAAAGGACATGATCTGCGCATGGAGGAAAAAACGTTTTAGCCATATATTTAGGAAAGGGTTCTTTACAGCAAGCGAGATTAAAATGTGGACTGTATTACCACAGGAAGAAGTTATGACAAATTCTATATCTGCATTTAAAAGGGGGCTTAGATGCTTTCCCTGCAATGAAAGACATCCATGGCTATAATTACTAGGTAATGCCTAATGATGTTGATCCAGGGATTTTATCTGATTGCCATCTGGAGTCGGGAAATAATTTTTTCCCTTTTGGGGCTAATTGGACCATGCCTTGTAAGAATATTTCACCTTCCTCTGGATCAACAGGGATATGTGAGGGAGCAGGCTGGTGTTGTACTTTGTTCTCTGGTTGAACTCGATGGTCATATGCCTTTTTTCAACCCAAATAACTATGTAACTATGTAACAGACATGGTCTTCAATTCACAAAGGGCTGTTCAATAAAAATAAAAAAAACAGGTCGTTATAATACCACATTTGGTATTTAAGACTTTTTCTTTATTGCAATTTCACAGATATTCCCAGGTGCGGTAGAAGCTCAGTAATTTAACAAAAAATTTTGCTTCAATTCACCATTCCCTGTTTGGTATGTAGAGGTCTCACTAGTGGAGTAGGTTTCTGCAGCAAGCTGTGCGGACTGGTCTGCATCAGCTGTTCCTGTGTCCTGTGACAGCTTGTTAGAGAAGAAAAGACTTGCTGCATCACTTTAGATGTGCTTACATGCCACTAGAGGTCTCTCTTCATTATATAGATCCACACATCTAATGTAATGCAGAAAAGCCTCTTTGAATGGCTCTTCCTCCTGCTCTGCCATTCTGAAGTCCCACCCGCAAGTGCTTCGGTTCAAATGGGGTAAGAAGGAGGGGGGGGGATCTTTCTATTGGCTTTCTGCTTTCCGCTGTCTGTCAATGCAATTCCATGCTATTTGCTAGTATCCAACAGATAGAGCAAGATCTCAATTTAGGCGAGATCTTCCCTATGCTGGAAAATGCCACTGTCTGACCTATTTAGTCATAGGATTAGAAAGGTTTAATGTTAACATATATATATATATATATATATATATATATATATATATATATATATATATATATATATATATATATATATATATATATATATATATAATCTTCCCATTTCAAGTCTGCAGCAAACTAAAAATTTCCAAAACTGAGTGAAATTTCTCTGCAACCTTGACAACGGGACTCTGGGTGTTCCGTTTGCAGTACTGTTGCCACACAACCATCCAGAAACTCTCACCTTGCTGCAGGAGTGATTAGCTGCACAAGGCAGGAGTCTTTGCTGCAACACCTGGACTAATGTCTAATCCACTGACTAGAAGCAAACTGATACTCCTACCTGTCGGCTTATGTTTTAGATGCACGTTGAAAATAAAGTAAACATGTTGAAATAGTAGTTACTTCTAGTTACAGCTCAAATGATTCCTTATTTACTTGAAAGACGAAACCGGACGGCTTCCGATTGATCGCCGCATCCCTTTGACTATTTTTTTGGGAGTAATTGATCCCCCGCTGCTTATTTATGCAAGCGAGTGACATCAGCGAGGAACGGTAGCGATCGCAAAGCCTTATTTATAATAAATATCACATAGGAGACCCAACCGACAAAGCGAAGAAGACATTATTGTTCATTTATTGAGTGTTCCGCTGACAAACGCACAGATTATGGCGTCTGCCTCTTCATAAATCTTTAATAATTCAGACCTGCCATCTATTCCCCTTCTAAGCCATTAGTTTCCTCTCTTCATCTTTTGCCTTCAAACATCCCATCCCTCCTCTGCACAGATACATTTCATCTGATTCCGGCCTCATTACTGGCCGCAGCAGCCTTCCTCCAGACACAGCAATTACACAATGGCAATACTGCTAATGGATATTCCTAATGGTCTCCCATCTGACATCAGACCAATTATATTTAGATACTGCGCGCTCCTGACAAAGTGTGATTCCCGGCTTCCTCCGCACACCCTGTGTCAGGAATAATCACCTCATTTGCTTTGCCTCTGTGTTTGTGCTGTGGCGGTGTATGCGTGCAGCACGGGACGGAAGCGAGAAACATGGAGCGAAATCTAGCAGGGTTTGCTCAGGAATGGGGTTGTTCTCTATGGGACATCTGAGTCTTCTCTGTGTAGATCACATGTGTCGAACTCCAGGCCTGGAGGGCCAGATCCATGCCAGTGTTTAGGATGGACTGAGAAAGAGAGGAATGTGTTCTACCTGATGGACCACACCTTTCCTGATTCAGACCCATAAATTAATTTGAGCTGTATCAAAAATGTGTGAGGATCTTGGCCCTCGTAGGACCGGTTTGACATACCTGGTGTAGATGAACCTCTCAGTTCTCTAGACTCACTGAATAATGCCCGGAACTCACTGTGCTCCAGCCAGGAATCATGAAGCCTTTAATAAGTGATGCTATAAATTGGACTGTGTGACTGTGGCGACAACAGCATTCGCCAACAGGTGGTAGTGAATGCGAAGAGGCTCATGCTCGCATTATATACTCGCAAACCTTCGCCCCCCCCCCCCCCCCCCATCCCCCTGAATCTGGTAGGCAGAATTATTTTCAGCTCATTGACCATCTCCAGTGGAGACGATGTGTATGGCAAATGGATGTTGGTGACTGGTTTCTTTAATGTTGAGATATTAAAAGAGATACTGTAAGAATAACACCCCCCCCCCCCCCCCCCCGGTATACTCACCTCAGGAGGGGGAAGCCTCTGGATCCTAATGAGGCTTTCCTCATGCTTCCCTGTCCCGGCGATCCAGCATTGGAAACCCGATAGCCGATGTACACGCAATGGCCTCTGCAATGTCGGTCCACCTGGCTTACCAGTTGGCAAGCAGTTCTGCTGATTTTTCTGGCATCAGCAGTGTATGGCTCACACACTTGAAACAAGCATGCAGCTAATCCAGCCAGTGTTTAATCTGTATGCTTGTTTGGGGTCTATGGCTTAAAGAGACTCTCTAACAAAAATTTTCATCCTTATTTCTTCTATCCTATAAGTTCCTATACCTGTTCTAATGTGCTCTGTCTAACTGCAGCATTTCCTAGTTGCACAGTGGCTGTATTATCTATGTTGTATGATCTAATCTTCTCTCCTCTGTCGGGCTCAGGCAGTCAGGCTGGAATGTGCTGTGCTGCTTGTGATTGGATAGAAGCTATACACACCCTCTCCAGGCCCCCTGCACACGCTGTATGACTCACACACTGAGCTACTCTCAGCCTATCACTTGCTATGTCTTTTGTTTGTAAACACTGCATAAAAATGGCAATTACAAGCCAGGATTGCAGCAGGGAGTGGCAGAAACAGCACAGAGGGGCCCAGGACAACATAATGAATAGAATGGTATGCTTTTTATTGTAAGAATTTTAGAGTACAGATTCTCTTTAAAGTATTAGAGGCAGAGGATCATTAGGACAGCCAGGCAACTGGTATTGTTTAAAGGGAAATGAATATGGCAGCCTCCATATCCCTCTCAATTCAGGTGTGCTTTAAAAATCAAAACTTGTTGTAATGCAGAGCCAGCGGCGGCCATAGCTTTTTTCAGGTCGAAAATATACCATTCATGTAAGTAAGCTATATGTGCCAGAAGGTATAGAAAAAAAAAAGTAATGGCAGAAATACATTCCTTCATGCTTTTAACGTACAAGCATATGTTAAATGTAACACGTTAACAGGAATGGAAATATCTCACGCTACAACATGATCTATATTTCCATAGGTGACTGGTGGAGGCCCGATTATAGCACAGATGACAGAGACCATCAATATATAGGCTGCCTGTGACAGACGCAGCTTGATGCTACATACGCTCACTCATTCTGCTCGTTTCTCAGTAAAAATATCCTAGTTGCAGAGACTTTTAGCAAACATACTCTTCCTTCTTCTATACACACAATAAGGCTATTAAGCGCTCAATACTATTGGCTAATTGCAGTTCAGCACTTGTATTGGCCTGAGGAAGCAGACTTAGACCCGTGAGACGCGTTGCCTGTGCATAATAAATCTTATCGTCTTATCTAGCTGTCGTCACTGAGGTAAGCCACCTAATTATTAGCGTTTTGTTTATAATCCAATTTTATTCTCACCTGGGCGCCGCTTTACCCTTATTGTATGCATTATACCCCCTATCCTATAAAGGTTGGAGGGGATCCCTCTGGTGTCACATGATGGGCGCCATTGTGACATCCAGCACTAGGTACTGGCAGTGAAGAGGCACCCCCCCCATGGAATAACATCTGAGCGTAGCCTGTCGGGTAACACCATCGTGTGTCAAGCGCTGACACACGCGGCTATACAAACGCCACCAGCACTAGGAACTGGCAGTGTAGAGTTGGCACCCCCATGGAACAACATATGAGCGTGGCCTGTTGGGTAACAATATCCCATGTTAAGTGTTGACACACGTGGTGTTACAAACGCGGCCGTTCGGCTGAATTTAAATTGCACCCCTTGACTTCTATTCTTCCAGCAGAACGGAAAACGATTAAACAATTCCCGTGTGTAAAGTAGATTTCCAGATGATATTCTTCACCCTGACTCAGGATATTATAACCAGCTGGCCTGGTTTATGGGCGCTAGATTAGCTCCTGATCTTCAGCCTGTGTAATGACAGGCCAGTCAAAGTGCCATTACCAAAGCTTAGATCTCCAATATGTTTTCTAGAGTATCCACACATAAAGCAGTCAGACAGGGCGACATCATTACCTATCTAGGAAGGCTGCCTCTGTCACTTTATCCTGATGCTTAGAAACAACTCTGAAAATGTACCAAAGAGTGACTTTTATATTAAGTTATAATGGAAAATTGTGATGTGCTTCCTTTAAAGCAGAATATACAATAAAATATTGTTTTCCTATGCTTTATTGCTCATTAAGCTGGCCATATATCTATCGATTTTGTGGCCTCCGTTTTGATAATCCTATCAAATCGGATGAAATTCGGAGCTGCAACAACAAGCATGTCCGATTGACGATTCAATCGTTTTTGGGTGAAATCAGTCAAATGTATCAATCAAGCATGCTGGAAAATCTCAGGCAAATATGGTTGATCGGATGCAATATCAGGCTGACATGGCTGATCGGGTGCGCTGTGGTAACAGCATGGGCTATTGCGGTAACCAGCAAACGCGACCCGACCCCCCCCCCCGGCCGCTGTCCCCCCATATGGAAATGTACCCGTGCATTGGAAAGTTTACCTGTTCCAGCTGCTGTGACTGCCCAGCAGCTCCCAGTCTTGTCAGCTGCTTCCCCCGAGCACCACCAGGTGTGTGTGTGTGGGTGATGTCACACATGCGTGGTGGCTGCATGACGGTGGTGGACAGTGGGAGCAGGTGAGATTGCAATGCACGGGGAAGGGGGAGGGAACCAGAAATCACATTAACATTTGGGGGGACAGCGGTCAGGCAGTGGAGGTGGCGTCACAAGGATGATTCCCAAAAGTATTCATGTTGAAATCAATCGGAAGTCGGTCTGTGGTGTATGGGCAGCCAACAGATTTCTCTCCAATCAGATTTGATCAGAGAGGAATCTGTGTCTTAGTCGACCTGCCCATACATTGCTAGATGGTATGGCTAAACTATTGAGGTGTTATCTAGACTATAGTTCAACTTTAAGAGACTGTATGTTATGTTGTAATAGTCAAGTTCAAATTATTCTGAGTATTTTCTTACTTGCTGGTGGCTTAAAGGGCATTTTATTGATAAGGTGAGAAAATTCACCTAGGAGAAAACTCAGAAGAAAAAGTGAACTGGATTGGACCCAGTGTGTCTAAAATAATATATATCGGTAAATAAAATGTTGCCTTAAAGGGGCACTACAATGAAAAAGTGTAACATTTAAAATATGTGCAAACACATACAAATAAGAAGTACATTTTTTTTCCAGAGTAAAATGAGCCATAAATTACTTTTCTATGTTGCTGTCACTTACAGTCAGTAGTAGAAATCTGACAGAAGTGACAGGTTTTGTACTAGTCCATCTCTTCATAGGGGATTCTGAGGAAGGCTTTTATTCTTTATAAAGATATTCCCTAAAAAAGATTTAAACAATGATGCTGGCCAGCTTCCCTGCTCGCTACACAGTTTTTTGGCAGTTGGACAGAGCAACTGCCATTTACTAAGTGCTTTTGAAAATAAATAAATCCCTGAGTATCCCCTATAAAGAGATGGACTAGTCCAAAACCTGTCGGTAATGTCAGATTTCTACTATCTACTGTAAGGGACAGCAACACAGGAGAAAAGTAATTTCTGGCTCATTTTACTCTGGAAAAAAAATGTACTTCTTATTTGTATATGTTTGCACATATTTTACATTTTTACAGTTTTTCGCTGTAGTGCCCCTTTAACTGAAAGCAGCTGTTACTGTCTGTAATATATAGATTTTTCATCTATCTAACATATCTAATCTTATTTTGATCTATCTATCTATCTATCTATCTATCTATCTATCTATCTATCTCTCACTCTACTATTTACCCCCATGACAGAGACATCTGTAGGTGAGTGTACTGTATATACTCGAGTATAAGTCTAGTTATTTAGGTCTGATTCACTTCATAAAAGTATATGGGTTGACTTGTACACGAGTCATGGTCAACACTGAGCACATTGAGTTATGTAACTAATAGTTACATTGCCATTTACAGCAATGTACCCTGTGGTAAGTGATACTTTCCTGATAAAGGAAATGCCAAGAAAACACAGGTCTGAATGTCCTGGCCACAGCAATTAACAAGTAAAGGGTTGGGGGGGGGGGGGGGGGGGCACACAACTTGAGCTGCATAAAAGGGAGTGAATCATTGCAGCACCTTGGGGTCTGGAGGAGGTATTGGCTGCACTTAGGGGACAGGAGGGATTAATGGCTGCAGTACTGTATGCAATGCATTCATTTACCCCTCCTGAGCCCCAAGTGCAGCCACTAACTTTGTTGGGTAACTTATACTTGAGTCAATAAAAAATTCCAGCTTAAGAGGGTTGAATATTGGAGTCGACTTATACACGAGGTCGACTTGTATTCGAGTATATACGGTAATATTTACACTTTCCATTCTTATATTCTTGTAATAGTATTGATAATTTTTGCATCAGTTCTTACCAGATAAAGGCAAACCTGAAGCGAAAATAAACGTATGAGATAATGAATTGTATGTGTAGTGCAGCTAAGAAGCAGAACATTAGTAGCAAAGAAAGGAGTCTCATTGTTTTCAGTACAGGAAGAGTTACAAAACATCAGTTATTAAAATCCTGTTTTCTGAAGCACTCAAACAGCCAAAAAATAGTGAGAGACAGCTTGCGATAAGGTTTTACTGCAGTGAAGTTCAAATGGTCATTTTTTCTGCTTTGTTTTATAACTGAAAAGACAGAGCGTGGTTTCTAAATGGCAAATAGGACAGAATGATGTAAGGTTGTAAAAAAAAAAAAAAAAAAAAAAAAGCTATTTAATTGAAAATAAAAATAGGATACTCTTTTCGTTGCTACTAATGTTCTATTCATTATCTGTACCGAACGTAGAATTCATTATATCATACTTTTTTTTTCACTTCAGGTTTGCTTTAAAAAGGAGCGGTCAGCCAAACTATCTCAGAACAAAAATCACATATATAAGTAGATGAATATTTGCTCTTCTTACATATGTATTGCATTGTCCACAGTTTGATTTAGTGACTTTTCTACAGTAAAAAAAAGAGAAAATCCTTCTTAGCATTTCCCATTTTAAGTGTGGCTATTTTGAAGCCAATCCTGATGTAATTTCCTCCTTCACTCTTCTCTGTCTGAATTGCCTGCCCTTCACTATAGAAAGTGCATTGTCTAAGAATGAGAAATATTGGCCAATCAGAGAGTAACAGAGGTATGGGAGGTGAAAATAGTAGGGACAGAGGCTTTAGCCAATCAGGCTGCATAAGTAAGTCTGAGGGGAAATAGAGAAGCTAAAAAGGACACCCCAGCATGCTCTGCAACATCCTTTTTGTGTACCAAATAAGAGTCAGGTAAACTGGGGAATGATCATCAAGGAAAGTAATAGTGATCTTAGCTTTTGCATTGCACGGTTAGCATTCCTATTACTTGTTTACCAGATAAAAATAATTGTTTTTTTATTTTATGCCCGACAGTTATACTTTAAAACTATGAGAAATATATTTTCAGTAATGAACATTATAAATAAGAAACAGACTATACATTCCCTTTACAGTGAATGGAGGGGGAAAGCGGATTATGTATGTATTAATGCAGCAGGCCCAGTAAACACTTTGCTCTGCCGGCTTATACAGAGAGCAGATATAATGGATGTTCAGGACTCCCCCTGCAATAAATAAGATTTTGGGCCCATTCACACTTAGAACCGCAGAACGCCGGCGATTACCGCCGGCGTTTTGCGGGAGTGATTTTCCCGCGATTAGCGCAGAAAAATCACTGGACACTGCGGCGGTTTTGGAGCGATCGCGATTAGCGTGCTGTGCACGCTAATCACGATCGCTAATCGCGGAATGCTCGTCGCCGGCAAACCGCTGCATGCAGCGCGGTTGCGGTTATCGCTAACCGCAACCGCGGCAGTGAGAACACTGCCACTCGCTACATTGTGTAGCGGTTCTTGCAGAACCGCTAGCGGTTTGCCGTGAGCGGGAATCGCTCGATTCCCGCACAAGTGTGAATGGGCCCTAAACCCTGATCTGACATGTCAGGCCTTCAGCAGAGAGCCCATAAGATTGTTATCTATTTCCAATTACATGCTAATGTTCCGCTGTGGAGAGACATATGGATGTGGGACTCACAAGCTGGTCAGAGGTCAGTCGCAGTGTCTTCTTATACGCAATGCCTGATGATGAAAGGTGGCTCTGGCCTGCCTGGAGAGAGCCCATGTTCTGCTTGGCTACCCTGGGATCCTCATCGCTGGACGACGACTCATCCTTTATTCTGGAACAAACACAGGAAGATTACGTGATGAACCGGAAAATGCATTTGGCTGCCGGCTCAATAGATACATTTGCTATGAATGGCTTAGTGCATTAATTGATTGTCTGGTGAAACGCCGGCCTCCTGGGAGGACATGGAAAACCTGCATGTTAAACTATCAATGAGATATTTGTGCTTCATTCATTCCTTCCATTGAGAATATAAATTCCAATAATACTTGGCACTCGGATGATGATGATGGGGGGGAGGCTGGAGCTGGGAATCATGAGAAGACAGTAAAAATAGCATTGTCTCACTGCTGTAATCATGTTACATGCATTTAAAGCTAATGTTTCACCAGGGTATAAGACACTGCTGGACACAGACTACAAAGAGACAGTCTAGGCCACCTTAAAGGACAACTCTAGGAAAAATAATTATTGCAGATTTGGATAGGGCGATAGGATGCTAAGGAGTTTAAACTTGTTTTTATTTAGTGCTGTCCTGCGCCTCCACCTGTCACAATTCCCTCACATCCTGTCCAGACAGGAAATGGAGACATTTCTCAAAGAGAGACTGCTGTCGGCAACAAATTAATAAAGCACTTTGATGTGTGGAAGATTTTAAAGGAACCCAAGGCATGAGGTATATGGAAGCTGCCATATTTATTTCCTTTTAGACAATTCCAGTTGCCTGGCTGTCCTGCTAAACTCATTGGCTGCAGTAGTGTCTAAATCATACACCTGATAAAAAGCATGCAGCTAATCAGGTTAGATTTATCAGAGACATCTCATCTGCATGCTTGTTCAGGGTCTATGGCAGAGGCAGAGGGTCAGCAATTTGGGCTCGGTCTTTTGACAGCGCCCAAATTACTGTCTGAGCGTTACTTAATTCCCATTACGACCTGTGGCGGCGCATGGTGCACCCAAATTTCCCAAGCCTTTTTTGTCTCACTCGTGAAAGAAGACTAACAGGACTGCCAGGCAACTGGTATTGTTTAAAGGAAATAATTATGGCAGCCTCCATTAAAGTGCACCGCAGAAAAAAAAGTTCTATACATACCTGGGGCTTCCTCCAACCCCATCACTCAGATCGTTCCCACGCCACCGTCCTCCGCTGCCTGCAGCTTCAGTATCGGGTCCCATAACTTCCTCCAGTCGCGGCCAGTCTGTGCAAGAGAAGTGCGCCCTCTACGTATCCCTCCGGCAGAGATAGTTACGGGACCCGGTACCGGAGCTGCAGGCAGCGGAGGACAGCGCTGTGGGAGCGATCCATGCGCATGTGACTGGAGGAAGCCCCAGGTATGTAAAAAACTATTTTTTCATCTATGGTTTCCTTTAAAGATTAAATATGACCCAGGCCGATTCTTGTCACCTAGAAGCCAGTATGCAGTAAAAATTCTGACCAGTTCTGCTGTATCATTTATGCTGGGAAACATCACAGGAAAGCACATTATGCAATAGATCTCGCCTCTGCCAGCAATGTCATGCCTATTGGTCTGCTGGCAGTTTTATGGGCAGATTCTTGAACAAGCATGAAGCCAGAGGTATTGTCTGATATCAGTCTTGTTTCATTTATGGTACAGGTTTGTTTTGCGGTCACTTTACTGACCTGTTTTCCATGCAGGCGCCGTCAGCTTGCTCTCCCGCATACAGTCCTTTTCCGCCCAGGCCTTGCTCTGCCTTATTCTCCTAATGGAAGGAATGGTTAGACCGGTTATTCTGTATGGCCAAGAAAGTGTGCAAGTCATTGTAGCCGAGACACTGAAGACATTATGAGAATTCCAGATGTCAAATCCTCTAACGCTCAAAGCAGATCATTAAACCAGGTACTGCACAATGCATTTACAGAGGAAATGAAAAAGAGCGCTGCGGTAAATGCGGATACTCGACAGGAATTCATCGGACACAGGATGGATTTGGGAAATGACAAATGCAGGTTTTCAACTTCCCTGGCAGAGAAGACTGACTGGTTCATAGAAATGATATATTCCAGAGCTGGCGTCCTGATTTCAGGCTGAGGGGAATTTATATACAGTGTTTACTCTGTGCTTGTGTGAATCATTATTATTATTATTATAATCATACCCGTAGTATAGAAGCATTTTATTTGATAGGTCTATCTGTTCTTTATGTTCATTAAGAGGAACTTGAACATCCCAGGCTGATACCCCCTTTCCCATGAGAAATCTTTACCGTGGGGTCTGTACAGCTGATATTGTGGCAAAACCCCTCCCACAGTGTGATGTCAGGTGTGTGTTTGTGTGATGCGTGTGTGTGATGTGTGTGTGTGATGCGTGTGTGTGTGTGGCCATTCATAAGAAGAAAGACTTAAAGAGACACTAAAGCGAAAAAAAATATGATATGATTTGTATGTGTAGTACAGCTAAGAAATAAAACATTAAGATCAGATACATCAGTGTAATGGTTTCCAGTACAGGAAGAGTTAAGAAACTCCAGTTATCGCTATACAAAAAAGCCATTATCTCTACGACTTAAAAGTCGTGGAGAGGGCTGTTTTCTGACTTTTATTATCTCAACTGTTAGTAAACTATTTACTTTTCCTCTGGCAGAGGAGAGGTCATTAGTTCACAGACTGCTCTGAAAGACTCATTTTGAATGCAGAGTGTTGTGTAATCTGCACATATGAGAGAATGATGCAATGTTAGAAAAAAACACTATATACCTGAAAATAAAAATATGAGAATATTTTCTTTGCGGTTAATCTTCTAGTAATTATTCATAGTACACAAGCGATTCATTATATCATATATATTTTTTTCGCTTCAGTGTCTCTTTAATAAGAAGAGGTTTGGTTTGACTTTTCGAATGAGATATTTATTGCAAAGGTTTAGCCATGTACTTGCACTTTTGTGCCTCCTGTATAGCATCCCTGACGAAGCCTTTCGTCTAAAAGGCGAAATGTGGTAGATTTTCAATTATTGGGAGGTGGGCTACAATTTCTCATGAATATAGAGATAGTAATTACCGGTAGTAGTTGGAAGTAAAGGGCAATCATGAGATAGCTATACCTCCTCCTTCTGAAAAAGATCTCGAACAATATCTTTATTTACAGCTAAAGTTGTATCATGTCAGTGTAAAAGTAATTTAAACCTACCCTTTTACTGAACTAATAAAAGTTTAAAAAGAACTGTAGTGAAAATATCACAATTAATAAAATTGCTTTTTTTTAAAAAATATTCATTTATAAATTAGTCACTGAACACTCACTGTAAAAAAAATAATCTTTCCTCATTCGATTTACATTTTGAAATCACAGGTATTGACATCTTTAGTCCTGTCAGGTGATCTCTGTAGAATGTTTGGTTACTGAGAGTTCTGAAGCCAGTAGACAATGTACCTTGTCTCCCTGAACTGCTCTCGGGAGGGGAATTCCACATAGCTAATCAGCCTAGGTCAGTGATGGCTAACCTTGGCACTCCAGCTGTGACAAAGCTACAAATCCCATCATGCCTCTGCCTCCTCGAGTTATGCTTAGAGCTGTCGGAGTATTGCAATGCCTTATGGTAGTTCCACCACAGCTGGAGTGCCAAGGTTAGCCATCACTGGCCTAGGTTAAGCACCACTGGAAGGGTAGGGCTACATTAATACACAGCTATGCAAATCTATACAGTTCCACTTTAACGTTTAACAAACCAAACCTCTTATAATTAGACATATGTGCATGTTGTTGCTGACACTAAGCACTTGCGGTGTGAAGCGTGTTAGCGTTCTTCTCCTGGATCTGATACAGGAGTAAAAGCCCTGGGCGAGCAATTTCCTGGGGTGCAGACTTTCTTCGGGGCCCGTTTCCACTAGAGCGAATCGGAAATCTGTGCGGTGGACTGTGCAAAAAAAACCCTGCACAGCAGAGCCATGAGAATTCGCACACCGCAAGGCTAGTGTGCGATTCGCCTGTAATGTATTTAATAGGAAATTTGCCTGCATTTTCGCTTTGCGAATTTTCCATGCGAATTTGCGTACGTTTTTGCTTAAAATCAATGTAAAAGCCACAGGCACTGACATGGTTAAATTTGCATACTTACAAACAGATGTGAATTAACGCGTTTTTGTGTTAAAATTTACATACAAATGCGTACGTATTTGCATCTGCATGCAAATTCATTTTTGTGTTTTCCGCAACCGAATTACACCGCACTAGTGAAAACTGGCCCTCACTCTTATATATGAAAGTACAGAACATTCTCTAGGGCCCATTCACACTAGAAGCGCTTTTCTTAGAGTTTTGCGATTGATTAGCGGCTTTTAAAAACGCTTCCGCGATTTTAATGAAAGTGAATGGGAGCGATTTGAAAAACAGTTAATCGCAAAACGCTCAGAAAAGCGCTTCTAGTGTGAATGGGCCCTTTAGAGAAGAAGACAAGACACTATTTTGTGACTGAGCTGTGGAAATACAGAGGCGCAGAGTTTCCCTCACATTGCGGCATGTCTTATAAAGCCACTGACAATTACGGAGACTAGCTGTACTAGATTATGCCACGCTTGTCAGCAGAGACTCTGGTAACGTGTAGCAGTCAAACCACACCGACGCAGTGCTGACAATGGAACGCATTTGTTTACTGCATTGCTGATGCAATATTACATACGCTCCTCTAACTTGTTTTGATGCAATGCAATAGTATTTCTTATTCAACTACTTAAAGAGGAACTCGAGCCTAAACAAACATACTGTCATGAAGTTACATTAGTTATGTTAATTAAAATAGATAGGTAATATAATCTCTTACCCACCCGGTTTTAAAAGAACAGACAAATGTTTGATTTCATGATGGCAGCCATCTTTTTTGGTTGAAAGGAGGTGACAGGGAGCATGAGACACAGTTCCAACTGTCCTGTGTCCTGAGCACCTCTCCCAGTTGCTAGGCAACGTGAACAACAACATAGTAAATCACATCAAGCTCTGCACAGCATCAGGGAAAAAAACCCAGGCTTTTTTTCTTTGATGGGTGGAGCTTAGCTAAAAATGCAGCTAAAAATGATGCTTTGGTAAGAAAAACAATGTTCTGATGCTGTGAAACTGTTAAAGAAACACCAAGCCTTTTCAGTTCTGCTGAGTAGAATTTTAGTCCGGAGGTTCACTTTAACAGCAACAGTCACTACTATACAAGCCATACAATGACCTGCCACTAGATCGACCATCAGATAGATTCATCTCTGACTGAATGTGATCAGATTGCCTGCCCACACACTGCACACCGATTTCCAATAGATTTCACCCCCTCCCCCCCCCAGTGTATATGTCCCCGTGTAAAGTGTTAAAGGCTCACCTGTCTGCCGGCACTACTCCTGACCTCCAGCATCACAGCGAGCACCTGTGCCATAGGCAGATTAGCGATGTTGCTATATGCACAGGTGTTACATGGTACAGGCGTCCGCTGTGACGCTGGACACAATGCATATGATGGGGGAGACACAGGCCAGGGGTCCGTCAGTCATGGCAACATTGAACGTTGTTACCACTGTCCACCCGATCGAGCCCTTTTGACCGATTGCGACTGGAACTCTATGGAAAGATTTGGTGGCCATTGTACAGCACTAATTCTCCTTCAAATGATCACATCAAAAGGTCGATCGGGCCGCAAAGTGGAGAAATGTATGAGCACCCCCACATGACAACAGACCATTCAGGCCACGAGACATAAAACAGACATTCTGCATCACAGACTTACCACTTTGATGCTACTGTTCCGTCCACGCCAGGAGAACCACCACCTGCCTCCCTTTTTGGGCATCTTGTCCCTCATCAGGCTGTCCACAGTGACCTGTGAGAAGTGCACGGTGACCACAGTAAAAGGAAAAAAAAAAATAGAAAAGAAAAAAGCAAAACAGAAACATCTAAATGAATGAAATAAGAGGCCAACCGAAAAGAAACATGTAGAAACCAATGAAACAATGGCAAGCAAGCACGGCTATGAGAAACATACATACTGTCTGTTGGCCACAGAGACTAGAAAAACAAAATCTAATGGAATCTACCAGAGCACAGACGTAATCAAAGCAAGAGTACTTGAAAGAAGAGAAAGAAGAGAACACAAACGTTTTGTTAGTATTTGGAGTTATGTGCAGACATGAACACTAGATGAAGATGATGTGTGTATTACAGGAAGAGCAAATCAAATAGATAAAGCACTGCATATAAAAGCCCCTTGAAGTACTGGCCAAGTTACTTACATTTGCTGCTGCTCTAATAACCTCCACTATCCACAAACCTCAAATGCAAAGGGGGCCGTAAATGAACACTGGGACCATCGTGAGCCAACCTCAGTGACTAGTGGCCACCTCCCTCCCTTGTAAAGTTGCATGTTGTCTAGTGGCCCCCTCCCTCCCCTATGCAGTTCCCTGGTGTCTAGGGCTCCCTCCCTCCACTATGCAGTTTCCTGGTGTCTAGGGCTCCCTCCCTCCCCTATGCAGTTCCCTGGTGTCTAGGGCTCCCTCCCTCCACTATGCAGTTCCCTGGTGTGTAGTTGCCCTATTCCCTCTGGTGTCTAGTGGTCCACCTCCTAACCATAAATAGTTCCCTGGTGTCTTAGTCCTCCCCCCCCCCCAGCTTCCCCTATACAGTTCCCTGGTGTTTAGAGCTTCCCTCATCTCTCCCCCATATGGCTTCTCTGGTTATCTAGGACTAGGATTTTCTTTCCATGCCCTGGAGAATGAATCCCGATCCCGCCACTAAAATTATAAGAAGGAAGTTCTCCAGGGTCGACAGGAAGTTCCTCCTCCCTCAAGCCACTCTCAAGACAGGAAGTTTCTCCTCCCTTAAGCCAGGAAGCTTCTCCTCCCTCAAAACAAAGCCCCTCCTCCCTCAAGACAGGAAGTTCCTCCTCCCCATGCTTTGCTGTTATTTCTGTAATGTGATCCATGGCTCACTCAGCCAATAGGCATACTCATAATCTCAATTCTCAGTTCCATTTTCCATTACAAGATTTAATCAAAACTCTGACACTACTAAAGAGCTAGATATGCACTATATGCTGTAATCCTAATTATATAATGTTTCATCATATGGCCTGTTTCAATTGCCTGAGTTTGTTTTAGGGTTAAATAAACTCAATAAGTTAGTTTCACATACAGGATCCCACAAAGCCATTCACAAATAAACAAACATGTAGTTGGCAGTAAATAAACATTTAAAATATAAAAAGTATTGTTTTACAGGAAAAAAAAAAAAAAAAGGTCTTTGTTGGTCAAAATGTTTTCTAAAACAAATCATAACACGGTGGTCAGGGCATGCGGGTGTGATCAGATCTCCTCACATGGTGTATTAAAGGACCCTAGGTCCTGTTTGATTAGTTTATAAATATATTTAAAAATAGTGCAATCAAAATAAAGTTAAAGGACAGCTAATCAGAGACATATGGAAGCTGCCATATTTATTTCCTTTTAAACAATACATATTGCCTGGCTGCCCGGCTGATCCTCTGCCTTTTAAACTTTTAGTCATTGCCCCTGTAAAAGCATGCAAATCAGCTGTTTGGTTTAACCACTTAAACGGAACCAGAAATGAAGGGTGGTTGAAAAATGAAAAAAAGATTTTATACATACCTGGGGCTTCCTCCAGCCCCATCAGCCTGGATCGCTCCCAGGCCGCCATCCTCCGCTGCCTCTATCGCCGGTACCAGGTCCCGTCACTTCCACCAGACGCAGCCAGTGTTCTGCATGCACAGGGGCTCCCTCCGGCTCTGTACGCATGCGTCTGCACACTACGGAGGGAGCGCACTGCACTTGCATTGACTGGCTTAACTGGTCGAAATTACGGGACCTGGTAGCGGCGGACAGAGGCAGCGGAGGACGGCGGCGTGGGAGCGATCCAGGCTGATGGGGCTGGAGGAAGCCCCAGGTATGTATAAATTTAGTATCATCTTCGTCTCTGGGTCTCTAAGATTTTAGGACGTGAATTTAACATCTTAATTGGCCCCCCTGTACTTCCGGGACGTGAAATTCATGTCCGGCAGTTAAAACACCAAGCTCTCCATTTGGCACGAGGGTGCATTCATTTAACAGTGATTGAGTGCTGCAACTAGCTTTTATGAAGGAGTGCTGCAAGTAAAAAAAAAAAAAAAAAGTAAAAAAAGTATTAAAGTGACAGTGTCCCCATTAAATAAAGTGCCCCCCCCCCCCCCCCCAATATAAATATGAACTTCTACCTAACTAATTAACCCCTTATGTCACCTTTACTTAGATTTAATCCCCAAGATTAGTGGATATTGGTAATGGTTGTCGCCCATAGCGATCGGGCGTGATCGTTACGGCGACAACGACGGGACCCATCACTGCACATCTACATTGCTGAGCTATAGTCTAGTAATGTTTCTGTACAGCACTGTACGGTGCCACATAGCATTGGGTACCAATCGCTGCAAGCACACATGCTGGCAATAATGGTACTCCACATTCCCAACTAGTGATTAAATATGGCATGTAGGGTATCAATTCAACTGGAAAACATATTTTGAGATGTTTTATAACTGTGGCTGTGTGAAATTTTCTGCACGTACGCCTATTTTTTCCCTATAAAATGCCTAAAAAAAAAATTTAAGAATTCTTGAAAACAAAGATTACCCAAAGAAAGCCTAGATTGTCCTGAAAAAAAATCTACATGTGTATAACTTTGATGGCATAAGTAACGAGAAAGTTATTGCTACATCGACAGCGACAGCTGAAATGCCAAAACTGTAAGGAATCTCAAGGGGGGAAAAGCCTTGGAATGCAAAGTGGTTACAGGAATCCCAAGGTAAAAAATGCAATCTACACTTACCTGGGGGTTCTTTCAGCCCGTAGAAGTCTTCTAGGTCCCTCGCCGCAGCTCCAGTGTCCAGCTGGCTGCCCGTAAGGCTCACCAACCCATTGGCGGGTCGGCGATTCTAGCGTCTACCCACACACAAACGCGCCCAAATCATCAGGTGCCTACGGCGCCGGCGCAGTTCTCGCCCAGTGTTGTGAGTGGCGTCGTTCACAGGTGCCGCAAAGTGTCAACGAGCTTTAAGTGCGGCCAGCGGGACACCGGGAACCCCCGGAGCTGCAGCGAGGGACCCAGAAGGCCTGTGATCTGCTGCAGCAGGTCTCCCTGTAGGAGCATTCACACTGCAGCATGGACAAAATGCAAAAGTGCTGTATGCAGCATTTCAGGAATGACCACAAAATATTGGCAAAAAAAACTGCAATTGTGATTTTTCTGCATGTTGTACACATGTGGCCAACTGCGCAATATCAGCCTAACAGTCGTTTGACTTGATCCGCTGGATAAATTGGGCAAACCGCCGGTTATCAGTGGCTTGACGTTTGCCAGCTATACACATGCCTGATTGTAAGTCAAAAGACCAAAATCAGACGACGATCAGGTGTGTTTGTTAGATGTGTGTACAGTATAAGCCTTTGGTCCTCTTTTACACTGGAACGTTTTCATTGCGTTGCATTACCCTTTTTACCATAGGGTAACACACTAAAGCAATGAAAACCTATGGGGCCTTACATACCTACCGCGGTGCCATGGAACGATCAAATTTACTGCAACATCAGCATGACGACCGTTAGTCACGCAAGTCTATGGCGGCATAGATATTTTAAACGGTTTACCGCTCCCATTTGCGTCGTGCATGCGTATTTTGATTTTACACTTCGGTGCACTTCCTATTTCTGCCACAGGAAGTGAGCGCTACAGAGCCTTACTTCCTGCTTGGCTTGCAAACAGAAGTGAGATTACCACGCTTAACCGTAGTAACCTCTGAAGGCTGATGTTGGCAGTGCGTTGCGATCACACCACAAGAAAAACACCTGTTTCTAGTGTGAAACTGGCCTTAGCGGAAAAGGGTCCTAATGCCTGTTCCCAAGGGCGTCTGGGGCGCTGCTGCAGGGGGAGGGGGGGGCAGGGGGGCAGCTCACCGCACCAGCCTGCAGAGTCTTCTGGCAGGCAGAGCAGGGATACGGGAAGATGTACCCAAAGCCCTGCACTGGAGACTATTTGAGTCTCCATTACAGGGCTTCGGGCGCCATCTTCCCGTAGCCCCGCTCTCTGCCTGTCAGTGCGGCGTGAGTTTCGTAGCCGCTGGCTGCAGTACATTGATCGGGGAGCTGCACACCGGGAGAGGAGTCTTCTGCAGGTGAGTAAATTTATTTTTATTTTATTTTTTTTCAGGTTAACATTTTCTGGTGAAACGCTGCCCACATTATGATTATTTTCTAGTGAAGCATTGCCGCGATATGATTTTATGGTGAAACATTGCTGCATTACGATTATTTTATGGTGAAGCATTGCCGCGTTATGATTATTTTATGGTGAAAGATTGCCGCGTTACGATTATTTTATGGTGAAACATTGCCGCATTACAATTATTTTATGGTGAAACATTGCCAGATTACGATTATTTTATGTTGAAACATTGCCAGATTATGATTATTTTATGGTGAAACATTGCTGCATTTCGATTATTTTATGGTGAAACATTGCCAGATTACGATTATTTTATGGTGAAACATTGCCGCATTACGATTATTTTATGGTGAAACATTGCCGCGTGATTATTTTATGGTGAAAGATTGACGCATTACGATTATTTTATGGTGAAAGATTGCCGCATTACGATTATTTTCATGGGGGGAGGGGGCACCACAGGTTTTCATGCCTGGAGTGACAAAATGGATAGAATAAAAATACATATATCCAGGACATTAAATAAATTAGGGAAAGGGAGCTGCTTCAGTGCACTCCCTCCTTCCCCTGTATGTTTGTCAGCATGCACACAGCTTATGCTGGTGTATGTGCATGGTGCACATGGACACATAACGTTAGCTCCCTTGTGCGATTGGTAAGATGCACTGTCTTTCCCAGGAGAGGAAGTTAGGATGTGTGCTCCTAATCCATTGATAGGTTTGATGCAATGAATGTGTTTGCATGTCTGCACTATGCATGTTACAGGGCCAGAGTTAGGACACCTATGTTTACCTGGGTACTTCTACGCAGTATAGGTGACTAAGCATAAGAATGCATTCTTCTGGGAACTAAAACCCTGGCTTTTAATTTAGCTGTAGGGATAGCAGTTGTGCCTGGATGAGTGAATCTGTGAATGCATTTGTTTGAACATTTGCATGTGAGAGTACAAAATGGATAGAGGCGCCCCTGCCTGGTACACACGTTGCAATTTTTAGTCAGTATATTTCTATCAAGTCCGATCTGATTTCTGATCGATTTTCCGATCACTTCTATACAGAAATCTGATCGGACCTGTTGGAAATAATCTGCCAATCTGATAGGAAATTGCATTGTGTGTACCGGGCATAAAGGCCACCTCCACCTGTCAGTATGCAAAGTCCCAGCACTCAGCTCCCTCTGCATTGTGTCTGGCAGTGACAGGAATGGTTCTGAGCGTGCATCGCTAGCTTGAGTTTGCCACCTGCAGCGCTCTATACTGACAGTCCTGGCATCTCATAGGAGGGCTGGTGACAAATCCCACAGCAAGATATCTGCAGGAGAGAGATATGCCCCGCAGACTGCATCCAGCTATGGTAAACAGCTCCATATAAATACTAAACTTGTTTGAATAGCTGTAGTTTCCAGATTAGATAATCAACCATTGTGCAAGGGGGAGAAGAAAGAAAAAAAATACATTCTCAAACAAATCATTCTGTTCCCATCCAGCCAGAGAGAATAGCGCACAGCTATAATGGGTAATTACATGATTCATGTCTTATTATTCTCCAGATAAACAAAACAAGTTCTAATGGAAAATGTTGCCGTGCAACCAATCCGTTCTTATGAAAAAGCATCTGACAATAGGACGGCTCAATTATGTTTATATATGAATAATGAGTTTCCTGTAGCAACCAGGCCCTGCGATGCAGCACTGAGACTTGCTTTCCCGCAATAATTTTTTTTACCTCATAAAACAGAGCTCTGCTGCCCCAAGTGGGCAGATTCTGGCACGCCGCAGCAGCCCAGGGAACGTAATCCTCAATAAGAGGCCCGAATCCCCTCTCATAAAAGTTTAATTGAAGGGAAGTGGAACTTTTAACTGCTGGGAGAGAGCCGGGAGTCAGGAATAATATGACCGCAGGACACGTTCTGTTCCTGCAGCTACACGCCGCTCTGCAAGGCACATTATTACAAACTAGGCTTTTATTTTTTGACAGGCATCCTGGGTAGATACATGTTATGATCACAGTAGCTATACCGAGACCAAAATGATGGGCACACAGGCAATGCTATTGTATTACAACTGACAAACAGGTACACACACTTATACAGCCTCGTACACACGCCTGACTTAGGGTCGGTTCACACGGACGCTTTCCCGGTGTTCATTGCAACGATTTAGACGCCAGGTTTGCCAGGATCTACCGCAGTCCCATTCAAGTGAATGGGAGCATTCTGCATTGGCTTTTGCAGGCTTTCATGAAAGCCTGGCAGTAGATCCCGGCATCTCGTCTCCTAAGCAACATGTTGCTTTCAGAGGCGGTAAACACCGGGAAAGCAGTGTAGGGACCCAAACCGCTAGCCTTGAAGGCTTTGCAAAAGCCTTCAAAAGCTAGCGTAACTATGTCGGCGCTTAACACCGATGTTTGAACGCGGCATCAGACAAAAGCTCGCCAGACATCCGTCTGAACCAGCCCTTTAATAGGCTGAGGCGGCCAATAACAACAACAAACTCACGAGCGATCCAGCTGACTTCTGTATGTACTCAACCCCAGCGACGCCGCCCCCTGCCAATCCCACTGTTCGCACCGCTCCCCCGCCCACCACATGACGTCACATACGCCCCACTCACCCCCAGAGCAGGATCATCCACCAGGCAACCTAAGCAGGTGTTTGGGGCCTAGTGGGTGACAAGAAGCCCACCAGCCACCTTCTCTGACCTCTCTTCACTTCAGCTTACCAAAATGACCACAAGGGGGCCCCAAATCTGCTACCTTGCCTAGGCCCCCATTACAGCTTTAATCCATCTCTGCGGACACCCTCCACAAAGCAACACAATGCATTGTCAGTCACACAGCTGATATGCTTGTGTGCAGCGCTGGCCAGCGATATCGCCCGAGGGGATCAGGTCCAGATCCTGGATGGTCGCCATAAGTAGAAAGTGTGTATGCGGCCTAAGAAGCTAAAGCCTTGTAACACGTTACATTAAACTCTGCAGATGCATCAGATAATGACGGCCTATGCCAAGAATCTAATGCATGTACAGCATCCGCCTGCCCCCCTCAATGCATCATTCAACCATCCTAGTCTTGCTATCCCGCCCCCCACCTCAACGCATAGCAACTGCGTCGCTACCCTGGAGGCTAGAAACACATCTGTATGGCTTCAGCCCTCCACTGTCACCTGAGAGATCTAGTTTAAACAATACCAGTTGCCTAGCTGTACTGCTGATCTTTCTGGTACCCGAAGAGTCTGAATCACCCACCTGAAACTATCTAGCCAGTCAGAGCATCTGATCTGCATGCTTGTTCAGGGTCTATGGCTAAAAGTGTTGGAAACAGATGAGCAGCAGGACAGCCGGGCAATTTGCATTGTTTAAAAAGGAGATACATATGTAGCCTCCATATCCCTCTCACCACAGGTTCCCTTTACAGACGACGATGTATGAGCAGATCGACCAAGAGACAGATCTCTGTCTGATCGAATCTGATTAGAGAGAGAGATCTGACAAGACTAGCTGCATGCTTGTTTCTGGTGTTATTGAGACACCACTGCAGCCAAATAGATCTACAGGACTGCCAGGCAACTGGTAATATTTAAAAGAAAATAAATATGGCAGTCTCCATATTTGTCTCACTTCAGTTGCGCCAAGTGTCACCCAGCGTCTGTAAAGACGTCACACATGCACCAGTGCACATGGGTACTAGATGGACACGTTTACAATTGGGGGACACCGGACAGGGGGTTACCGCATGTATGTTGGTCATCAGGATACTGAACGCCGATACCGTCACGCACCCAATGGAGCCCTGGCAACCAAGATTTTCCAGCATGTCTGATCGAGCCTTTCGACCACTTTCAGCCGGCAAACGATGGTTATCATCCGATTCAATAAAATTATTCAATCAGAAGGTCGATCAGGTCCCAATATCGATTGACGTATGGGCACCTTACAATCCAGAATAATCGAGCTACACAGGAGATCATAAAGACCTCTGGGGAGGCCAGAATACAATGTATTGTGTGTAATTAATTCTCTTTATAGTACTCGCTTTTATGGCTTAACATTGATTTTTCCATTTTATACTTGTTTCAGGAGTGTTTTAAACGATCAATGACTTCTCTGATTTGCTGAGGACAATGGCACAAGATCGGTACATTGGTAACGCCCTACAACTCTCACACGGCTGCAGCCATTAAAACGGGGCCTCAATATCCCTGGTGTATTTTTTTAATCTATTTTTTTAAATTTTCCGTTTAAGTATGGAGTGGGAGGAGAACCTGGCTTGTGACACACGGTGGAGTGAGACTCTGCTGCACCAGCACAGGAGGTAAGGCAGTGTGACAATCAGGAACTTGGAATACTAGGGAGAAGAGAATAGCGAAGCCAGCCAATCATGGGGATTGATGGATTTGCCCTTCCAGCATTTTGCAATTGCTGCTGTGGGATCACCTCCAATGACTATCATACTGGCCCGATCACTGTTGTTCTTCCTGACAGGTGCTCAGTCTACCTCACTTCCGTGTCCCCGGGCATGTATGTCACGTATTGCAGGGGATAGAAACTAGGTGCCTTTAGTGGTCACAGTGCCCCTAGTGTCACACATGTGCCCGGGAACACGGAAGTGAAGAAGAGAGAGCAGCTGACGGGGAGAAGCAGAGACGGGGATGGACCATGCAGTGGACAGGTGAAAACTGCACCAGTCCCTGGGAGACTGTCAGAGCGTAGCAGCGGCAAAGGACACATAGGCTGCCAGGGGCGGGAGGAAGCCCCAGGTAGGTAAATCTGATTTTTTTAAACTGCCAGATGTATCCTTTAAGAGCAGAATATGATATAGGATTACACTGTTACATGTACTGATTCTCTTCCAGGGAGAGTATACCATAGACTTTTCACAGTTCTTATGCTCCCTCTGCTGGTTGTAAAGGTAAAAAGCAGGCTGCAGAATACCATAAATCGGACTTTCTAATCTTGCTTAAAATCTAAACTAAAAAGCCAATGATTGGCTAACTATGTTATGTAAATTATGTAAGAATATCAAAATTGGTCCAAATGGCCAGGAGCGCCCTGATCATCTCATACCTATAGGTTCCATTACATTCCACAATCAGTGTCACAACACTTTGCCCTCTGCAGACGATCGCCATAGGACCCCCTGATGAAGGCTTTTGCCGAAACCCGGGTCGGTATGTGGAGGCTACTTTGTAGCGATGTGCAATAAACCAAGTATTTATTTTGTAAGTGAGTCCCCCTAGCGTGGTTTTGTTCCACCATCAGTGTACATGTTGTATAAGGAAGAGACAGACTGGCACCAGATGTGGGTGGGTGGGCACTGGGTTCACCGGATTGCGTACTCCATGATCAACGTGCTCTCCAGAGCATACACTTGAGCAATTGACAGTGAAGAGAAAATGGAGGCACAGTTGAAAAAATAGAAATACCTTTTAATCCACGGTGTGCTGACACGCGGGGTAGTGGGGGTGAGGGGATGCCTGACAGCTGTTTCGCTAAAAAAGCTTCCTCAGAGGCAAAGATTGGGAACCCAATTTTTCAACTGTGCCTCCATTTTCTCTTCACTGTCAATCAGTGTACATGTGTATTGTGTCATTTGTTCCTCCACAGCCAGGAAGTGCTGTCAGGCTATTACCCAGCTGAGAGTCAGTTTGCTAACCACTCTGACACGCAGATCCGACGGGAGGAGGAAGTACACAGATCACGTGACCGGAGGAGGGGAGACGAGCTATTCAGCTGATCGCTATATACGCTGCCGGTGCAGCATGGATTTGTCGGGATTACAGCAAGATACATCTTTATACAGCGCATGTTTGTTTGATCCATGCGCTGATTACTACCCTCGCAGCAGCTCCGCTTCACACCGTTGGCCAGGGATCCCCTCCTGTGCAAGATGCCGACCTCGCCAGTTTGGCATTTACTACGTCTGCGCAAGACTCGCTCGTGGTCGCGCTGTTGTCTTCTGGAGTGTTCTGTGCAGGCGGAGACATACTGTGCACAACACTCAAGATGATGTCAGTGTGACTGCCTCTCGCGCAGGCACAGTAGATGCCAACCTCGAATAGTCAGCATCTTGCACTGAAGGGAACCTTGGGCCACTGGCTGGGAAAGGAGCTGTGGCGAGGGCACAGGATGGATGCCAGGGGCTGGAGGAAACCCCGGGTAAGTAGACTTTTTTTTTTTTTTAAATCCTCGGACATTCCCTTTAAAACTAGGTTTAACAAAAAAAAATAAAAAAAATATATATATATATATATATATATATATATATATATATATATATATATATATATATATATATATATATATATATATATATATATATATATATATATATATATATATATATAGATATATATATATATATATATATATATATATATATATATATATATATATTATATATCATATAGCAAGTACAGACAGAAACTAGTTTATTTTGTGTATCAATGGGAGATTCAAGCACCAAATGACTTTGGTAGTGAGCAACTGCATGTGTTAGGGCTCGTACACATTTCCAACATGTCCCCTGTTGGGGATTAGGAGCGGATCCCCTTAGGCGACATCGCTAGGCTGGGCGGCACACACACCTGATGACATGCTGTGTTGCTAGGAGGGAGGGCGGGATGGAGGGAGGACTAGCGGCGCATGTGTGACGTCACGTGGGGGGTGGAGGATCGCCGCAAACTGTTGGATCGGCACTGCTGGGACTGCTAGCAGGTTAAGGATTGGGGGATGTTGGGTGCCGTACACATGCCTAATTTTCGGCTGAGGCAGTTATTGGCCGCTGCAGCCGACTTAAGTCAGGTGTGTGTGCCAAGATTTTTGGACGAAGTAAAAGATCCCTTTAAAGTCCTTTTCCAACCCCATTTCAGATTGCAAGAAAATGTTTGATCTTCATAATCTCTTAACTGCAATCTCTGCTACACACAGCTGGGTCTATACTTGTGCCTGGATGGTCTGAGCGACTACAGGACAGTATTCAACAGACACAGATTTCTCAAAATGTGTTCACAGACCCCCAACCAAGAAAAACAAACTAAGTACAAAGATAGTTTCTAAAGCCTGTGAAAGTATTAAGGTGGCCATACACTGGTCATTTTGCCATCAGATTCGACCAAAAGATAGATCCCTCTCTGATCGAATCTGATCAGAGAGGGATCGTATGGCTGCCTTTACTGCAAACAGATTGTGAATCGATTTCAGCCTGAAACCGATCACAATCTGCTGAGTTGCCGTTGTCGCCCCCGCATACATTACCTGAAGCCTGGTCCCGGGCATCTTCTCCGCATCGGCTCCTGGCGGGCATCTTCTCCGCATCAGCTTCCGCATCCCGGCATCCAGCATAACTTTGTCACTCCAGTGTCAGCGGAAGTTTAAATAGTGCGCCCTCTATTTGTACTTCCGCTGTCACTGCAGTGACACAGGAAGTTATACGCGGATGCCGTGATGCGGAGAAGATGCCAGCCGGGAGGTGATGCGGAGAAGATGCCGGGAGCCAGCTTCAGGTAATGTATACCTGCGATGCGCTCCTTACCCGCGACGATCGACGGTAATTTTCCACACGGCGCGATCGATGGGACCGATCTATCTCGGGCCGAAATAGATCGAAAATTAGCGTGTTGCGTGAACGATTTGACAGCAGATTCGATCCCAGTGATCGAATCTGCTGTCGATTGGCGGGAAATCGGGCCAGTGTATGGCCAGCTTTAGGCCTCATTTCCATCTGCATGTTTCAGTGCTAATTTTCAAACTGCATTTGCGCTGAGTTTAGTGTGAGAACTTTTTTCCACAGGCAAACGTGCTAGTTACCACCTGCACACTGCTTGTCAGTCCTTAAAGCCGAAGCTCAGGGACACAAAATCAGATACTTATCTTAAGAGAGGGGAGCCTTATGAGGCTTCCCTTGCTATTCCGTGGGCCCCCGTCGCTGACCGTGCCCCCCCCCAGAAGATAATATCAGGGCCGCGCAGCTCCTCTTCCTGGTTTAGGTGCGTGCAATGGCAGACTGAGCCTGCCCGTGCATGTGCAGTAGCCACGGGCTCCGTGCTACTGCGCATGCGGGCTTACACAGCCATTGAGTGCACTTAAACAAGGAAGAGGAGCTGCGTGGCCCCCAATGTGAAGGCGGGCCACATTTAGCAGCGGTGGACTTGGGACAACTGAGGGAAGCCTCATTAGAATCCTGAGGCTTCCCTCCCTAAGTGGTAAGTGTAAGGCCCCGTTCACACTGCGCGCGTTTCCTTCCGCGTTCCGGGAACGCGTGCAGGAGGCCGACACACACGACATCAGACAGTGCATAGACTGCACTGTGTGATGTTCACACTGCATGCGTTCCGGACCTGTGCGGTCCGGGAACGCACGCTGAATGCATTTTTTCCCAAAACGCACGGCTGTCCCATTCACTTTCAGTGGCGTGCATTCGTACGCGTTGCACTCCGAACGCACGGCCGTCCGCGTTTGGTAATGTAAACAAGGCCTTAGATTTTGAACCCCCACAGTTGTCTGCATTTGCGTGCGGCGCGCACACCAATAGACAGATGGGCAGCACGGTGGCGTAGTGGTCAGCGCTCTCGCCTTGCAGCGCTGGGTCCCCGGTTCGAATCCCAGCCAGGTCAACATCTGCAAGGAGTTTGTATGTTCTCCCCGTGTCTGTGTGGGTTTCCCTCAGGCTCTCCGGTTTCCTCCCACATCCCAAAAACATACGGATAAGTTAATTGGCTTCCCCCTAAAATTGGCCCTAGACTACAAATACATGTACTACACGATGCATACATAGACATATGACTATGGTAGGGATTAGATTGTGAGCTCCTTTGAGGGACAGTTAGTGCCAAGACGATATACTCTGTACAGCGCTGCGGAAGATGTTTGCGCTATATACATACTTAATAATAATAATAAACAGTTTTGCGCTCTTGTGCATTTTCCCAAACAGTATTTTAAAGAAGGAAATCTGAGATAGGTTTCCTTGGTGTATTTATACTTACCTGGTGCTTCCTCCAGCCCCATGAGTTGTGTGAGGTCCCTCACCGTCCTCTCCAGCTGTTCTGTTGTCTTCTAATCCCCCCCCCCCCCCCCACACACACACACCCCTCAGTAATCCGGCCAGCCACACTCTTCTGCGTATGCCACGTGCGCACCCTCGTCCCGCCATTCCTGACCAGTCCTCAGGTTCAGTGCTGTATGGTACTGAAGTGTGGTATTAAAGTAGATTCGGAAGAATGTTCTGAATTCAAAACCATCAATAGCAGAGTGCTCAAACTGCAGCAAGGCACTGCGCATAGTGCTACACCGATCTAACAGCGTTTACCAGCCTGCAACTGTTCTTTGCCATAACCGGCCCCTTGTTTGGTTTGGAAGGCTCCCAACAATGCTGATACTTGTAGTGGCTGAGCTCGGTATTTCTAACTGACTTTTCTCCCATCTCTAAAGCGACTAACCTTTTGTTTGTTTTTGTTTTCTCCCATCTCTAAACCTTTTGTCTTTGATGTACAATTGACAGTTAAGGGGCCCATACACTCAGCCGATTTTCAGGCGATCGAAAATCGATAGCAAATCGATTGACCAATCGACCGATTAGCGCCCCGATTTCGATCGATTTCAATCGATCTGACATGTTGCAAAATTTAGGCTCATCTCTTGAGATGGCTTATCATTTTGTATTGGACCTAATGGAAATCTGATGGCAACAAAATGCCATCTGATCGATTTTCAATAGATTTCATACTGAAATCAATTCCTAGTAAAAAATGTTCCTAAACACATCAGATAGATCAGAAAATCTACTGATGATCTATCTGCTGCTAATCTAACGAGTGTATGGCCAGCTTTACATTTACAATGTGACAGTTATATGAATGCAACAAGCTCACAAAATACTGTAAACAGGAAAATCTGATTGGGTCTGTTGAAAAAAAGCTAAACTTCTCCAATAGATAAATTGTCAGATTATCATTAAAGAGAACATGAGGTGTCTTTAAAGAATGTTATCTGCATACAGAGGCTGGATCTGCCTATAAAGCCCAGCCTCTATTGCTATCGCAAACCCCCCTCAAGTCCCCCTGCACGCTGCAATCCCTCATAAATCACAGCCGTGCTGTGAGGCTGTGTTTACATCTGTAGTGTCAGTCTCGGCTGCTCCCCCGCCTCCTGCATAGCTCCGGTCCCTGCCCCCGTCCCTTCCCTCCAATCAGCAGGGAGGGAAGGGATGCAGGCGGGGACTGGAGTTCTGCAGGAGGCGGGGAGAGCAGCAGACTGACACTATAGAGATAAACACAGCCAGCTCTGACAAGCTGTTTGTCAGCAGCGTGGCTGTGATTTATGAGGGATTGCAGAGTGCAGGGGACCTTAGGGGGGTTTGGGATAGCAACAGAGGCTGGGCTTTATAGGCAGATCCAGCCTCTGTATGCAGATAACATTCTTCCAACCCACCTCGGGTTCTCTTTAAGGCAGGGACACATTTGTCTTTCAGTTTTCTGTGTACGTTTTCTGCGCACCATGTGTGTTTGTATGCAGAAAAATGTGCGCGTTTTTCACAGCAGCTAATGTAACTGATAGAGAAAACCGATAGAATGTGCAAAATTATCCTGTAAGACGTCAAGTTTTTTTCTGTGCAAAAAAAAAAAAAAAAAGAAAAAAAAAAAAGAAAAAAAAAAAGAAAGAAAAAAAGAAAATCAAAGTGTGAACTAGCCCATTGACATTAGTTCTCAGTTTTTCTGTGCAGAAAACACATACGAAAACAGTCAAATGTACCCCCTGCCTTAAAGGATGTTACTGCAGTCTTCCACCTCTCTGTATTTGTTTTTGTGTGTGTTTGTTTTTCAACTCAAAGCTAGAAGTTAACATAAGCCCCATTCCTTACCCAATAGGACGCCTCAATGTCCTACATTAAGACATCAAATAAGACAATTTTTTGGGTAGGGGGTGTGGCTTACCTTGGCTTCCAGTTCAGTGACTGAGGAGGGACCAAGGACCATTTTAAAATTAGATGCACCACAAATAAGCACCTCACGGCATCGGTTTCTCTGAAAGACTTAGGTAGAGATCAGATGGTGTCACAATAGCCCCGCCCCAGGGGCCGGCTCCTGACAGCAAATGCAGAGTTAAATGCAGAGCGATAGCAGTGGCGCGTAACACATTACCTGCTTCCAGCAATGTGACAGGTCCTCCTCACTACTCTTCTGTGTAGCCACGCGCCTAGCAGCCAATTACTATGAGGCTCACGATGCCAGTCACATGACAGGAGCTGCATAGTGATTGGCTGCACAGTGTGGAACAACACAGCGGGGAAAGAAGACCTCTCCCGCCACCAGAGGCAAGTAATGTAAACACTCCACTGCTGCAGCTCTGCATTCAACTCTGTGTTTGCTGACAGGAGAGGGCCCCTAAGGAGGCGTGGGGGCTGGAAGATGGAGGGCTCTGTTGCTACACCTCAATCAGACAAACAAAATGTGTTTCAGGTTTTAATCTTGAAAAACAATAAAAGGAAAGCATTGCTGTGCAGATAAGCATGGGTATGCAGCATTCAGTCCTACCTTAGGCAAGGGCTTCTGGAAAGCCTGCATGGCCAAGAGCACTGGAGCAGCTGTAGGCCAATTGTAGTATCTGAGAGAAACAGGAAAGCGTCAGTTAGATTCTATGCTGAGCAGAACACATACCAAACTACATACTAAACTTATGCTTGCAACAAAATATAAGCGGTTTACATTTCAGTCATGACAGAGTAAATTACAGCCTTGCTAAAGAAAACCATGAGAAGTGGGGAGAATGTTACATACAGCAGATGAGGGAGATGGAAGCTGATCTGAACCTAGTGCCTGTCACAGCTCAGGAGTGCCTGGGGAAAGTTCCAGGTCTGGAAAGGTCACAGTGGCCTGGGCCTTGGGAAGCTGCAGTCCAAGGGGGCGGTTGGACATGGAAGTGGGGTTGCTGCATACAGAAGAGGCTGCAGACTGAAAAATTAGGCTGCTAATGGGGAGCAGCAGCCGGGAGAGTGGAGCTGCTGCCCAAGGAAGCTGTACATAGAAGGGAAGGGCTGCTAATACAAATGTTATTGTATTGCCTTACATGGATGCCACACAAGGAATGGGGGTGGGTTGAACATGGAATGGTGTCAGAAGTGGGGAGTGTACTATTGTACAAGGAATGGGGGGAGGGGGGGGGCTGGACATGGAATAGGACCAGAAGGGGGAAGTGTTCTATTGTACATGGAATGGGGGGGGGGCTGAACATGGAATGGTGTCAGAAGGGGGGGGGGGGGGGTTCTATTGTACATGGAATTGGGGGGGGGGGGGTTGGACATGGAATGGTGTCAGAAGGGGGGGGGTTCTATTGTACATGGAATGGGGGGGGGGGGTTGGACATGGAATGGTGTCAGCAGGGGGGGGGGGGGTTCTATTGTACATGGAATGGGGGGGGGGGGGTTGGACATGGAATGGTGTCAGAAGGGGGGAGTGCACTATTGTACATGAAATGGGGGGGGGCGGGGAGGGAAGAGAAACGCTGCTCATAAAAGAGGAGCAACAAGAAAGTTGGCCTAGGGGCACTAAAAGCATATATCTGGCCTTGCCCAGGTCAAAGCAAGTGTCAATTCAGACCATGATTAGACTGTCCTAAAGACAATTTACATCTCCACATCAAATGACACTACACAGCATTAGCAAAGTCTGATAAACCAAATCATCTAAAATAAACGGTGTGGGCCTTTAGAATACAGCTTAGCATGAATAGCTACATTTTCTGTTTATTGAGTTATATATACGAGAAGTTTGGTGGACTCAATCATTTGGAAAGGGGATTAGAAACAAGGTATGTTTAAGCACAACAACCTCTCTTGGCTAAAGCCCACCTGAGATGAAGATAAAAGGATTTTTACTCACCTGGGGCTTCTTCCAGTCCCCTGTAGTCTTTCAGCTCCATCTGTGTCTTTCCAGTCCCCTCTGATGTGCTGTTGTCAGCCCTGGTAAAGTACACAACTCGGCCGTTCGCCTTCCGAATTGCGCTTCTGTGGCTGGGAGCACTCAGCGCATGTGCGGTTCATAGGACTTGTGCGATGGAGGAGAGCAGCCCAGAACAGCGCATGCTCAATGGCCCACAACCAGGCTGTATTGCACGTAAAGCACAGATCTAAAATATCTTCTACTAGCTTAGCAATCAGATAGCGCCCCCACAGTTCAGATTACAAGCGGTCAGGCACATTCTAAATCAGTCTGCAAAGATTGCAGTCTATAGCACTGATCATCTGTGGCCAGTGTCTGACTTCCTGATCAGTGGGCCAGATTTTTCAAAGCATTACCAACAATTTATTTTCTTCTTAAAGGGGTTCTTTCGCGGAAAAAAGTAGGCAGTTAAAAAATGTGACAGATGACGGGTTTTGGGCCAGTCCATCTTTTTAAGGGGGATTCCCAGGGCTTTCTTTGTTTTCAACAGCATTTCCTGAACAACAGTTCAACTGCCAAAATAGCAAGATACCAGCCGGCCTCCCTAATCACTTGCACACTAAAATGTCAGTTAAATTTTGCAACTGTTGTTCAGGAAATGCTATTGAAAACAAAGAAAGATGGACTGGCCCAAAACCTGTCATCTGTCACATTTTTTAACTGCCTACTTTTTTCGCGAAATAACTCCTTTAAACAGTTCTAAACCAGCAGTGAGAACGGTTCTGCATGATAAGTAAATTCTTAAATCCTACTTAACAGTGTCAGTTTAGCGTGAATTTTTAGAACTGCACTACGATTAAGAAAAAGTGCAAATCCATTTCTAATCTGCCGCAGATTAAGAAGTGCTTCTTAGCATTTCTACAGATTGTACAGTGTGTACAGTGTAGACTAGACATGATTTGTGAAGTGCTCCTCCCCCTGCTGAATCCTGTGAAGCTGTTCTGTGCTTAACCCTTTCAGCGCTGGGCACTGATCCTCTCTCCTAGTCTCCTGCAATCCTAATAGTCCCCTGCTTAGATTTTGTCTCAGGCACTTTCTTTTCTGTATCAATACAGCATATTTATTAGTTACCTCAGCACAGCGCCGGGCCGAGGCATAGGCTGGAGTGGCTCCAGCCTCAGGGTGCAGTGTAGGAGGGGGCGCACAATTCAATCAGCTGTCATTCCTAATTGTGTATGAAGCAGAAAGGAATAAGAAAAGGGGATACATAGCAGTGACTGCAAGTCAGATAACTAGATATTAAGGTGTTGGGGAGGTTGTGGGCCCTGTGGCCCTCTTAGTCTAACAGCAATCAGTGAGTGACAGCTGGGGTGGGAGGGGTGGAGGGGCGCACTTTGGTGTCTCAGCCTTGGGTGCTGGAGGACCTTGTCCCTGCTCTGCCTCAGCAACTGCATTTTCCCTCATACACTGCACTGTCTAAGAAACCTTCATAACTCCTCCTATTTAAGAACAGCTTAAGAAGGAAACTGCACTATCTAGTGATTTCTTAAGATGTCTGAATTCTGAGTTCTGCATGGATTTCTAAAAATGTACTCTGATTTTTTCTCAGACACTCTTGATAAATGTTCCCCAGTGACTTGAATCTGCGATTTATTTAACACCAGCTGATCAGGGGCTCCTACAGAGACTCAAACACGTTTTGCAACTGAGTGCCAACACAGATCTAGGAACACATGGGCCCCCGGAGTGGTGATTTAAAATGAACCCAAGGTGAGAGTTATAGGGAGGCTGCCATATGTATTTCCTTATAAGCAATACCAGTTGCCTGGCAGCACTGCTGATCCTCTGCCTCTAATACTTTTTGCCATAGACCCTGAACAAGCATGCAGCAGATCAGGCGTTTCTGACACTATTGCGACAAGATTAGCCTCATGCTTGTTTCTGATGCGATTCAGACACTACTGCAGCCACACAGATCAGCAGGGCTGCCAGGAAATAGGTTTGTTTACAAGGAAACAAACATGGCCTCCTCCATATACCTCTCACCTCAGATTCACTTTAAGAGGTGCCATGTAGGATGGAACGGCATCAGAGATAATGTGGCTGTACTGAGAGTGAAGGGCAAATCAGCAGAGACACCAAAGGCAATGACTGTGAGGCAGACAGAATATCAGCTCTATTTACACGTCTGCAGAGATGCCACAGAGAGGAACGGCAGGTGAAGAGGGAATACAAAGTGATTACCACTAATATATTATTCAAATTCAGCTTTGCAAGGCAACATAAGAATGAGAAGGTCTCAGAAAATGCTGCAGAGGTCAAGTAAGCTTGTTAAGCCTTCCACTTAGTGGCGTATATGACAATAATAATAATAATAATAATAATAATCTGCCCACTGAATTATTCATGGCTCATAGTGTACCTTATTTTACATATATGCAAACGGCATAGACTGCCGAAAGTGAAAAGTCAAATAGGAGTTTTTAGCATAATTTTATCACGGTGGATCTAAGTCAGCATTTAGATGTCGTAACTATGGAAACCAACATCTGCTAATATCTATAATCAAGTGGTGATTTTACAATGCGCACAGAATAAACTCGCTAGGTAAGTAACCTCTTCATGATCCAGAGTGTAACTCTGTACTTTCCATTGCAGCAGCCTGCTAAGATTGGGGTGATGGTTTCATTCATGGGCGACCCTACACTGGGGCATGCTGGGGTGGTGCCCATCTCCAGGAATCACTGTGCCCCCCCCCCCCCCCATGCTCAGTAACCAACAGGTACCTGTCTCCAGGCTCCAGCAACGTACAGTGAACAGGATAGGGTCTGTAAAAAAACTGCCCGAGTCTATGTATGCTTTAAGTAAACCAAGGATCTTATCTATTTGCCATAAACACCTCACAATCCCTGCAAGATCCCTTGTAATTAATGTATCTAGATGACATTTGCAAAAATAACAAAATCTCTCTACCTCCTTCTGATTGTATGTTCTAACATTGTCAATCAACAGGAATAGAGCCTGAAGAAGGCTTACAAGCTGAAAGCTTACTGATTTTCTTTTAAATTAGCCAGTATAATAGAGCTTGCATTTTACAGACAGGAAGTATTGAATTAAGATAATACCAATATAGTAAAATACAAGCTTTACTCTACAGCAATGCTTAGCTACTAAGATGAATTACACACAGTGTTTCTCTCCCTCCTGCCTATTCCCCCTCCCCTTGCTTGTAAAGTCTTCAGACACAGGCTGGGGGCTGGAACGATTCATCTGTGAGCCGTCCACACAGGAGCAGCTTGCTAGCAAGTAAGGATTAAAACATGCCAGCAAACTAGCTAAGTAAATCAATAGGTAACCTTTCTTGGATAATAGCACCATAATTTGGAAATTTTGCTCTGCTAAAAAAAACTTCTGAGTTCTGTTTGTGATGTTTACATTTGAGTCCTCTCAGTGCTGAACTAGTTAGCCTTAATGTTATCACTGAAATTAGGTGAAAAATAGCTAAAGCTCGCCATATAAACATTGATTTTGATCACCAAAATTGTCCCCATCAGCCAGCCATCGTACCCCCAAAAAAATTTGAAGCTGGAGCAGCCACTGCTTTCATTTCCCATCATGCACTGTGCACATTGGGTCTGCATGTTTCCCCATGTTTTCAAGGGTTTCCTCTAGCCTTAAGGGGCCCATACACACACCGATTTTCCCACCGATACACAGCCGATTCGATCACTGTGATCGAATCGGCTGTGAAATTGTCGCGCAAATGCTGACCAAACGATCGATTTCCGTCCAAAATCGATTGTTCCTGTCATTCCTGTCCGTGCAGAAGATTTTGCTCGATCGCCGGCGGGTCGGGAGTGCATCGATGGCGGCGTTCGAATGCCTGACGACTGACGCAATAAATTACCTGTTCCGCCGGCGCGAGTCCCCACGGTCACCGCTGCTCCGTTTCCGCGCTGGGCTCAGAGTCCGGCACGCTTCACCACTTCCTGTCATGGCAGGAAGTTTAAACAGTAGAGTGCCCTCTACTGTTTAAACTTCCCCTGGTAGGAAGCAAAGTGAAGCTGGAGGAGCCCAGAGCGGAGAAGAGACAGTGGAGACAAGGGGACTAGTGCCGGCCGGATCAGGTAATGTATGCGGGGGGCCCGGGGGGGGGTTGCGGCGGCAGCTCCAGAGATGGTGAATCGATTTCATGCTGAAATTCATTCACAATCTGTTTGCAGTAAAGGCAGCCATACGATCCCTCTCTGATTAGATTCGATCACAGAGGGATCTGTTGGTCGATCTGATGGCAAATCGACCAGTGTATGGCCACCTTTATACTGGTACATTAACTTCTGCCATTAGTAGCTCTAGTTAGTATGATGACTGTGGTAACAGCGGACTTCCTTTATCACTGGAGCCAGAGTATTGATCAAAGCTGATCAACTTACAAGATGTAGAGAATATTAAGTGCACCACCCGATTTCACAACCGTCAAAACACGAGGGTAACAGGGAGGCATTGCATATGTAGCGGAGGTAACATATTTGATTGTAAGCACTGCTGAGGCATAAACTGCATGGACTGATGTCCTCTAAGTGTCTACTGAAGTTTCCAATGCCATATAAATTAATTCCAAGGTGATACTATGACTGCATCATAACGCAATTATTTAGATGTAATGGAAACGGCACATACTTGTTTCCGATTTTCACAACGAGGTTTGGATCATCAATGATGGCAGGATTCTCTACAAACTGCTGGTACGTTACAACTTGCTCTATGAACTGTTCTGTAAAACAAAACAAAAAAAAGGGAGAGATGTCAAAATATGAAAAACAAATATACACAAAACTAAACTATGTTTTCCCTGGAATAAGCTTTATTTTTCATTTTATATTTTTGTTCTCTGGGTGCAGCTTGTGGTCAGTTCTAGAAGTGGAGGTGTGACTGAGCTGCCACGCACCACCTCTCTCCCAATCAGGATGCAGAAGGAGGCACAGCTGATCTGCCACGCACTACCTCTCTCCCAATCAGGATGCAGAAGGAGGCACAGCTGATCTGCCACGCACCAACTCTCTCCCAATCAGGATACAGGAGGAGGCACAGCTGAGCTGCCACGCACCACCTCTCTCCCAATCAGGATGCAGGAGGAGACATAGCTGATCTGCCACGCACCACCTCTCTCCCAATCAGGATACAGGAGGAGGCACAGCTGAGCTGCCACGCACCAACTCTCTCCCAATCAGGATACAGGAGGAGGCACAGCTGAGCTGCCACACACCAACTCTCTCCCAATCAGGATGCAGGAGGATGTACAGCTGATCTGCCACGCACCACCTCTCTCCCAATCAGGATACAGGAGGAGGCACAGCTGAGCTGCCACGCACCAACTCTCTCCCAATCAGGATACAGGAGGAGGCACAGCTGAGCTGCCACGCACCACCTCTCTCCCAATCAAGATGCAGGAGGCATGACTGAGCTGTCACCCAACACCTCTCTTCCAATCAGGATGCAGGAGGAGGCATGACTGAGCTGTCACCCAACACCTCTCTCCCAATCAGGATGCAGGAGGAGGCATGACTGAGCTGTTGCCCAACACCTCTCTCCCAATTAGGATGCAGGAGGAGGCACAGCTGAGCTGCCACGCACCAACTCTCTCCCAATCAGGATACAGGAGGAGGCACAGCTGAGCTGCCACACACCAACTCTCTCCCAATCAGGATGCAGGAGGATGTACAGCTGATCTGCCACGCACCACCTCTCTCCCAATCAGGATACAGGAGGAGGCACAGCTGAGCTGCCACGCACCAACTCTCTCCCAATCAGGATACAGGAGGAGGCACAGCTGAGCTGCCACACACCAACTCTCTCCCAATCAGGATGCAGGAGGATGTACAGCTGATCTGCCACACACCACCTCTCTCCCAATCAGGATACAGGAGGAGGCACAGCTGAGCTGCCATGCACCACCTCTCTCCCAATCAGGATACAGGAGGAGGCACAGCTGAGCTGCCACGCACCACCTCTCTCCCAATCAGGATGCAGGAGGCATGACTGAGCGGTCACCCAACACCTCTCTTCCAATCAGGATGCAGGAGGAGGCATGACTGAGCTGTCACCCAACACCTCTCTCCCAATCAGGATGCAGGAGGAGGCATGACTGAGCTGTCACCCAACACCTCTCTCCCAATCAGGATGCAGGAGGAGGCATGACTGAGCTGTTGCCCAACACCTCTCTCCCAATTAGGATGCAGGAGGAGACACAGCTGAGCTGCCATGCACCACCTCTCTCCCAATCAGGGTGCAGGAGGAAACACAGCGGAGCTGCCATGCACCACCTCTCTCCCAATCAGGATGCAGAAGGTGACATAGCTGATCAGCCACAGACCACCATTTTCCCAATAAGGATGCAAGAGGTGACATAGCTGAGCTGCCATGCACCACCTTTCGCCCAATCACCGTATGCAGTGAGGTTCACAGACCGTAAACTGTCAGGACCATGGTCATGACATCACACTGTGGAAGGTGTTTCACCGCAATGTCAGCCATATAGACCTTCCTGATGCTCTGAGAAAAGGTAAATATTTCTCATGGCAGAGTACTGGTTGGTAAATGGGAACATGCATTCCCAAAGGCGATCAGAGTCCCCATAGTGAATGATCATCCGGCATCAATGAGATGCCAGTGGTCATTCACAAAATGAAAGTAAAACGTACACAGTTTTACACTACTTCCTGTGTACTGTTCAGTAGACAGGATAGTGTGGGGACATGTAGTAGCCAAAAAAAAACAAACAAAAAAAAAACTACATATGTTAAATTAAATCAAAAAAATAAATCCCCCCATTAATTTTAACCCCTTTATTTTCCCCTCCACTATACCGGTATTTACCAAGACAAAACATTTGTTTAAAAAAAAAAAAAAAAAAAATCATAAAAAAAAAAATCATAAATAGTTACCTTAGCGACGCAATTTTTTTAAAAATGTACAGTATGTCATAATGATATATCACTATTTTTTGCAAATTAGGGCTTGTAATTCTTGATAAAATAAACACCATAAAGCGGTGAGTGGTGGTCTTAAAAGATTCTACTCCAACCTGCTCATTCAAGGGGAGGGGGGGGGGATGAAAGAGGCTGGTTTGTGATCAATACGTGTCCCAAAATCCAATTCAAACCCCCCGTATACCTGAGGTAACGTGACATGATGAGATAGACATATGTATGTATAGTGACTAGCACAAAAAAAATTATGCAGTGTTCCTTTTTTCTTTCTCTGCTGATATCAGATATGTAAGTGGCTGACTCAGTCTTGACTCATCAGTGAGTGTCACACTGTAGTCACTTCCTGTGTAAGAAATTCCAATTATAAAACCCTTTACTAGCAGAAAATGGCTCAATAGTTCATACATTTTAGCTCTGGCATACTTAAATTAATGCATCATCGAGCAAAAACAATAAAACAGTTAAAAAACTTAAAAAGTAGATTTAAACATAAAATAAAACTGTGGAATATCTTAAAAAGTCATATTTAGGAGAAGGAAGATAGATACAATCGTTTATTTCATTAGTTTATTTTCGCCTCAGGTGTCCTTTAAAGATTATTATTCCTTGAGTGGTTGTTTGAATTAAAATTTTGGGACTTGTAATTATTGAAAGTATAAAGAAACGGAAAAATACATCTTCATTTCCAAATAAAATATTGTCACCATTAATTGTACTTCGGAACATAATTTAAATGTTGTAATAACTGGGACAAATGGGCAAATAAAATGTGTGAGTTTTATCTACCGTAGCATATTTTATTACTATAGTGACTGAAAAATCGAGAAATAATGATTATTTTTTCCATTTGTTCCAATTATTCCCTTTAAAAATGCATATAAAATAATTCTTAACAAAAATACCACCCAAAGAAAGCCTAATTTGTGATGAACCCCCCCCCCAATATATATATAGATGATTTTGGTGTGATAAGTAGTGATAAAATTATTGTCGAAGGGATGGGAGGAGCTTGATATGGGAAAATTGCTGTTGTTTTTAAGGGGAAATAACCTGTGGTAGAAAAGTGGGTAAAAATGGTTTCTGCTGTGAGATAAACATACAGATAAATGGAGGGTGATTGTGTAGCCTGTAGCAACCAGACCCCTCCAGAAACTGCAGATACAGATACACGCAGACACATACTGTACATGCACGCATTATGGACTCTCCATCAGAGCTTCAGTGCTAATAGAATATCTTTCCTCAGGAGTAATCAGAGAGCACTTGTGTAGATGTCACCAGCAGTAAGATAACCGCACAGACAGCGGCTCCGCATTTCAGTGTGAAGCCTGTGTTATTGGAAGAGACATTCTGAGCATAAACAGATGGCACATAGAGCCGCTGGCACCGGGAGCGCTTGGCGTTCTTTCTGCTGAGGAAGTTTTAATGACACTCACAAAGTATACAGCGAGATTGTAGAACAATGTGCTATAAATATTTTACTCACACACTGGAGGAAACATCAGCAGGAAAACAAAGCAAGGAGAATCGCTTTCCATATCAAATGCAGGTAAAGGCAGACAGCGTTCTGGCACAGCTCCTCCGAGCCCTGCTACTCCCTGCAATCCCAGATAAGCACTGCCTGCCAGCAGCCAGAGGAAACTCACCAGCGCCAGCCAGTCACTTACCTGTCAGTATCTGTAAAGATGTCCAAAGACATAGGACCACAGTCAATCGCTACACAAAAAAATGAGTGCCTGTACCTTGTTCCCTGCACCACAGGATGCCACTCCCTTGTTTGCCCTCCAACAGGAATGGATTAAAGTGAGATGGGGCCCTAGGCAAAGAAGCCATTTTGGCTTCCGATGCCCTTCCTGAGTGGATAGAATGGACAAGGGCTTTATTGCTCTGTTCCCACTTTTGTGCCCGTTCTCCGCTCCACAGTGATTGGCTCCTATTTTATAACTAGGAGCCATTCACACTTGTAACGCTGCATTGGATTCACGGTATCCAATGCAGTAAGCAGGGCCCACTTTTCTCCAGTCGCCGATAAAGCCGGGCACATGGATGTGTTCTCTTATATAGCACATGGGGAGCGCATCTGGCCCAGGCTACAGCCAGACCATGGTGGACCATCGACTCCCGCTGGACGCATGTGGTCCGTAACAACTGGGAGCACAGCCTAAAGTATTCCTATACAGAGCTTGGTTCTGTGCTGGGTAACATATACTTCACAGCACCCTCCTTACATCAGGATAGTCAGCCACAAAATCAAATTCCATTTACTCACTGCTTTGGTTTTATTATGCAGTCTGGAACCTGACCCTGCATTGCAAGCATTCTAATCTAATCCTAAATGTTTATGCTGAAATAAATCTCATCTCAGTCAGCCTGGCTCTATTTTGTACATTGCCGAGGGAGAGGGCAGCTTGTCATCTCACCTCCCATATTCCTGCTCCTCACTGATTGGCTGAGGCCAGAGTGACAGGAGGCTGAGAAGTAAGATGCTGAAGTCTGATCTATGCTGTGCTCACATGTGTTTACAAAGCAAGCTAGATATGACAGTGGGTGCAGTTTCTAAAAGAGAGAGGAAAGAAAAAAAAAAAAAAGGTGTAAGGGCCCATTCACACTAGAGCGTTTTGCCGGCGATTTCGGCAAAAAGCTCAAGCGCTAGTGCTTTTTAAAGCCCTAGTGCCATAATACCCTATGGACACTTTCTCACTTGGGCGATTTGCGTTAATCGCCGGCAATTGACACAAATTGCCAAACGCAAATTTTTATCCTGCACCATTTTCATGGGGATTTTATCGCGCTAAACGCCAAAAATCGCCTGAGCAAAACGCTAACAAAACCGCTAGCATTTTGCAAGTGTGAATGGGCCCTGAGGGAGGAAATTACATCAGGATTGGCTTCAGTGAGAAGAAGCAAACATGCCAGGAACAGTTTTCTCTTTATTTACTATATAGAAATCATTTAAATCGAAATCTGTACAGCACAATACATATGTTATGTAAGTAGAAGAAATAATCAGAATAACACCGTCCACGCTATACCTTTTGTGAGTTCTTTGTTATCACTAAGGCCACCACACAGTGATATAGCGATAGATGGCAGGTCTCTTATTCCATCAGAGATGCTTTCAACTCCGCTGTCCACCCCGGAGCTTCCTACAGACTGTGGTGATTGGTTGGCAGAACGGACTTCATTTTCTCCTGTGCTCTTCCCAGGTGGGCAAGATTCACCACTGATAGGACAGAAGGAACAATAGGTCAGCACAGCAGTTAGGACAGTACATTATAAGCAGCGCTGAAGCAAATGGGAGATTCAGCAGACAGAGCGATACACTGAGACTGAATGGGAATGAGAAGTATCCCCATTTCCCCATTACAGAGGTGACTATGTAGCCAGCCATGTCCGTGTCTATGGAGGATTCCCATCCATTACTGTCCCTTTCAACACACTCCCTCCCACCCCCTCCCCCCCCCCCCCCCACACACACAGCAACTACAAATATTCATTCATAGCTGAGAATTGCGGCTAGCAAAGTAACCCCTCTCTCTTGTGGCTGACAGAAACCATCAGCTCTGAGACATGAATATGTATGGCAATGTAAATGCAATCAACTATGCTAAAAGCTCTGCAAAACAGAGGTTTTAGGAAGTAAAACCTGTAATGCCAAAACACAAACTAGCACTAAAGCATCATTCTCACCAGTGAACTAGTTCAAAATATAATGACTCTTCTTATTTTCATGCAATTATGAACATTAGGTCAAGTGACAAATTACCAGGAAACCACCATTACTGTCTGCCAGGGCCGCTATCAGAAATGATTGGGCCCCCTCACTGCCCTATGCCTCCACATGGCAAATCACAATCTTTGAAGGCCTGAACACACTAACGTCCGTGTGTCCGCTTTCCACGCATGGCTGGGAGAGTTCTGCGTGTGCTGTTCATTAAGCCTGTAATTGCACTTGTGCAGAACAAACCAAGCTATGGGAGCACGATGAAGGAGGCATGTGGCCCAGAACAGTGCAAGCGCAGTGCCCCACTGCTCAGCTGGATTGTGCAGACTTGACAGGAGCACAACGGATTGGACCAGAAGGGTATTGATGGAGCTGACAGACTACAAGAGGCTGGAAGAAGCCCAAGTAAGTAAACATCCTTTTCTCCCATTCGTCTCAGGTTTACTTTATCCACCGACTATAGCAATTCCTGCATGCTTCTCACATTAATGGGCAGCCAGAAGGACAGACACAGACTGCAGCTGGGGCCCATGTGTGGCACTGTTCGCTGGGCCTCAGACTCACTCGGGCCCCATACAGCTGTCCCCCCTGTGATGCCCTGAAGGCGGCCCTGCTGTCTGCACATCACAGGAAAAAAGTTTTAAATAATGCAAATACAGTAGAGTCTCAGTTATCCTTTACAGACCGGGATCGGCTCATGCCAGCTAAGTGTGCTTTCTGGTTGCTTGAGACACAGTGTTAAAGATAAACCTAGCTAATACATTACCCCAAATCTATATACACACCATGAACTCTGCATTAAATGTGAAAATTCAGTAACTGAATGAATATTAAACTTGGGGGAGCCGTGGAAATCCAGTCTTGAAGCCCAGCAGAGCCCACAGCCTAAGACGTTTGATTTCAGCCGGTCATTTGTGCCGGTTGGTTGAGACTGCTGGTTAGTTGCACTACGATTACCGGAACTCTACTGGACTCTATTTTCTTCAGAAATCCCAAGTTCAGTTTTCCCTTTGGCAAGTTTTAGGCTACGTTCACATTGGGAGTTGTGTTGCGTTAAAACAGGAATGCAACAGAACGTGAAATTTGTACTGCGCGTTATACGGCTGTTGCGTCGCATACAGTGAACCATACAGTCAATGAAGTATGCTTCACAGTCCCTGTTATTGCGCGCATAATGCAGTAACGTTCTGCATGCAGTGCATAGAGGTATCGCACTTCATTAGGTTGCACTGTGAATATGTGACATAGGTTTTACATTGCAGTGCGATGTTTTGCCTTACTATGCGTCCCTTACGTTGCAATGCACCACTATAAATGTACTCTAATACAAACCTAAGTAAAAATAAAAACAAACACTCTATCACACAGGTGACAATATGAGGCATTAGTTGTGACCCATTCTGAAGATTATGCTCCAGCCTCTGGTATGTGACATACAGCCAGGGTACAGTGGCCAGTCAGTAGGCTACAGTGAGTCAGAGGCCTTATGTAAATACCAAAATCCAGGGGCTCTAGGGTTTTCATAGGTGACTTTGAAGATGCAGAAGTACCACTTCAGAATTAGCTAGTAGACGTCATGGTACCTTATGCTGTGTGGTACAGAGCTAATTAAAAGATTAATTAAAATTCCAAAAGATTAGCCAGATTAGTGTGTTAGTGTGTTAGTTAGTGTGTGTGTTAGTGTGTGTGTTAGTGTGTTAGTGTGTGTGTGTGGGTGTTAGTGTGTGTGTGGGGGTGTTAGTGTGTGTGTGTGTGGGTGTTAGTGTGTGTGTGTGGGTGTTAGTGTGTGTGTGTGGGTGTTAGTGTGTGTGTGTGGGTGTTAGTGTGGGTGTGTGGGTGTTAGTGTGGGTGTGTGGGTGTTAGTGTGGGTGTGTGGGTGTTAGTGTGGGTGTGTGGGTGTTAGTGTGTGTGTGTGGGTGTTAGTGTGTGTGTTCTATATATAAGAAAAACATTTATATTTTTCTGTTTTAACTTCAAATGTAACTGCCTGCCAAATGTTGAGGCCCAATTTCTCTGAAAGGAAAAATGTTTCCGAACCTTTTTGGGAAGTATAATGCAGCAATTTCTGGATCCATGCAGGTGATATCATCTAAATAGACCCCATCAGTCCCAAGATGTCTGCTCCGCTTATCTGGAATAAAAAAAACACGTATACGATAAAGATATTGCCTGATACAAGACATTCAAGTCTTCAATGAGGAAGCAAGTCCAATGCGCCATCCCATTTTTAAACTGCTATACACATTTTAATCTTCCTGGCCCATGTTTTCCCTTTTTCCTTCTTGGAATTGATCAATCAGGATCCAGTATTACCTGATTTTGTGTAACTGCCGTTTAATGAAAAACATAACATGCAGGACAACCAGGCAATTAATGTGAAAGGCTCAATGTGCTGAACGAAAATCAAAAAAGAATGACTCATCCCATGTGCTTGAACTTTCCTTCATAATACAGTTATGCAGGGTTAGGTTGGCCTACTTGTAGAGTACCTTACTAGAATAGGTCGTTGGTTGCCATGACTCCACTATTCTTGAGAACAGGGACTGGAGCAAAGGATGCTGCGGTCAGAGTGTGACTTTATACAACCTACTGAAATACCAAATCTCAAGTCTATTCTTCTCAACACTGTGTAATCACCACTCTGATAAGACCTAGTTCTTTCACTATTGCAATATGCCTACGTAATTAGTGCATGTTAATAGAAAATTCTTTCAGGTGACTGTTTATACATCACTCAGAAATATAAAGAGAAATTCCACTTTTCTTGTGAAAAAAATGACTGCTTTTAGTTTGGAGATTATCTATGTATGGATATCTATCTATTTTTTTTTTTTTTGCAAGGATTAGTGGCTACATTTTTTCATCTTGATTATATTGTTGCTATGTGCACAGAAAAAGTAGTGATTCCACACTATTCCTAACAGGAACGGTCACGTAGGAGTGTCAATAATTGCTGCCAGTCAACAGATTACTGCAGGTGTTGAAAAAAGGAGTTATAAAGGCTCCTATACTGTGCAGCATAAGGCGCTCATGCTGTCTGCTGCTCTCCTGGGAGACATTTCTATTGATCTGAAGAAGCGGGGGTGCAGCGAAACACGTTGTCTGTTCCTTTGTGCTTCTTTCCAATAAAAGTAATTGTAAGTCTACGAGCAGTCATCTTTAAAGGGAACCTAAACTGAGAGGAATGTGAATATTTCCTTTTAAACAATACCAGTTGCCTGGCAGCCCTGCTCATCTCTATGGCTGTAGTAGGGGCTGAATCACACACCTGGAACTAGCATGCTGCTAATCCAGTCTGACTTCAGTCAGAGCACCTGATCTGCATGCTTGTTCAGAGGCTGTGGATAAAAGTGTTAGAGACACAGGATCAGCAGGAGAGTTAGGCAACTACTGGTATTATTTGAAAAGGAAAATCCATATCCTTCTCAGTTTAGGTTCCCTTTAAGGCACGGCCAACTCTTACCTTTTTTTTAAACAGTTTTTAATATCAATATATCATTCTGGGCGCCTAAGATCTCCCCCTACCTATGCCTAACACTTGACATGCCTCACACTTAACCACCCCCTCCCTCCTAACCTACCAATCCCGCAAAGCCAATATTGGCAGCAAAGGTACATTTCTGCGTTCTGAGGCCCCAAGGCACAAGGATATGCAAATTGGGGCATTGCATAGCCGGTGGGGATTGCTGGAATTTACCGTCTTTGCCACAAATCACGGCTTTTATAATGGAAGTGATTTGCAGCAAAGGTAAATTTCGGCACCCAGTAGCGTGAGCTGCCGTGCACCCAAATGTCCCTTCTTTTCCATGTGCCTCAGCAGCACTATAAGACTATGAGGAAAGTGTGGCCCTCACATGCAGGTGAATGGATGCATCCCTCACTAGACCCGCTGTAAGTGTTTACTGGTTCTATCATTTGCATTCCTGCTCAGGAATCCGGATCTCTCAGGAACCGATTTTTGCATACTGCTTTGGTCTTTCATCGGCTTTAGGATTCTTAAGTGTAGGTAAGTAAATGACACTGAAAAACATATTCACATCTCTTAAAGAGAGAGCTTATGTGAATAAATTATAAGTAAAAAATTGCTTACATGGATATACAAAACCCCCCAAAAAACACAGTAACAACTACAAAGAAATACACCGTGATTCTTTTGTATGTATGTATGCAGTAACTACTATGGGGGTACCGTACTTAAAAAATGAAGTGCATCGCGATACTGGTCTTTCAGCTACAGGCCCAGAACGAGTATAAACATCCAATGCTGTGAAACGGTACAGGAGGGGCGCTGCTGCACACAGAAGGTGTGGCTGCCATATAAGGAAGGAGGGGCCAAGGAAGTTATATAAATGAGTATAAATATGGTCATATCAGCTGCATGCTTGCTTCAGGTGTGATTTAGACACTATTTCAGCTAAAATAATCAGCAGTACAGGCAGGCAACTGAAATTGTTTAAGAGGAAATAAATATGGAAGCTTCCAATGTACTACAGTCTTCAAAAAATGATTACATAGGAATAGGAGTAAAACAAAAGTTTGCCTTCTTAAAACAGAAAGAATGTGGGATAACTCATTTTGAAGTGAGCATATGATGTCTCCTACAATGCATCACTGCTGAATATGTAAATCATCCTTTGTTGTCCCTAAAAGATAAACACACCTCCAGAACTGCTGGAATGCAATGATGTGTCAGCTTGTTAATTGTACAGAGCCACAATAATCCAACACGCATACAGACTGTTTCGGATTGGTTGATCCTCATAACTGCATGGCATGGATTAATGTGGCTTTACAATTATCAAAAATACCTTCTGTTTTAAAGTGGTCTGAAAGTCAACATTTCTTCTTTGCTCTAAAAGATTCCTCACAGCTTGAAAGCTGCTATCCCAGAACATTTTTTATCAAAAAAAAAAAAATCACTGAAATGGTTCAACAAAAGCACTTTGTCCTGCTATTCAGCTTCAATCCACATCCAAGCTGTAGATAACAGCATCTTTGTTTACATTCCAATTAGGTTACAATGTGTGTAACTACAGTCTAACAGGTGAAAAGGAGCTCTCTGTGCTTCACACACACAAACACACACACACACACACACACTTCAGAATAAAGCTCATAAGAAGATGTCAATATATAATAAAAAGCAGTTTGAATAAAATGTAATGCCAGCTTTCAGGGTACGATAAACTACACTTTGAAAACTTGTAATTTGTAGACAGACAATATTACTTATGCACAAAGGCAAATAGGATAACTGTATGAGTAATAAGAAGTAGTAAAACACATTTTTATTAAAATGTTATGTCGGAGTTTCAGACCACTTTAAGAAGGCAAACATTTGTTTTGCTTAACATTTTAGTAAGAGGGCTTTCTTGGTCCTTTGTGGCCCTTTACACACTCCTAGGAGTTCTGGTTCACCATGAGCTTGCTGGGTAATCTGTAACAATAGGAATAGGAGGTGGCTGCTGCAAGTAGGTGGGTGCAATATGTGAAAGGGTTAGTCTAGGGGAGGAGAAAGTATACATCTATTTTGAGATGTACCTTTTTTCTTAGAAGGTGAATCAGTCTTGCTTATCAGAAGACTAGAAGGCTGGCTGGTACAGGGCATCGCAGGGGAGGCCTCATCACATGCTGGAGCCGCAGCTCCTAAAGATTCGATGTCAGGCTCAATGTTTCTGGATGGCTCATGTTCTGGACCAGCATCCTCTGCGGTGGACAACATTGGCTGATCAGCAGATGTCAGAGGAGAAGCAGGGCTCCCCTCATCAGAAGTGCTTAGTATGGTCCTGAAATGTGTGCTCTCCGAAGGATTTATGTTCACTATAGTCGCTTCCTTTATTTTAAGAGAAGGAGACTGAAAAAGACAGAGAGAGGTTTAGAATCTCGATGCACTGCAGTATAACTTCAAACAAAACTTTTAACAGAAAATTTGATGCAACTTAAAGAGGAACTGTCAGGAAAAGCTTAAAATTTAAAACACATACAAAAAGGAAGTACATTTTTCCCAGAGTAAAATGAGCCATAAATAACTTTTCTCCTACATTGCTGTCACTTACAAGTAAGCAGTAGAAATCTGACATTACTGACAGATTTTGGACTACCCCATCTTTTCATAGGGGGGTTCTCAGGTTTTATTTTTTAAAGCTCTTAGTGAATAGCAGTTGCTCCATTCAACTGCCAAAATAGTGTGCAGTGAGCAGGGAGGCTGGCCATCATAATTTTATAAATCATTTTCAGGAAATGTCTTTATAAAAAATAAAGGCCATGCTGAGAATCCCCCATGAAGAGATGGACTAGCCCAAAACCTGTCAGTAATGTCAGATTTCTACTACCTTCTGTAAGTGACAGCAACATAGGAGAAAAGTGATTTATGGTTCATTTTACTCTGGGATAAATGTACTTCTTATTTGTATGTGTTTTAAATTTTAAGATTTTTGCAACAGTTCCTCCTTCAAGAGACTAACAAAAAAAAGTTCCCCTGGGGGTACTCACCTCGGTAGGGGGAAGCCTCAGGGTCCCAATGAGGCTTCCCCCTCAGCTGTAGCTGCAGGCAGTCCAGCGCTGGCTCCCCCGAAGAGTCCCGGAATCCTCCCCCGACAAGCCTGACAAGCGCTGATTTATTTACCTTTCCTGGCTCCAGCGGGGGCGCTGTTGCGGCAAACCGTACAGAGATAGGCGAAAATACCTGATATCTGTCGCGTCCTCTCTACTACGCAGGCGCAGGAGACTTGCGTCTGGCAGTAGAGCGAGCCGACAGCAATCGGGTATTTCCGCCTATCTCTGAGCGGAAACTGCGCCTGCGCTGGAGCCAGGGAGGTAAATATTTACATCCTCACTGCTCAGAGGGGCACAGCGAGACCGCCGTGGGACACAGGTGGATGGGGAAAGCCTTGATCGGATCCGGAGGCTTCCCCCTACCGAGGTTGGAACCCCCCAGGGTACTTTTTGTAGTCACAGAGTTTCTTTAATGCCATTAAAACGTGCCTCTACATTTCAGTCTGCAGTCAGCTATGATTTCCCAGGTAAGGCATATGAATCAAAACATGCTCACTTGCAGTAATGACCCCATACTGTCATACTCACCTCTCCAATCCTGGGACAACAGCGTTTCAGTCTGGCATCCCTTCTTTGGTTCCATCTTGTGGGCCTGCGTCACTCCTGCCCGGAGCAGGCACCATGCTCCGATCCTGCTCTGCTAGCTACCAGCCCTGACCTCGACCTATGAGTCAATACTGCTTTACTAACCATCACGCTTGACCTCAGCCTGCTTTGCTAGCTGCTAGTCCTAGCCACTAGTTGCTATCCTCCATTCTTTGACCTTGGCCTGTGACTTTGACCTTCCTCAACATCTGCGTAGTGTTCCGATCACACGGCCATCTGCGCTGAGAAGTGTGAACAAGGCCTTAAATGGGAACTAAAGTGAGAGTGATATGGTGGCTGCCATAAAGATCTCCTTTTAAACTTTGGCAGCCCTGCTGATCTATTTGGCTACAATAGTGTCTGAATCACACCAGAAACAAGCATGCAACTAATCTTGTCAGATTTGACAATAATGTCAGAAACACCTGGTATGCTGCATGCTTGTTCAGGGGGAATGGCTAAAAGTATTAGAGGCAGAGGGTAAGCAGGATAGCCAGGCAACTGGTATTGCTTAAAAGTAAATATAGCAGCTTCCACATCTCTCTCGCTTCAGTTGCCCTTTAAGATACTAGAATATCACTTACATTGTTTAAACTGAAAACTGACTCACCACTATAGCTGGTACTTCACTCAATATTCGCTAAAGCGATGATAAGACCTGCCAAGTGCTCTTTAAGATTGAATATCTTTTGCCTCTAGATATTATAATTCAATTCCTGTATCAAACAACAAGTGCCCTATACTCACCTTGGTAGCCTGAGGCAGCTCCCCCCAGGCCCAGTGCATTGGGAGCTCGCTGTGACCCATTCCTCTGTCCTGGGCCTTGCTAACCAGTTCGGAGTCACTCTTTGGCGTTGCAGGACGGGACCCTGGAGGACTGAGCAGATACACACTAGTTAGCCACTACACTAAATTTTAGAACTAAAAGAACTTGGTAACAATGGCAACGCGTTTTGTGAGTACTTAGGACTAACTTCCTCAGGCCAAAAATTCAGTGCCAGCCGTGTTCTATAGCCAAGTATTAAGGCAGTCAATGCTTGGCTAAAGATTTTGTCTGGCTCTGAATTTTTGGCATGGAAAAGTTAGTCTTAAGTACTCTCGAAACGCGTTGCCATTGTGAAAACAGCATTTCCTGTTTATACACTTTAAATTGTGTCTTTCCTGAGGTAAGCCACCTAGCAAGCCACCTTTTTTCTGATTTTTTATTGCTTTTAATACATGTTATAATCCCTGGGCACCTATTTCCTGTTATCCTGGAGATGTCCTTCAATGAACCGTTTAAGCAGCTGTAGTTCAAGTTGCACCACAAGCAGCCTCAGACTAGAAAACAATGGAATGACTCATACTAAAAGGGCGGTGCACCGCTGTAAATATGAGAGCGATTAATCCTAGTCGCATGCGGCGTTTTGCTCTATTGCACCGGTTCGCTTAACGCTCGCCTCCATGAATGGGAAAAGTCACGGCCACCGCTGTATCCAGAGGATATTTTGATGTTTATCTCTGTATAAGAGTTGAGTAAATCTGTCATGTCAGCCGTTCCTGGCGCTTTTTATAGGTGTTGTGACCCTCAGTAATTCAATGTCACCCTGATTTATCCACAGGAATGTGCTCTGAATTCACCATGAATCATGTCCTTGGTTTACCTGACCAGAACAAATGTTCTCTAGATTCATCTCTTTTTCCAGGAAGAGGATGGAAATGAATCTGTTAGTGTAAATTATAGGCTGTGTATTGCCAATAACTCTTCCTGTCCCCACAATATAACCGGCATGCGGCTAGAAGTGGTGACAGAGCCCAGAGGTTTGCAAGAGCAGAGCGAAGATGTGGACTTAAAAAGCTCCATGAAAAAAGCACATATACCTCATCAACACACCTCATAGGCTGAAGCCTATCACAGCCGATTGCCTGATTGGCCGGCTGGAGGGAGGGGTTTAAAAAAAAATAAAATACAAAAAAATAAATAAAATACAAATATAAATATTGATAAACAAATAACTGGGGGGCGATCAGACCCCACCAACAGAGAGCTCTCGTGTGCTGTGTTGTGTGGCCCTGCAGCTTGGCCTTAAAGCTGCAGTGGCCATTTTAGTAATAATTAGCCTGGTCTTTAGGGGGGTTTACCACTGTGTTCATCAAGTGGTTAAAGGACACCTGAAGTGAAAGGGAAATGGTGACTGCCATTTTTATTTCCTCTTAACCTCAAGGACCAGAGGTTTATACCCCCCTAGGCATCCTGACGAAGCTCTCAGTGGGCGGGGCTACATCCCGTTGTGCGTATTGCGTGCAGAAATAGGCCGGCCCCGCGGTAAAAGTTTCCTAAGCTCACTCTGTGACTGCTCCCTGGCGTCTAGCCAGTGCTGGGTAGAGCTATCCTGAGGGAAGGTGTGCTTGTCTCTCTCATGCCCTCTCTGGTGAAGAACATTAAGGACCATTGACTGTAAGCTTCCCGCAGGAAGTTACAAGCCGGGTCGAGCAGGCAGTCAGAATATGAACTTTGAGAACTTCCAGGAAGTGATCGCTGAGTACAGATAAGGACTACACGGCGTGTCTTCTGGATAGTAAGACGCTGGAAGTGACTTGTCTAATGCTTCAACTTATTGCGTCTGAAGCTGGAAATTGTTTACCCGTGTTGCTGGCAAATCGGCCTTACTCCACACCGCCGGTGCAGCTATCCCTATCTCTACACTCTGTTACTTATCTGGCTTGGTACCGGTACCAGAGTGAATGGGGTATGTGTGGGATTTCTGTATGGGGTGACTGAGAGGAGCGCTCTGCACTGGTTTTAAGTGTTTTTAGAGCATTGTGAGCGGACTATGGATTTTTGATATTGATTTATCTAATTTGATACAATAAAGGTGTTTTGATTTTTGTAAACCAAGAACGGCATCATAGTTGTGTTTTCTGAAGCTAATTTTTTCTAATATGAGGCTGTTCCTGTATACACGTTTATGTATACAGTTTTAGGGCATATGAACTGGTAAATGAGACAGACAGTGCTGTATTTTTGTTTACAATATCAGTTGTCCAACAGTCCTGCTGATCTCTTTGGCTGCGGTAGTGTCTGAATCACACACCTGGTGCAAGAATGCAGCTAATCTTGTCAGACGTCAGTTAGAAACATCTGATCTGCTGCATGCTTGTTCAGGGTCTATGGCTAAAAGTATTAGAGGCAGTGGATCAGCAAGACAGCCAGGCAATCTACAAAGCTTAAACAGAAATAAATATGGCAGCCTCCATTTCCCTCTCACTTCAGGTGTGCTTCAAATTGGTATTTGAACAATATAAACTAAGGATATGAATCTAGGTTATCAGAAGTTACTTTTAGGGGAAAAAAGGGATCAAAAAGGAGGTACTTCCTCCTGACACAGGGAGACTATTCCCAGACACTCTTGGTAACAGCAGTGCTTCTGAACAAGGTGCCAAAACGAATAAAATGAAATACAGTATGGTTTTAAGAATGCACCTTAAAGGACATCGGAGGTGAAAATAAACGGATGAGAAAAACAATTGTATCTATTATCAGTCTCCTAAAAATGAATATTTTACATATCCCACAGTTATATTTATTTAAATCTAGTTTTTAAGTTTTTACTGTTTCATTGTCTCTGCTCAATGACACCTCCATTGAAGTATGCCAGAGCTCAAATCTATGAATAATTGACCCTTTTTACCTCTTTCATGCTCTCAGAAGCCATTTACTGACAGGAAAGTGTTCTATGGCTGTAATTACTTATCAGCAGGGTTATGCTATAGTCTGACCCAGTCCCAACTTGGTCCTGACCCAGGCAGAAACTGTCACTTGCATACCTCATGTTTAACTCTTTTAGGCAGAGACAGAAAAAAAGGAGCACAGCCTAGTTATGTCTGTGCTAGGCACTGTACATACACATGTCTATCTCATCATGTCACATGTCACTTCGGTTGTCATTTAAGCCGGGAATACTCCATGAGTTTTTCTTGGAAAATAGATGCCTCAATAGATATTTTCTGACAGGTCCGGTCTGATTTTGACAGTTTTTCTGATCATTTTTCTCATAGAAGTGAGAATTGATCACAAAAACGATTGCAAAATCGATTGGCCAGTAAATCTGCTGAAAAAAAAAACCTCATTGTGCATTTCCAGCATTACTGAAAATAGACTAGCCTCTGATTATGTACCTTTGATAACATTTGAGAGTGGAGAGTTATGATTATGTTCTAGAATGTGATAACCTTTGAAATAATATGTTCATTTTGTGTTCAAGAATATTTGTTTGTGGCATTCAAAGAAATAGAAGACATCCCCTGGAAATAAGCCCGAATGCATCTTCTGCAGCAAAACTTATTTAAGACACGGTCTTATTTTCAGGGAAACCTGGTACTATCAGTGTATAAAACATAACAAGAATTTGCAGCGCCACCTTCTGGCACGAATCAAGGGCTTATTTACACTACAAACGAATGTATGCAATTTCACATACCAAAAAATTGCGTTAGAATGAACAGCAATGCAAGTCAAGGGTTAGTTTCTAGTCTGCTGAAACAATTCTTCCGCAGTGGGCACAAGTAACCCTGCATTGGCATATTGCGGGACTTAACGGCTGCATTGGTAAGTATGTCACCTACTGCCGGACACAGAGGACACAGGGGTACAATAGAGGCACCAGAGAACACTGGGTCATAAAATACAACTGGGGACAAGGAGGACACAGGGGGACAAAATAAGCACCAGGGGGCACCGGAGGACAGAGGAGGAAATTAGGCGGATTTAGGGTAAAAGGGCCACAAGACCTCCCTGTGCCATGGAACAAGCCAGGTTTAGTTAAAAAAATTTTTTACCCTGGGTTGTGTCCTCTAAACCTAAGTGCATCTTATGGTCTGAAAAAAATACGGTAATGCGATGCTAATGGTTCTGAGTGGATACAAATTTTATGTCAATTTTATTCAGCTTGGACTTGGCACTTGCCTGTATAATAAAAATGCAATATTTATCACATCCAAATGAAATACAGCGTGAGGTAAAAATCTGGGTGAATTGTTACGCAGTGAATGCGGTATTTTACCAAGCCTTTTTTTATACCAAACTTGTCCTAGTGAATTGAATCCTTTGTTATTAGAAGACTAAAAGGAACCACAACAGTCATGTGACCACCACTGCCCCCTGTAGAATTACAGTACGCAGGGCCTTTTATTACTGTGTTACACTGACTGCTAGTCTGTTGGGGGGAGGGGAGGATGGCACCCAATTAATAACATGTTTGTTATCAGAGTGTAGATACAGACCTGGGCCCTGGAGTCCACTCTCCGTCAGAATGCCGGAGCTTCTCCGGTTTGGAGAAAGAGCTGCCGTGTGATTGGCTCATGTCAATAGCTCTGTCGCTAAAGCTGTTCTGAACAGATGATCTGGAAAATAAAGTAGAACGGTTATATACATGAACATTGCATCCCTCGTCTGCCCTGGTCACATGACACAGTTCCAATACTGGGAGATGTTCTGGTAATATCACAGTACAGAGATTTCACTGGATTACTCTACTCCTTTTAACAGTATTATATAGATGATGAAATCTCCAAATTCTTTGCAATTTTATAATAACCAATGGTAGGGAATGAGATACAGGAGTACTTATCCTACTTAAAGAGACACTGAAGCGAAAAAAAAAAATATGATATAGTGAATTGGTTGTGTACTATGAATAATTACTAGAAGATTAGCAGCAAAGAAAATATTCTCATACTTTTATTTTCAGGTATATAGTGTTTTTTCTAACATTGCATCATTCTATAATATGTGCAGATTACACAACACTCAGCATTCAAAATGAGTCTTTCAGAGCAGTCTGTGAAGTAATGACCTCTCCTCTAGAAGAGGAAAAGTGAATAGTCCAGGGACAGTTGAGATAATAAAAGTCAGATAACAGCTCTCTCCACGACTAACTTAGTCGGAGAGCTTAATGGCTTGTTTGCATAGAGATAACAACTGGAGTTTCTCAACTCTTCCTGTACTGGAAACAATTAGACTGATGTATCTGATCTTTTTTAATGTTTTATTTCTTAGCTGTGCTACACATACAAATCATAATATTTTTTTTTTCGCTTCAGTGTCTCTTTAAAGTTGGCCTGAGATCCATTTTTTTTTTTTAAATATTTTATTAAATGTTGATAACAAAAGTACTTTATCTGTGCCATCTGACTGCAGCGGCAGCTCCCCTAATGCTGAAAACACACGGTTCGTTCCCGCATCGAATGCGCCGCTCGATTCCCGACGAATCGATTATTCCCGAACATTTCCGAGCGCATTTCGATGATTTTTAGGTCGATTGCCATGTAAAGTATGGCAAATCAACCCAACGATCCATCGAACCGCGAATCGGACATGTCGGAAATAAACGAATCAACGGGAATCAAGCGGCGCATCGATGGGAATCAAGCGCGGGAACGAACCGTGTGTATCCAGCATAAAGACTAGTTAAAAAGGAACTACAGCCTAAACAAACATACTGTCATTAAGTTACATTAGTTATGTTAATTAAAAGATAGGTAATATAATCTCTTACAGACCCGGTTTTAAAAGGACAGGCAAATGTGATTTCATGAGGGCAGCCATCTTTTTGGTCGAAAGGAGGTGACAGGGAGCATGAGACACAGTTCCAACTGTCCTGTGTGCTGATCACCCCTCCCAGTTGCTAAGCAACGAGAACAACAACATAGGAAATCCCATCATGCTCTGCACAGCATCAGGGAAAAACAGCCTGGGCTTTTTTTCATTGATGGGTGGAGCTTAGCTAAAAATGCAGCAAAAAAAATGATGCCTTGGTAAGAAAAACAAAGTTCTGATGCTGTGAAACTGTTAAAGAAACACCACGCCTTTTCAGTTCTGTGGAGTAGATTTTTAGTCCGGAGGTTCACTTTAAGAGGACACACATCCTCTGTATGGCTGTGCGAACACTTCTAATAACAGAACAGAAGTGAAAATAAACTGATGAGATAAACAATTGTATTTATCCTATTCCTACTCCTAAAATGACTTTTTTTCCCGTTAGACATCCCACGGTCTTATTTTTTGTTCAAACATTTACAAAGTAAATTGAATGGTTTTATTGTCTATGCTCAATGACCGTCAATTAAGTGTCCCAGAGTTAAAAATACATGAACTATTAACCTTTTTCTATCTTCCTCTGTCTCAGAAGTTGTATATTGCCAAGAAAACTTTTATGGTTGTTATCAGTGAGGTTTATTATATTATAAGACAGACGCTGTCACTTGCATGCCTGAAAAATTAACTCTTTCAAGCAGCAAAAAAAAAAAAAAATCAATACAGCCTGGTTATTCATATGTTTTGCACTGTACATACACAAGATTATCTCATGTCACATATTGCCTCAGGCACACTTTAATTTACTGCATTTTACTATGTCACTGGAGTTACTCTTTAATGTTTATAAAACAGTTCTGACTGAAAGCAAGAGCTATATTAGATACTGTGCCCCATAACATCATTCTAAGGTGGAGGTAAGAAGAATAAGGCTTTACATGTATTTGTACATAGCTTCCAGTTTTATTAAAAGTTAATAAATATATCATTTTGTATTTAATGCCTCAAACAATACTTCAGCTTGTCGCCTCCTGGATAAGACAAGATGATGTATTCTGGAAGCAGAACCCAATCATCAAGGCCTGGCCAGGCAAGAGCAAATCAGCATCAGATAAATGCCTGGACTATCCTCTGCTAGCTGCGCTCTCGAGATGATTTCACCCATCGTTTGGTTCTAGCTGCAGAATTCACCACAGCTCTGCTTACCTATGCATACAGCAAAGTCACAAGAGTAAGGATTGATCAAACAAAAGGTTTTGTTGATGTTACGGTACTTGTAAAAAAAAAAGTGTTGCTGAACAAGCAGGCCCATTGCAGTCAGCGGGGTTGACTAACAAAACTTTTCTCTGGTATCATCTCACCTTACTCCATTTTTTCCTCAACCAGAAGGAAAGCTTATTCATGACATAAGCAGATAAGGGCTCTTATTCAATTCAAGTTTTATCCTCCTCTGTTCAACCCTTTAGCAGCCAATCAGGGACAGTTCTATACTTTTTGCTGCCTGAGGCAAACTTGTAAGGATGTTACATTGTTACATTTCCTTGCTTTAACTTCCAATACTTGGTGCTTGCTGGGAATTTTTTTTAAAGTGGCCAAACCAGACATTAAGTTTCCTGAAAACCGCTACAAATATGAAAAATAACCCTCCGTGCACTGATTCATGGGAGTTTATAAAGTAGAATACAGTCCCTGTGGCAATTTTCCTTGGTGAGGCAGTGGTGTGGTAATGCTGCCATGTCAGGAGGGCTTTCTATGTCACTTTTCAGCTTAAGCTGCTTCTGTTGCCCCTTATAAAACATTCAGTAATTGATCTCTGTAAAGTAATAAAAATGGCAGTCTCCATATGCCACTCACTCACGCGTCTTTCAATCCATTGTGCAATATCGCTTTCTCCCACCAGATGTCACCCTACGCTCACCATAACAACCTCCATACAAACTGCTGCTTTGACTCTGTCAGGCTGGGAATATCCATTTCCATTATATCTACTAAAGTAATAAACTAATGATCTTTGCTGAACTCAGTCTTCACATTCACACTGTGTGAGTTAATTAGCATGTGAATTTCAGGTGCTGTATGCTTGCAGTTTTTTGTTGAGGTGTATACCCGCGTTTCCCCAAAAATAGGACAGTGTCTTATAATAGTATTGGCTCCAAAAGAAGCGCTAGGGCTTATTTTCAGGGGATGTCTTATATTTCTATCAGGAAGTGTCTGTCAGCGGAACATTTCCTGTTCCTTTGTACTGTGCTGTTCCTGGATTTGAAGGTATGCTGTTGTACTGATCAGTTACCTGCCCCTTCATCCCTGAACACAGCTGATAACCTTGCTGTATGCTGGGATAACAGGACTGGTGCCCAATCAGCACTGCACCGCTGTGTCACCACTTGCTGGCTGCCTCTTCCTCCTCTTTAACTTCCGCGAGGGCTTATTTTTGGGGTAGGGCTTATATTTCAAACATGCTCAAAATTCCAGCTAAGGCTTATTTTCAGGGTAGGTCTTATTTTCAGGGAAAGAGGGTATATACTTTACATGCACAACAATTCATATGATTCTACACAGGTTAGATTAAGGAAAGATACCTAGAAATCTTATGTTAAAGTGTATCTGTAGGGGGAAAAAAGTGCCCCTGTGGGATACATACCTCGGGTGGGGGGAGCCTTTGGATCCTAAAAAGGCTTCCCTTGTCCTTCTTTGAAGGCCTGTTCCAGCACCGGGACTCCCCACGCGCAGGCGCATAAGCACAGAGCATACAGAGGAATGAAAGGAAGGTGGGGGAAAGCCAGTGAGTTGGCTCTGAGAGACAGGAAAGGAGCGTTATGCTGAAGTTCCGCTCCTGCTCAAAATTAAAGTGCAATAGCCTAGGGGATACCAAATAATTGCTTTATTGTATCAAAAATTCATGTGCAATTTAGGCATACTCGCCCATAAAATCATTTAAAAGAATAATAGCCTGCGGAGCGCTCCACTCACATAAGCCAGCCACCATACACGCCTCAATCACACTGGTACCGGTACCACACCCGATACCTCATTGATTTCTTCCGGCAGAAGGTTGCTGTTGGTAGGGAGCACTCAGATCTCCGTGACAGGCTAAGCCCCGCCCACTGAGATCTGAGCGCTCTCTACCAGCAGCAACCTTCTGCCGGAAGAAATCTTTGCCCTATATGTGAGCGAGCAGCCGCCGCCGCAGTGGCTGGGATGAGCGGCAAGCTCTGAAGGAGGACGCCGAGATCCTGAGCAGCCGCCGCCGCCATGGCTGGGATGAGCGCCAAGCTCTGAAGGAGGACGCCGAGATCCTGAGCTGGAATGAATAGGACTGACTGTGCCTAGGATCGGTGAGACGCCGGCAAGTCTGGTCACACTATGAAGGCTGACTTGGCTAACTCTTGCAGGCATTAGTGCATGGCAGACTACCTTGCTTAGCTGTGTTAGCAGAACCTGGCTACCTCTGTCTCTCCACGCTGTGGGATATCAGGTGTGGTACCGGTACCAGTGTGATTGAGGCGTGTATGGTGGCTGGCTTATGTGAGTGGAGCGCTCCGCAGGCTATTATTCTTTTAAATGATTTTATTGGCGAGTATGCCTAAATTGCACATGAATTTTTGATACAATAAAGCAATTATTTGGTATCCCCTGGGCTATTGCACTTTAATTTTGAGCAGCGATTTGATTGATATCTGCAACTGCCCCTAATAGTAATATTAGTGTGTAACCTATATGCAAGGGGTGAGATAGACAGAAATAGGTTTGTTATTGGAGTTCCGCTCCTGCAAGGGACTCCCCTTCCCCATTAATCTACCAACAAACTGCTTGTCGGTTGATTTTAAGGGGTGCAGCGGGGTGTGGGGGACACAGAGAGCAGGATGGAGGGGGGGGGACAGAAGCATGGCATAAGACAATGAACATGCCTGTGTTCCAATTAACCCAAAATATCCACATCGGGTACACTTTAAAAAGACTCTGAATTGAGAATAAATAGTTATTTTCACCTGCTAGTTTGCTTAAGTATAAGAAGAGGTGAAACGCTGCATTCATGCTGCAAAACAAGAGGTTTAGACCCCCCCAATTTCCGGGGCAAACATCCACAACTTTCAAACTTGTGGATTTTGCTGCCCGGGGAGGCAGAGCTTTGTGCTGTAGCTCTGCCTCACTGAAGTCAATCTGCGCCTCTCCCCGCCCCTCTCAGTGAAGGAAGATTGAGAGGGGCGGGGAGAGGCAGCGATCCGCTGGGATTGACTTCAGTAAAGGCAGAGCTACAGTGCTAAGCTTTGCTTCTTTTAGGAAGCGCTCCCCAGATTTCCCGCCAGGGATTTGGGAGGTATAAACCCCTCGTTTTGCCGCTGGAATGCAGTTTCACCTCTTCTTATAATTCTTAAGCAAACTAGCAGGTAAAAGTAACTATTTATTCTCACTTCAGACTCTCTTTAAATGAATCAAGCATACCTTCTAAAAATTAAACAAAAAAAATGGATTTTAAGGCACAAAAGAAAGTTAGTAAACCAACCCCAATTTGTGTTGACAACTGGTACAGGGATCCAAGACTGTTTACTACCGCAATTCAAAGAGCCTGAGGTCACATGGAGCACAGGCACTTTCCACTTTAAGGTGACCTGAGGTCACCCCAAGCCTACCTATCATTGATGAGCAGTCGACACTTGTAAAGCATATTTATCAGACCTGCTTTATCCTGTAGTAAACTGAGACTAGAAAGAGGACTCTGGTGAACACCACATGCTGGGGGACATTTAACATAAGTGTCTGAGACAAAATATTAGGAGGTCTTTAGAAATCCATGCAGAATTGTCTCAGACATCCTAAGAAAATCGCTAAATAGTGCAGATTCCTTCTTAAACGGTTAGGAGGAGTTAGGAAGGTTTCTCACACAGTGCAGTGTGTGAGGGAAATTACTGTTGCTGAAGTAACCAATACATCTGTTGAAATGCATCAATGCCCAGAACTGGAAGGGTTAAGCACAGAACAGATTCACAGGACACCTGTCAGCAAGGGGAGGAGCACTTCACACATGTCTAGCCTGCACTGCTGCACTATATGTAGAACTGCTATTAAGAACTTCTTAATCTGCGACAGTTTAGGGATGGATTTTGCACTTTTCTTAACATTAGTGCAAGTTCTAGAAATCCACGCTAAACTGCCGCTATTAAATAGGATTTGAGAGGTTTCTTATCATGCAGAACAGTTCCCCCTGTTGGTTAGAACAATTTAAGAAGAAAAAATTGTCAATAACATTTTGATAAATCTAACCTGCTGAACCTCACCTGGCAGTCTCCAAAGTATCCTGGTCCTCCTCCGAGCTCATCTCCATGGTAAACATGTCGTCATCCTCTGTGGTGTCACCGTTTTCCTCTCGCTTTAAGTTATCAAGCTTGGATTTCCTTCTCCGTTTCCGCCTCTTCTTCACACTTCCGCCGGTGGCACTGTCAGTGTTTGGTTGAGCACCACAGGAGGTCTGGCTGGAACCAGACGGGTCCAAATTTCTAGTCCAATCCATGGAGCTCCTCTTCAGCTGGGACTCCATGAGAGCTGCTCCTTCCAGTAAGATGGGGGAGGTGGCCAAGTGTGACGGGATGGAATCCTGTGGCGAGAGAAGTCACATGTTTGAGAAGTTGGAGCATCAGTAAGGAGTAACTCCACCCTCTCTGTGGCGGTGGAGAAAACATTAAAAACTCAACTGATAAATAAAAGTACATCCTATTCGGTCAGTGATGTCCAAAGCCCAGCCCATTGGCAGCACACTAAGCTTTTCCCAGTGGCTCCCGATGCTCTTTGAAATGCAGCCCCTTGACCGCTCAAAATAACTCCGCCCCTCCTGTGATCTAGCTCTGCTTCTTCTCACTGTAGCTCCGCCTCCGTCCCACTCCGTGTGGCAGCATGTTGCCACTGCGGTTGATGGGGCAGAGGTTCATAGACCCCAGCATGCTGCAGCATATGAAGGCTGCCAAACGCCAGCCAAGAAGGTAGAAGAGGAAGTAATGAATGATTGAAGGAGAAGAGAGTGACTGCGCTGGAGCCGGCATGTTTGTATGCAAGTAAATATTGTGCATGTGTATGCAGGTGTGTGTGTTTGTGTGTGGGTCATTTCATGCTTATGTGCCGTGCTGTACGTTTAAGCGCACCACACAGTGTGTGCGACACGCAAGAGAACAAGAAAGTCAGTGGACTTGCATGTTACCGTTGACGGTATATAAAAAGATCATTGGTAGATAAATCTTTCCTGCACGTTGGAATGTAGCTTATTCAGGGACACTTTATCACCCGAGGCAAGCGATTTTCTGTTGCGTTAAATAATGCTTGAGCACTGATTCACGCCAAAATTCAACCCCCCACCAGGCTTTTCCTAATATGTGCACAAAGTCGTGCTGGTGCATGCATTAGCTAGTGCTTCATTTTGCTAGTTTGGCCCCCTTGCAGTCTCCAGAACAGTCATATGGCCCTTGGTGTGAAAAGTATGGACACCCCTGTATTAGGTGGTCAAAGCAGAAGCAAGTTCATGACCCTGAAGATGGATGAACACTTCCCAGTCATACCTGCAGCATTTAAAACTGGCTCATTATCTCTTGTTTCTGCTCATATAATTAAAATTGATAGAAGAAGCTTTACTCCACAAAGCCGCTATGATTTGATCTCTCTGACTGCTAAGTTATTAAATCATATGCTTAGATCCCTGTCTGAAGATGAGTTTCAAGAAGTTGTGTCGCCAAAAAAAAATTAAAAAACAAACAATGAAAGTCAAAATAGTTTTTGGACTTGTGCCTGAGCCTGCAGCTGTGTGAGTGTTCAGCTCATACAAGAGTAAACGCGGTGATGTTGGATGGCTGGTGCCGAACGGTGGTTACCAAGGGCAACCACTTAAAAGGACCACTATAGCGAAAATCATACAATTTAAAATACATGTAAACACATACAGGTAAGAAGCATGTTACTACCAGAGTAAAATGAGCCATAAATGGCTTTCCTCCTATGTTGCTGTCACTTACAGTAGGTAGTAGAAATCGGACAGAACCAGCAGGTTTTGGGCTAGTCCATCTCTTCATGAGGGATTCTCAGGATGGCCTTTTTTCTTTATAACGACACTCCCTGAAAAGGTTTTATACAAAGATGCTGGCCAGCCTCTCTGCTTGCTGCACACCTTTTTTGGCAGCTGGACTGAGCAACTACCATTCACTAAGTGCTATAAAGAAAAAAAACTGAGAATCCACCATGAGGAGATGGGTTAGTCCAAAACCTGTTGGTTATGTCAGATTTCGGTTATCTACTGTAAGTGACCGCATCATGGGTGCAAAGTCACTTTCTCATTTTACGCTGTAGGAAATGTGCTTCATATTTGTATGCGTTTACATGTATTTTACATTTTATGATTTTCTCGATAGCGGTCCTTTAATCAGATTTTATTCGACGGGCTTTTCAAAGCCTATCATTAGGCATAAATCCAAAAATATCATCGAACAGCTATGTAATGAAATAACCTGGGAGTCAGGTTTCAGGTTCAGTGGCTGTGGCACCTCCTACCATTGCAATATCTCCACTGTTCAGACCACAAGGGGACAGGCACAAGCTGAATCTTTCTGTCTAGACTCCAGCCTGAAGCACAGACTTTTGGAGAGCGTGCCCAGGAGTCCTGACAGAACATTGTGCAAAGTGTTTTATCTGACATGAGCTACCCAAAAACCTGACAGATACAAACAAGCTTTGAGTATTTGCGTAAATGTATGAAAACACTTCTGCTTGGAATCCATAAGCACACTTAAAGGGAACCTTAACTGAGAGGGATACGGATGTTTCCTTTTAAACAATACCAGTTGCCTGGCAATCCTGCTGATCTCTTTGGCTGCAGCAGTGGCTGAATCATACCCCGGAAAATTCTATGGAGCTGCCACCTAGGGCCAACTGCCAGGCTCTCTACCCCATCTAAAATGTGTTTCTCCAGGGACTTCAAGGGTGTTGGCAACAGAATGCACACGTGTCTGCTGTATGGCCTGCGCAAGCGCAGAACGCTCTCAGTGATGGGAGCACCTGCACGGCTGGGCCACGTACGCGCAGTGAAGCACAACTGGTGGCAACTGGAGGAAGAGACCAGACCAGCCAAAGGAGGATCGGAGCATCCCAGGAGGACAGCGGGGGGAACCCATGACCTAAAGGTGGAGGAAGCCCCAGTTAAGTATAAATGCTTTTACATTATTGGTCTCGGGTTTCCTTTAAAAAGAAAGAAATAAGTGTGCTGCCATATCCCTCTCAGTTCGGGTGGCCTTTAAAAGTGAACCGGAACAGAGTAAAAATTATTTAAAATAAACACACCATATAACTGCAAATTAATAATACATACTTACCTCACTGTCAGTTCCTCTCAGAAGCTCACCATTTTCTTCTTACAATAAACACCTTCCAGTTCTGACAAGAGTTTGTCAGAACTGAAATATATCAGTTGCTGTCAGTAATAACTGAAAGAACAGCTGATGAGCAAGGTAATTTCCATGTTTCCCTATGCCTCTAGCGGGTGATATTACAGTTTAACAGTGTGCTGAGCAGGAAGCCGTTATGGGGTAATGGCCATTTTCAAAATGGAGAATAAAGAATTCCATTGATCACATTGGGCAAACAGGACATAGGAGAGAAAGATTGAGGAGTAGACTACACAGGAGGCAGGTATGACATGCATATATTTATTATGACTTTTCATTCAGTTTGGGTGTCCTTTAAGGAATGGCAGAAGACATGACAGCACATTACACCCTGGCTCTGGGATGTACGCTGGGAACTGCCTGCTGTGTATGAATGTCACATAGCTGTGATTAGCCCCTGTGTATTTTCCAGTGTCTGTGCTCTCTGACATTCAGCAGGACACAGACTGGCAGCATTGATGTAATGCACAGAGGCTGCACTGGTCAGGGACAGACAGTCTGTTGTCTTTTCTTGGCTGCTTCTCTGTATACAAGCAATGGTGTGGCCACTCCAGACCAGGCTGGGAATTTCTTGGCTGAATCTGTGACATGTTGAACTACAAGCAGCCACTTTCCTGCGCTGTGATATGGCAGTCAGATAAGTGAGCAGTCTGTGACACAGGGCCTCTTATGGCGCTGTCCTAGCACACGTCTCCTCATGACAGCTCTCCCTTTAATAGCTGCATGACTATTGGACGCATTTGTCAGATAGTTCCCACTCACCCTTCTGGCAAAACATCCAGTCCTCCTGTAACATGATATTTAAAATGAACTAGTCATGACAGACATATGGGAACGGGCATGACCAAATTGGTCCTTTTTTAAGCAGGAGCAGTAAAAAAGGTGCCAGTATCCATTCCTTTTATAGTAAAAATGAAGTGTTAGTCATTTGGCTGTGCTGATTTCTGAGACACACACTTGGAACAAGCATGCAGGCAGGGGAGTCGGGATGCGTGATCTGGGTCTGTGACTCAGAAGGTGCTACAGACAGAAGATCAGCACAGCAGTAATATATGTATATTTTTTAAGAGGGTGTTTCTCAAGGGCACTTTCCATACATCTCTCACCACAGATTTTCATTAGGGTTAAAATGTGTCAGAGACGCAAAAGAAAAAGTTTTATACATACCTGGGGCTTCCTCCAGCAAGATGTGCATGGAGAGATACGTGGAGGGCGCACTTCTCTTGCGCAGACTAGCTGCATCTGGCAGAACTAATGGGACCCAATACCGGAGCTGCAGGCAGCAGATGACAGCGCGGGAACGACCCTTGCGCATCGGGCTGGAGGGAGACCCAGGTATTTTTAAAACTTTTTCGGGGGTCTCTGGTTTCCTTTAAGGTGCCAATACACTTTTCCCTGGCAGATTTGATAACTATTGATGCAGCAGCATTGCTGCCACATCGTAATTTCCAAACGATTTACATCCAAAACCATTTGAAACTTGATTGCTCTGCACGAAAAGATTCAAATGGGGGCAACATCGCTTGAACAAGGGACCGGGAGACTAACAGGAAAGCTCTATAGGACCCAGAGCCTTCCATCTCAAAGAGACACTTAAGCCAGAAAAAAAAATGAGTTTTACTCACCTGGGGCTTCTACCAGCCCCCCGCAGCAGTCCTGTGCCCTCGCAGCCACTCACTACTCCTCTGGTCCCCCGCTGCCAGCTAGTTTCGTTTTTGCCGACAGGCCCGTCAGGACTGGCCACGCGTAGTTTTTTCCGCATTCCCGACTGTAATTAGCGCTAGTGCAGGCCGCAACGCACACAAAAATACGCGTTGCCACATTACGCACGCATAGATATGCAGCAACGCGTATTTTTGTACGCATTGCGCACCCGCAATAGTGCTAATTACAGTCAGGAATGCAGAAAAAGCTACGCGTGGCCAGTCCTGACGGGCCTGTCGGCAAAAACTAAACTAGTTGGCAGCGGGGGACCAGAGGAGTAGTGAGTGGCTGCGAGGGCACAGGACTGCTGCGGGGGGCTGGTAGAAGCCCCAGGTGAGTAAAAAACTTTTTTTTTTCTGGCTTAAGGTTCACTTTAAGTAGCTTTTTTTTGTGCCTCCCGTTAGCTTGAAGTGAGCAGAAAAAACATTTGGTCTCCCAGAGTGCACTCGGCAGAAGGCTGCATAACTAAATAGCTTAGGTCAGTGATGGCTAATCTTGGCACTCCATGGAACTAAAAGTCCCATGAGGCATTGCAATACTCTGTCAGCTCTAAGCATAACTCGGGGAGGCAGAGGCATGATGGGATTTGTAGTTTTGTCACAGCTGGAGTGCTGACTTAGGTCAAACATCACTGGGGTTTGGGGGGAGGGGTTTATATATCAATACATAGCAATATATAGAAATAGGAAGTGTGTCTCGTGCTGAAACCAGGATAAAGTAAATGTGGGTACCCCAAATAGTCTATTACAATCTACTATATGTCTACATTCTACTGTATGTCATTGCAGTGCCTTTTTAAAGGGAACCTGATGTGAGAAGAATATGGAAACTGACATATTCATTTTCTTTTAAAGTGGACCTGAACTCTTGCACAGGACAGAAGTATAACAGAGAGATGCACTTTGTATGTATTTAGATAGTTTAGCCTGTCTAGTTTCCCCTCATCTGGGACTAATCACAACTGTAATTTGATCGCTCAGCTGTGTCATCTGTCTGCCATGGAAGATAAGCTTATTTGAAAGTACAGGATGTTAACAATATGTCTGCTTCCATGAAAGCAAGAAGTAGAAACACTGGATATTTATTTTAGAATTTTTACCAGCTGTAACAGACATGTTTTTCTTTAAAGGCTATTATGCTGTTGCGTATCTTTTAGAGCAGAGAGGAAGTTCTGCGTTCAGGTCCGTTTTAAACAATGCCAGTTGCCAGGCAGCCCTGCTCATCTATTTGGTTGCAGTAGTGTCTGAATCACACCAGAAACAAGCATGCAGCTAATCTTGTCAGATCTGACAATAATGTCAGAAACATCTGATCTGTTGCATGCTTATTCAGGGTGTATAGCCATGGGTCAGTAGGATAGCCAGGCAACTGGCATTGCCTAAAAGGAAATACATATGGCAGCCTCAATATCCCTCAACAGTTGTCCTTTAAGTGTATTCTACTCCAGACCAATAAAAAGTACAGTCTTCAGCATTTCTGAGCTGAGAAGAGCAGTTTTAAGGTAGCCATACAGGCATAGGCGGACTGGCCTGGGGGGACGGGTGGCAATTTCCCCCCCCCCCCCCCCGGCCGCCTCTTCATTAGTCAATTAGGGCCGAAGTCGGGTTACTGTAGTAACTAAGGGAACTCAGCCTGGGAACTCAGCCACGCCCACAGCTCACAGCACAGGCTGTCCTGTTGGTGCACCTCAGGCCAGAGACTGCAGGGCTTTGCATTGGCTCCCTTTTCTCTTGTGCTTCTTCTCCATTGGCTGCAGTGCTGATGATGCACTTGTTAAACTCCACCCTGCAACTTTCCAGAGCGGAGGATCAGCCAAATCAGAGAGACTGCGGACCAGTGCTAGAGATGGGAAGTTCGGATCTTTTCAATGATCCGGATGATTCGAATCGGATCATTGAAGAGATCCGGATCTTTGATCCGAATCTCGGATCATTTTACTACCGGAATTCGGGGGTGAAATGAACAGCAGGACAGGTCTGTGGACAGGAGAAGGAGAGGGGGGTGGACACACGAAGGGGAGAAGATGGACAGAGGGCAGGGAGTGGACAGAGAAGGGAGGAGGGACGAGCAGAGAGCAGAAATGTTTGCTTGCACACAATACCCGCATGCTGCAATCATATGCTTTACATGTATTTCACCTATATGTTCATCTGTACACTTTGAAAGAAAAGGTCGCACAGTGAAAGAAAGCATTCCCAGAAGATAAGTGCAGCTGTTTAGTGCCGAGTGCAGGAGGATTATATTGCCTTTCAATCACAGTGTCTGCAAAGTTACTAAGCTGTGCTGAGCCAAAAGCTTCCAATGTGTTCACTGTGCACAACTACGAACAGACAGCCTATAATGAGCAGCACATTGCAGCCAGTATGCGTGCTCTACACATATCTGGCAGTGGCACCCATGTCCCCTCTCTCTCATCTACCTGTCTCCCTGCAAGGCTGCCTCCCATCCAACAGAGCGATCCCTGCTTCCAGGACCCCGCTGCCCGCTGAGAGGGGGCGTGTCGCTCCTGGCCCCGCCCCTTTTGCGATCCGAATCGTTCATTTTGATGATTCGGATGATCGACTCATAAAATAGATTCGGATCAAAGATCCGAATCGTTCATGATCCGGACAACACTACGGACCACGAGGAGCAGCTGCCTGAATGTGTGCGATGAGCCCAGGTCAGCCCTCTCAAAGTCATGGAAGAAGTGTGTGTTTGTGTATATCACAGGGTGCCTGGGCTGCTGCAGGAAGCTGACATGGATGTGACAGGCAAGATGCAGAGCAATGTCCGTCTTGCACAGCAGAAGACACAGACTGTTCAGCTGGCTTTCAGTCTGAGTGTCTACATGAACTGCTGACCCTGCCTGCACCATGCTTCCACTTGTGCTGGGCTCCCTCCCCTATAGATAAGGAATGGACAACAGTCTGGTCACTGGCCCCTGGCAAGGCTGCATGTGAGGAGACAAGAGGGCTGGAGGTGATGTGCTGACCACAATAGAAACGATCACCCCACCTCTCCATCTGATTTCCAGGAGGACACCAGTAACAGCCAGCAGAGAAAATCTATAGAAGCCAGGAGCAGCTAGCCCTGAAGTAATAATGAAAACTATGGGAGGTTTTTTTTTTAGTGTGAGGGGAGCTGCCAGGGCCAAGTGACAGACAGACGCAAACTCTTATGGCTGAATCAGGCTAAAGAAAAAATAAATAAAACATAAGCTTTACTAATCCGGGGCTTCCTCCAGCCCCTGGCAGCCATCCTGTGTTCTAGCTGCAGCTCCAGGTCTACAGGTCTACTCACAGGTCCAGGTCTACTCACACGTGGTCTCTAGTGTTCTGTGCAGGCACAGAGCTGCTATGCCTGCGCAGAACACTAGAGACCACGTATGAGTGATTGACAGCGGTGCTCACGCAGGCACAGTGGATGCCGATCTAGCAAGGTCAGCATCTGCACCGGAGGGGACCTGGAGCTGCAGCAAGGGCACAGGATGGCTGCCAGGGGCTGGAGGAAGCCCCGGATTAGTAAAGCTTTTTTTTTTGTAGCCTGATGATTCCTTTTACATATATAGATGAAGTACTAATGCAGTAGTCAGTTATTATTTATATAGTGCTAATATCTTCTGCAGCGCTGTACAGAGTATATTGTCTTTTCACTTAACTGTTCCTCAGAGCTCACAATCTAATCCTACCATAGTCATAGTGTATGTCTGTGTATATCATGTAGTGTATGTATCGTAGTCTAGGGCCAATTTAGGAGGAAGCTAATTAACTTATCTGTATATTTTTGGGATGAGGGGGGAAACTGGAGTGCCCGGAGGAAACCCACACAGACACGAGGAGAACATACAAACTCCATGCAGATAGTGCCCTGGTTAGGATTCAAACCGGGGCACAGGCGAGAGAGCTGACCACTACGCCACCATGCTGCCTGGTTGCAATGAAAAGAAAGTATAAAGTGAAGTGAAGAGGGGTGGTTCAGGGCAGAAGCGGCGGTAGGTCTACAGCCTAAAGTGCTGCACTATATAAAATACGGTAGTATAATGCTGCAGTTTATTGAAAATGTATGTGCTTTGTGTGCAGGGCTGTGGAGTCGGAGTCGTGGAGACGGAGTCGTGGAGTCGGGCAATTTGGGGTGCCTGGAGTCGGAGTCGGGAAAAAATGCACCGACTCCGACTCCTAATGAATTTGTAACTGTAAATAAAATAGAAAATATGATAAAATTTTCTATTTCTCAGATAATAGTCATTAAAAATAATGTATATATACAGTATATATACAGTAAAAGCTGTGCTTTGTCCACAAAAATGAAATGAACCAATCAAAATTAGTTACTTGTGCTGCTTCAATAAAGCAGTCCCCGTATTTTTAAGGTCAGATATACATAGCTGATTGTGACTGTATATATGATGTGCACACAGGAATCTCTTATATATGTTACGGCCAGAACCCGAAGTTTGGCCAGAACTAGAAGTGGCCGGCCACTTCGGGTTCTGGCCGGCCAATGCGCGAACTGGCCGCTGCGCTGCGGCCAATGTGAGGAATGAAACAATTCCTGTAAGGTTAACGTGATGTTGTGGCCGCAGCGCAGCAGGGCAAAATGTATCACATCTTTACTTTATTCAATGGCATTAAGCCGCCCGGCTTTTTCCTCCGCCTCTCTCTCCTCCCCCCGCCTCTCTCTCTCCTTCTCTTTATGGGCACAGCCGGGCGGGGACACGCGTGTCCCTCCGGAGTCGTTCGTCGCGGCAGGGGAATCCTGCCGTTCTTGCAGAGCGGGTGCTGGCAGAAGCGATGTCTGCAGCCTCCCCGCTCTGCTCTCCTGCCGCGACGAACGACTCTCCTGGACACGCGTGTCCACCGCCCGGCTGCCCATAAGAGAAGGAAGAGAGAGAGGCGGGGGGAGGAGAGAGAGGCAGAGGGAAAAAGCCGGGCGGCTTAATGCCGTTGAATAAAGTAAAGATGTGATACATTTACCCGCTGCGCTGCGGCCACAACATCACGTTAACCTTACAGGAATTGTTTCATTCCTCACATTGGCCGCAGCGCAGCGGCCAGTTCGCGCATTGGCCGGCCAGAACCCGAAGTGGCCGGCCACTTCTAGTTCTGGCCAAACTTCGGGTTCTGGCCGTAACATATATACTAAATAGCATCTATGCTGTAAGAATAAAGCCTGATGTGTAGCCATGTCACTAATAGAGATGGTCAACGAGATGGAAATAATTCCGCATTGATGCTGATTTATGCAAATGTACGCACTCCCTTTGCTGATGAAATCAAATAATTTGATATGTTATTAAAATTTGGTTTGGTGACTACAAATTAAAGGGTAACTGAGACGGATGGAAAGTAAAGTTTTATACATACCTGGGGCTTCCTCCAGCCCCCTTCAGGCTAATCAGTCCCTCGCTGTCCTCCACCACCCGAATCTTCTGCTATGAGTCCTGGTAATTCAGCCAGTCAGCGCAGTCCGGCCGCATGCCGCTCCCACAGCCAGGAACATTCTGCACCTGCGCAATAGTGCTGCACAGGTGTAGCATGCTCCTGGCGGCGGAGTGTGTACATGCGCACTACGCCTGACTGGCTCAAGTACCTGGACTCATAGCAGAAGATCCAGGTGGTGGATGAGGACAACGAGGGACTGATTATCCTGAAGGCGGCTGGAGGAAGCCCCAGGTATGTATAAAACTTTAATTTCATCTGTCTCAGGTTTACTTTGTTACACAGTAGTACTATACTCTACATATGCACTCCCCACAGAGCTGCAGGGAATCCACTGAGAATGCTGTGCACATTGAACACAGAGGTGTTGTCTTGTTTACAATCTCCTCATTCCCCTGCAGAGTACCTGCACATCATTCTTACATGTACCCACACTTACATTGCCTAGGGCCTGATCCATGTACAGATTGTGCATGAAGAATGTGTAATAGAGGAAGAATCTCCTCATTCCCCTGCAGAGTACCTGCACATCACTTTTACATGTACCCACACTTACATTGCCTAGGGCCTGATAGATGTTCTTTGTTCCGGTTTGTACCTTTTACAAGTACTCTTACCAAGGACTAGTTTTAGTCTAATGGTAGCCACTAATGATCCAATCTTTTTCATCCAATCTTACCAAATCTATGTAGTATAGGGGTAAATTGAGGGAATATACTGAATGGATACTTCAGGCAGTTACCTTATATTACATAGAAATGGTAAGAATGGATGAAAAAGATTGGATCATTAGTGGCCACCCTTAAGGGAATAAATATAGTAGTCTACATATCCTTCTCACTTCAGTTGTCTTGTAAAATTCCTAAGCGTTGGCAGTTAAGAGACGAATTTCATGTTACATACTTTTAATCAACAAAATTGTAATATGCAAATTAGAGGAGTCGGAGTCGTGGAGTCGGAGTCGGTGGAATCCTAAACTGAGGAGTCGGAGTCGGTGGATTTTTGGACCGACTCCACAGCCCTGTTTGTGTGGTAGGTATTAACCTATCACACAAAGCACATACATTTTCAATAAGCTGCAGCATCATACTACCGTATTTTATATAGTGCAGCACTTTAGGCTGTAGACCTACCGCCGCTTCTGCCCTGCCCCCAATCAACCTACATTTTCCGTCCTGTCTGATTGACACTTTCAATTTCATCCCCCCAGGCCAGTCCGCGCCTGCGTGCGATAACCACGAATTATAGACAAGACGGAAACCCCGGCCGTTGTCCCTCAAAATGTATTGTGCCCCTCTGATGCCTGTACTTTACCTGTCACACTGTTCACAGGGTGTCCTTGCTGTATTTCCGCATTGGCGCTCCACGTGATTACTGGCATATACACATGGGGTGAGTGTGTGACATAATTTGGGCTGAGGCTGCCATGATAACGGGCCTCTAGTCTGTGTTTCCCCCCAGGCCAAAAAGGTCCCAGTCCTCCCCTGCATACAGGATTCAGAAAGCTCAACGGATTTCCTCAAAGAGTTGCATAAATATCTGATCCGCCACAGTGGAAATGTCTTAGTTTGCTTGTTTGTTTTTTTCAGCAATGATCATGTGGTAATACAGGAAGTGACCAGAGCAAATCAGAGCCTTGCAAATCTATCACCTGATCATATGCTTTTCCATGTGTCCTGCTACACACAAGTCACTCTATGACTGGCTGCTCTGCATGTTTTAACAGGCAGGGCTTGGCATGCCACCGGACATGCGGCTCCCTCAGCTCTATGGATGAACAGATCTGTATTGTGGACACAGCACAGGTTATAATAAATACTTGCAGAGAATGCACAACCTACCTCACTGCCCTCTGTCTCCTCCACGAAGAAGGCCTCGCCATTGTCCCCCAGCTTCATGTGCAGGTCCACACACTCGCCATTAATTTCAATATCCACCTAGTGGAACAAGAGGCAAAATAAGCCAATTGGGACATTGCAACAAGAACAAAATGATGAAGATAACTAGTCTGCTTTACAATGGTTATTCAGTTCAGTGTGGAGAGTATAAGTAGCCAGTATTAGGTAGCCAGGTATAGCCTCCTGCCAGTACAGGTAGTCAGATGGGACCGCCAGGATTAGATAGCCGACATAGCCTCCCCACCAGTATAGGTAGCCAAATGATTTCTCAGTATAGGAAGACAGACATAGCCTCCCTCCCCCACCAGTATACGTAGCCAGATAGGACCCATATTATAGGTACACATGGGAGTCCCCAGTATTAGGTAGCCAGGAATATCCTCCCCCAAGTATAGGTAACCAGTTGGGACCCTCAGTATAGGTACCCAGAGGAGCCCCCGGTATTATATAGCCAGACGCAGCTCCCCCTCCCAGTACAGGAAGCCAGAAGGGACCTACATTTTAGGTAGCCAGGGGAGTACCCCATATAAGGTAGCCAGACATAGCTCCTCCCCTGTAGCAAAGGTTCCAGGAGGGATGGTTTCTGCAGATTAACGAAGGAAATGTATGGAGTGGATAGCTTATGCAGAGATTTTTGAATTAGTGTTGGGCGTTTGAACGGGATCCTTTGGGTGATTGGCAGCCAGTGGAGGGATTGGGAGGCGGGCAGCAGAGTTCAGTAGGGACTGGAGAGGTGGGTGGATGAGGCCAGTCTGGTAGGCTGCAGAGTAGGGTGTTACAGTAGTCAAGATGGGAGATGATTAGAGTATGTACAAGCATTTTAGTAGCTATGTGTGTAAGGAAGGGACGATAGCACTAAACCTGGCAGGGGATCCTATTCTTCCCCACCCTGTAGTAAAAAACAAAAGTACTCTGCCTTCAAAGCAGTTTAGAAATGCACCAACACATTAATTTTGAGCAATAAATCCAAAGCTGTCCCGAAACATTTTTACTGCAAGTAACTTCTCTCATGTGAAATATGTAGTTCTGATATAAAGCAGGGAAATAAAAACAGATCTTGTGTGTTCAGCTTCCGTGACTTATTGTCAGCAATTAGAAGTGTTCAGAAAGACACTGTGCTCTACGCCGCTGCCTTTGCAGCCTAATAGGATAATTACAGCTAATGGATGTATTTTGTTTTTGTTTTTTTACTGTTGAGCAATGAAAAACTAGAATAGAATACAGACAATAAGATTCAGGTAGGAAAAACATACGGGATAGAAGATGTCCAGTCCCACCTGCCCTGGAGTGAAGTGGGGAACTGTGGGGGTTTTTCTTCTAGAGACTTTTTAAATGGAACCTGAAGTGAGATGTATGTGTCAGCTGAAATATTTATTTCCTTTTAAGCAATACCTGTTGCCTGGCTGTCCTGCTGATCCTCTGCCTCTAATACTTTTACCCATAGCCCCTGAACAAGCATGCAGCAGATCAGGTGTTTCTGACATTATTGCCAGATCTGACAGTTTGGCTGCATGCTTGTTTATGATTTTATTTAGACACTACTGCAGCCAAATAGATCAGCAGGACTGCTAGGCACCCGGTATTGTTTAAGGGCCCGTTTCCACTAGAGCGAATCTGCATGCAGATTCGCATAACCAATACAAATGCATGGGGCTGTTTCCACTTGTCAGAAATTCTGTGCTGTCTGCTGTGCAGAAAAACCGTCAGAATTCGCATGCCGCACACGAATCGCCGGTAATGTAATTTAATAGGAAAACCGCAAGCGTTTTTGTCTTGCAGTTTTACATGCGTTTTCGCGTGCGTTGTCGCTTAAAAACCCATGTCAATGCTTACCGGAATTGACATGGTTAAAATCGCATAGCGCAAACCGCGAGCGATTCCGCGTGTAAATCCGCATGGAAACGCGAATGAATCCGCACCCGCATGCGGATTCGTTGACGCGTTTTCCGTGACAGCACCGCAACGCACAAGTGAACACGGGCTCTAAAAGGAAATAAATACGACAACCTCCCTATCCTCATTTCAGGTGCCCTTTAAAGCTGAACTGACCATGGATTGTTTCCAATGTCTGTCCTGTAACATAATTTGGTTGGGGTGCGATGTATACATTATACAATACATACTTACCAGCTAAAGTCCTTCTTCTAGGGTTCCACCCTGCTCTGCTGGCGCCATGGCAGCCACTGGGCACCTTGGATTAGTGTCCCCTGTTCTCCTCTGATGACAAGCTACAGCCCATCCTCTCCACTGCAACAATCCCAGGGTGGGGAAGTGATTGTGTCAGAGGGCATGATGGAGGGCTGGGACACTCTGGTTTGGTCTCAGTGTCTAGGGTTTGGGTGTGATGGTCTGAACTTGAGATCACCACAAGGGACCTGTACGTATTTCCAACACGAGGCTTTTTTGCCCAAAGGACCACTATCAATAATAATTGTAAAATTGAAAATACATGTGTAGACATTCTTACAACTAGTATATTTCTCCCAGAGTAAAGTGCACTATAAGTTACTTTCCGTGGGACTGTATCGTTAAAGAAAACCTGTAACAAAAAAACCTCCCCTGGGGGGTACTCACCTCGGGTGGGTGAAGCCTCCGGATCCTATTGAGGTTTCCCCCGTCCTCCTCGGTCCTACGGAGGCGGCGATAAAGCTCCCTGAAAAGCGGGAATGTAAATATTTACCTTTCTGACCCCAGCGCAGTATCGGCTCTCCGCTTGGAGATAGGCGGAAATAGCTGATCGCTGTTGGGTCGCTCTACTGCGCAGGCGCAAGTCTCCTGCACCTGTGCAGAAGAGCGGACCTGACAGAGAGCGGCTATTTGCACCCATCTCCATGCAGAAAGCTGCAACAGCGCCCCCACTAGACCCAGGGAAGGTAAATAAATCAGCGCTTATCAGGCTTGTCGAGGGAGGATTGCCAGACACTTTGGGGGAGCCAGCGTTGGACTGCCTGCAGCTACAGGGGAGGGGGAAGCCTCACTGGGGCCCTGAGGCTTCCCCCTCCCGATGTGAGTACCCCCCAGGGGAACTTATTTTTGTTACAGGTTCTCTTTAATGGCCAGCTTTACAGTAGGCAGCATTTATCTCACATATCTAACAGATTTTGGATCTGACCATCTCCTCTTGGTGGATTCTCAGTACCTCCTTTATTCTATAGAAAAGCAATCTGTAAAGGATCTATACAAAGATGCCATCCAGCCTCCTTCAATGCTTTCACGCTATTTTGGCAGCTGGATTGAGCAACTGCTGTTCAGGAAGTACTTTTGAAAATAAAGAAAACCCTGAGAACCCCCCATGAGGAGATTGACTAGTCCAAACCCTGTCAAACCTGGCATATTTTTATTGCGTATTGTAAGCGACAGGAAAATAGGAGAAAAGTAACTTCTAGTGCATTTCAATCTAGGAGAAATGTACTTCTTGTGCACATGTATTTTAAAATGTAACCATTTTTCACGATAGTGTTCCTTTCACAAGTACTATCGAGCTAAAGACCATAGTTGGCAACATGTTTAGGCTGCCTGTATGTATATATTAATGACTTTATAATAGTTATGTTTTAGTGCGCTTAGCAGCTTCAGTCGAGTTATCTCGTTTGAGATCAGTGCACTGCTTTTGGTCAGCAGAACTCGTCGTGCTGTAAATTCTTTGGAATGCTTTGATCTTTCCCTGCTAATAGAAAATACAGAAACTGAAAGCAGAAGTCCTCAATTATTGTTTCACACTGCCCCCTAGTGACAAGTGGCCATAAATACACATTACAGCAGTATTATTTAGCAGGGAAGAGCTTCCGAGTAGTGATCTACTCGAATTCGGAATTCTAATGAAGATTAATTACTTCACATGTGACCACGGGATGGGGGGGAGGGTTAACTTACCCAGAAGTCCGTGGATCCTATGCGTGTCATTGCTGTCATACGCAAGGAGGAAGTGCGAAGTGCGGTAGTGAGTGGTGGACAGCAATGACACACATAGGATCCACGGACTTCTGGGTAAGTTAACCCCCCCCCCATTCTGTGGTCACAGATGAAGTAATTAATCTTCATTACAATTTCGGAAGCCCATCCCTGTTATTTAGCAGCAAACAAATGTAACAAATAAGAAATAAAAAAAATGTGCTAACCTAAATTGACCTGCAGCACTTGCAAGCTTCTAAATAAATTGGCTGCTAAAGGGATAAGGGAGCTGTCCACAGGATTTATTTATATCAACAATGTATGCATGCCTCAATGTGTTATACATGTGGAAATGCTGCAGAACAGTGTTCCCCATCTTCAAGGCCCAGCAACAGTAAATGTTTTGCAGAAAAACACAAACATCCACAGGTGAGGCAATTAGTGTCTCAGCAGAGCTCTAACTACCTGTGTGGATTTCCACAAAACATGCTGTGTTGGTGGGCCTTGGGGACAGGGTTGGGGAACACTGCTCTAGAATGCAATAACAGCAATAATCCTCACCACTTTCTCCCTGGAGCGCAGGACTCCCATCTTCCCGAAGCGGACGTGAAACGGAGAACACTGCAAGTTGCCATTGGGCTGCCGGACCACGATGACATCTATACAGCCAGAGAGGGTGGCGGGATTGAGGCCTCTGTACAACTCCTTCACAGTAACAAACACTTGTCCGGCCAGCTGCCCCACGTAATTCATGGTCTGAGCCTGCAAAAGGAATCAAAAGTAAATAGCATTATCGACTTATACAGTGACATATAAATTCTCATTTTAAAGGGGAACATTGATCTTGTCCATGTGACATCAAACCGGGATATCCTGGAACTTACACGCTACACGCTCTTACACGCTACACGCTAAAGCTGGCCACACAAACAGATTGCTACTCAATGTTCAAAAATGATGATCAATTCCTTTCTGAAAGGAATGGACTCTTACCACACACAGCGAGAGCTCTAACCACTACACAGCACGGTGGCTTTGGGGTTAGCGCTCTCACCTTGCAGAGCTGGGTCCCCAGTTGGAATTCCAGCCAGGGCACTATCTGCATGGAGTTAATCTTGTATATATGTGGGTTTCCTCCGGGTACCTTTGTTTCCTCACACATCCCAAAAACATACAGAGAAGTTAACTGGCTTCCCCCGGCTCTAAACTACGATACAAACACTACACGATATAACAGGACTATGGGAGGGATCGGATTGTGAGCTCCTCTGTGAGACAGTTAAGTGACAAGAGAATAGTCATCTGTACAGCGCTGCAGAAGATGTTGGCGCTATATAAAATAGATTTCTACCCACCTACCTCACCCGATAGTGCAGCGAGCTAAAATGTTACCACATTTGTGTGAATCGAGGATTCTGCTGCTCAGAGTAGTCCTGTTGTAAACATGTGGTCGCAAAACTTAAAGGTTTCAATAGCAGGTTCTGTGCGCGGGTCTGCCTCTACTTGGCTTGCAGCATCATACTGTTCAAACTGAAAGTGTTTGAGACACAGACAGAGCTCTCTGAGAATGCTGCAGCTCCGACTGCTGAAGGAAGTGGCTAGTGTCACTTTGTACACAAGTCTCCCAGCCAATAGCAGACACTTTTCAAAACTTCAGGGCAGAGAGAGAGAGAGAGAGAGAGAGAGAGAGAGAGAGAGAGAGAGAGAGAGAGAGAGAGAGAGAGAGAGAGGTGTCAGAGCTGACAAATTCTGGCTGTAATGAGGAAGTTGGCTTTAAAAAGAAACCGTAACCAAGAATTTAACTTTATCCCAATCAGTAGCTGATACCCCCTTTTACATGAGAAATCTATTCCTTTTCACAAATTGATCATCAGGGGGCCTCTGTATGGCTGATATTGTGGTGAAACCCCTCCCACAAGAAACTCTGAGGACCATGGTCCTGGCAGTTTCCTGTCTGAGAACCCTGTTGCATTGTGGAAAATAACGGTTTACAGCTGTTTCCAGCTGCCAAAAAAAAAAAAAAAAAAAAAACCAGCAAGCAGCAGCTACTTCCAGTGACATCACCTGCCAGCAGTAAAATGTCACCATGTGATAAAAGTCCAAATGTAAATCAGGGAGAGGAAAGCTTTTACAATGGGCAAACACTGACTAAATCATTTATACATAATTATTGTAAAAATGAAGAACTTTTTTTTATTATTATAGAGTTCCTCTTTAAAGAGACTCTGAAGCAAGAATAAATCTCGCTTCAGAGCTCATAAATAGCAGGGGCACGTGTGCCCCTGCTAAAACGCCGCTATCCCGCGGCTAAACGGGGGTCCCTTCACCCCCAACCCACCCCCCGCAAAAGTGTGTCGTAGAAAAAGTCGCTGGCTGTCTCTTCCTGGAGGCAGGGCTAACGGCTGCAGCCCTGCCTCCAGTCGCGTCTGTCAGCGGCGCATCGCCGCCTCTCCCCCGCCCCTCTCAGTGAAGGAAGACTGAGAGGGGCGGGGGAGAGGCGGAGATACGCGCTGACAGACGCGCGTGGGGCAGGGCTGCGGCGGTTAGCCCTGCCCCAACCAGGAAGCGCTCCCCCGGTGTATCGAGGGGGATTTGGGGGTGAAGGGACCCCCGTTAAGCCGCGCTATAGCGGCGTTTTAGCAGGGGCACACATGCCCCTGCTATTTATGAGGTCTGAAGCGAGATTTATTCTCGCTTCAGACTCTCTTTAAAGGAATACTGTAGGGGGTCGGGGGAAAATGAGTTGAACTTACCCGGGGCTTCTAATGGTCCCCCACAGACATCCTGTGCCCCCGCAGCCACTCACCGATGCTCCGGCCCCCCCTCCGGTTCACTTCTGGAATTTCAGACTTTAAAGTCTCAAAACCATTGTGCCTGCATTGCTGTGTCCTCGCTCCCGCTGATGTAACCAGGAGCGTACTGCACAGGCCCAGTATGCTCTGTGCCTTGCGCAGTACGCTCCTGGTGACATCAGCGGGAGCGAGGACACGGCAACGCAGGCGCAGTGGTTTTCCGACTTTAAAGTCTGAAATTCCAGAAGTGAACCAAAGGTGGGGCCTGAGCATCGGGGAGTGGCTGCGCAGGTACAAGATGTCTGCGGGGCACCATTAGAAGCCCCGGGTAACTTCAACTCATTTTCCCCCGACCCCCTACAGTATCCCTTTAAAGGAAACCTGAGTTGAAGGGAATATGACGGCTGCCATATTTATTTCCTTGTAAACAATGTCAGTTGCCTGGCAGCCCTGTTAATTTTCTGGCATTAGTGGTGTTAAAACCCTGGAACTAGCATATGGCTGATCCAGTAAAACTTGAGTCAGCTGAGTCAGAGTACCTGATCTGCTGCATGCTTGTTCAGGGTCTATGGCTAAACGTACTAGAGACACAGGATCAGGAGGACTGATAGGCAACTGGTATTGTTCAAAAGGAAATAAATATGGCACCCTCCTTACCCCTCACCTCAGGTTCCCTATAAAGCACACCTGAACGGAGAAAGATATGGAGGCTAACATATTTCCATTTAAACAAAGCACATTGCCTGGTAGGGCAGCCTTACTGGTCTATTTGGCTGCAGTCGTGTCTGAATCTCACACCTGAAAAAAGCATGCAGCTAATCCAGTCAGACTTCGGTCAGAAACATCTGATCTGCATGCTTGTTAAGTGTCTATGGCTAAAAGAATTAAAGGCAGGGGATCGGCACTGATATTGTTTAAAATGAAATAAATATGACCGACTCCATATTCTTCTCGCATCAGGTGTTCTTTAAAGAGAAACTCCAGTGAAAATAATGTAATAAAAAAAAAAAGTGCTTCTTTTTCAAATAACTACAGTGGGATGCGAAAGTTTGGGCAACCTTGTAATCGTCATGATTTTCCTGTACAAATTGTTGGTTGTTACAATAAAAAATTGTCAGTTAAATATATCATATAGGAGACACACAGTTATATTTAACCCCCCTGGCGGTATAAAAAAATTCCGCCAGGAGGCAGCTCAGCAGCATCTCCCCGCCCGCTTCGATCGCCTTCGGCGATCTCCGATCAGGAAATCCCATTCAAAGAACGGGATTTTCTGGAGGGCTTCCCCCGTCGCCATGGCGACAAGGCGAGATGACGTCACCGACGTCGGTACGTCATTGGGAGTCCCGAACCACCCCTCAGCGCTGCCTGGCATTGATTGGCCAGGCAGCGCACGAGGTCTGTGGGGGGGGGGGGGCGCGCGCGATGGATAGCGGCGATCGAGCGCGGGGCGGCGGCGATTAGTGTGCTGACGCAGCTAGCAAAGTGCTAGCTGCGAGCAGCAAAAAAAAAAAAAAATTAAACAAAATCGGCCCAGCAGGGCCGGAGAAAACCTCCTGCGCGGCTTATCCCGAACTATGTTACCACCAAGGAGGTTAAAAAGTGAAATTAAGTTTATTAGATTTACAGAAAGTGTGCAATAATTGTTTAAACAAAAATTAGGCAGGTGCATAAATTTGTGCACCACAAGAAAGAAATGAAATCAATATTTAGTAGATCCTCCTTTTGCAGAAATTACAGCCTCTAAACGCTTCCTGTAGGTTCCAATGAGAGCCCATTTCCACTTGTGCGGTGCGAATCGCCGCGGTAAAAATTCGCATGCGGATGCGAATTTCGCGTGGGGTTGTATGGATGACGCTGTATGCGAATTTAACCATGGCAGTGCCAGTGTGCTTTCCCATTGATTTCCATGCAAATTCGCATGAAAATTTGCATACCAAAGCCGCAGGCGATTTCCCTATTAAATACATTAGCGGCGATTCGCATGCATTCCACACGCAGGCAAATTCTGAGGGCTCTGCTGTGCAGAAAAATCCTGCACAGAAAAATGCTCAGGAAAACTGACAACTGGAAACAGGCCCATCCACTTGTATTGGCTGTGCGAATCTGCATGCAGGAAACGCATGCAGATTCGCGATAGTGGAAACGGTCCCTGAGAGTCTGGATTCTGGCTGAAGGTATTTTGGACCATTCCTCTTTACAAAACATCTCTAGTTCATTCAGGTTTGATGGCTTCCGAGCATGGACAGCTCTCTTTAACTCACACCACAGATTTTCAATTATATTCAGGTCTGGGGACTGAGATGGCCATTCCAGAACATTGTACTTGTTCCTCTGCATGAATGCCATAGTGGATTTTGAGCAGTGTTTAGGGTCGTTGTCTTGTTGAAAGATCCAGCCCCGGCACAGCTTCAGCTTCGTCAACGATTCCTGGACATTGGTCTCCAGAATCTGCTGATACTGAGTGGAATCCATGCGTCCCTCAACATTGACAAGATTCCCAGTCCCTGCACTGGCTACATAGCCCCACAGCATGATGTAACCACCACCATATTTTACTGTAGGTAGAAGGTGTTTTTCTTGGAATGCTGGGTTCTTTTTCTTCCATGCATAACACCCCTTGTTATGCCCAAATAACTCATCAGTCCACAGCACCTTATTCCAAAATAAGACTGGCTTTTTCAAATGTGCTTTAGCATACCTCAAGCAGCTCTATTTGTGCTGTGGGCTTCCTCTGCTTCACTTTTGCATACAGCATCTCTTTGTGTAAAGTGCGCCAAATGGTTGAACGATGCACAGTGACTCCATCTGTAGCAAGATGAGGTTGTAGGTCTTTGGTGCTGGTCTGTGGGTTGACTCTGACTGTTCTCACCATTTAGCGCTTTTGTCTATCCAAGATTTTTCTTGGTCTGCCACTTCGAGCCTTAACTTGAATTGAGTCTGTAGTCTTCCATTTCCTCAATATGTTCCTAACTGCGGAAACAGACAGCTGAAATCTCTGAGACAGCTTTCTGTATCCTTCCCCTAAACTATGATGGTGAACAATCTTTGTCTTCAGGTCATTTGAGAGTTGTTTTGAGACCCCCATGTTGCTACTCTTCATAGAAAATTAAAAGAGAAAGCAAACTTACAATTGATCCCCTTAATACTCTCTCATAATTGGATTCTCCTGTGTATGTAGGTCGGGGGTCACTGAGCTTACCAAGCCAATTTGGAGTTCCAATAATTAGTTCAAAATGTTTGGAATCAATAAATTGACAACAGTGCCCACATTTATGCATCTGCCTAATTTTATTTAAACAATTATTGCACACTTTCTGTAAATCCAATAAACTTAATTTCACTTCTCAAATATCACTGTGTGTGTCTCCCATATGATATATTTAACTGACATTTTTTTATCGTAACAACCAACGATTTATACAGGAAAATCACGATGATTAACAAGGTTGCCCAAACTTTCACATCCCACCGTATGTATAAAATGATTTAGTCAGTGTGTGCCCATTGTATAATCTTTCCTCTCCCTGATTTATATGCTAACATTTATCACAGGGTGACATTTTTACTTCTGGCAGGGGATGTCAGTGGAAGGAGATGCTGCTTGCTTTTTTTTGGCAGTTGGAAATAGCTGTAAACAGCTGTTATTTAACACAATGCAACAAGGCTCACAGACAGGAAACAGTCAGTACCATGGCCCTGACATCACACTATGGGAGGGGTTTCACCTCAATATCATCCATACAATGCCCCCTGATGATCAGTTTGTGAAAAGGAAAATATTTCTCACGAGAAAGGGGATATCAGCTACTGATTGGGATAACGTTCAATTCTTGGTTACAGTTTCTCTTTTCGGTTAACTTTAAAGCCAAGGGATCTGCATGACACCAGAGCAATGACAGCCTACATAATGCTGTATTTCCCTCTAACTTTGTAACACACATGAGAAACAACAGACGCTGCATAGGCTGGGAGGTGCGTTTTGTTTTCATTGTAAAAATGCTATTAGTTATAAGCAAATTATCCATGGTCAGTTAATACCATGTATGCGTTACATTCATGCAAGGATACTCCTTTCCTCTCCTCCTGACATTATCCCGGGAGTGGTAATTCCAACCCCCCCCCCCCACCCCCAAAACAGCCAGTGGTGCATACATTTATAGGTGGTATGGCAGCCAAGAGCCTGTCTCAGAGTCTCACCAGGGGAAGCTGTATGTGCCAACGCTGTGCGGGCCAACTCGTTTTCCCAGGTGAGCTTTTTCTTAGAATCCACTGCAAACTTTGTCAAAGTCATCAAAATTGCTGACGACACCACCGTCTTTGGCCTTGTAACCAAATATGACGAGCAGGCCTACAGTCGGGAGGTTGATAGACTATGCCACTGGTGTAAAGAGAACAGGTTGGTCCTCAACACAGTCAAAACCGTCAAGATGATCATCGACTTCAGGAAGCATGCCCCTACCCAGGCCTGTGGAGTCGGAGTAATTTTTGGGTACTTGGTGTCAGAGTCGGGGAAGCAATCCAATCAGACTAAAAGTTTGGATCGATGGAACGATTGATAGAACAATCCATCATTAATAGGCACCATTAACAGTACCCAATCTGCGAACACTAGCAATCCAGCGCAGGAGATTTGGGTGCAGCTGGCGCCACCATAGGCCGTAATAGGAATTACGGCTATAGTGGCACACAGGGAGTAACTTCGGGAACGTCATAAGACGGAGCTGAAGTTACTGTTAAAACACTGTAATGCGGCCGCCAGCAATAGCTGGATGCCGAATTACATCATTCCCCTCCATCCACATGGACCTGGAGGGGGAATAGTAATTAACACTGCTGGGAACTTGTGCAGGAGCAGGATACGCTATACTGGCAGTATCCTGCACCCAAGTATTCCTGGCGGCGAATCCTCTCGTACACCCCGATCTGATCGATTGTACCGCCGATCGTTCAGAAGAGATACATTGGCACTTAGAGTCAATTTAAATTTCTATTAAAAATGATGGCACATCGGATCTATATTTGATCAAACCTGCTATCAAGCATTGACGTTCCCTTACCTCTCCCACAAGAGGGAGGCGTGCGCAATCAATGTCTGCAAAGCTCTGTACTGCATCGGATTGTACAAAGCTTAGGAACCGGCTAAGCCATTGATTTATGATCCAATTTCTACCGAAGTCTGAAGGATATCTAGAGGTTCACAACGGTGAAATAATATAACCCAACCGATTTCCATTGCAGCTAACATTGCGCACACAGTACACACCCGGCTTAAGAAGAGGGAGTATGACACAAAATCAGAAGGATACATCCACTGTGCTTTGTCTTGTAGAAACACAGATTATATTAAGAAAATAAAAGGCTAACATGTTCAGACAGTAAAGTAGGTCATTTATGTCATTCCCCCTGCTAGAGGGAGCACACCCAGATCTGATTAGATCATCCTTTACAGCATAAAGAGCTCACATCTAACACTGCTGTAATGTTTCATGACAGAGTGGTAGAAAATCTCTCACTAGTACAATTTTGTTACCTAAAGTGAGAGTGATATTTCCCAATACCTCCCAGCCTCCTGCTGATCTCTTTGGCTGCAGTAGTGCCTAAGGGCTTGTTTCCACTGTTGCGACGCGATTTCGGCCGCATTCCGACGCTTGTAAAAACGCATGCGGATGCGTTTCCACATGCGTTTTTACCCGCGATTTCGCCTGCGATTTCGCATGGCAGGGTGCCATGCGAAATTAACCATGACACTGCCAGGGCTAAATAAAATTGAAAAAGGTGCGAAATCGCACGCGAAATCGCGGGTAAAAACGCATGTAACAAACGCATGCGTTTTTACTATTAAATACATTAGCGGCGATTCGCACGGATTCCCGACGCAGGCGAAATCGTTGGCTCTTTTGTGCGTTTTTTTCACGCTGAAAAAAATGCACCTCAACAACGCTACAGTGGAAACAGGCCCATCCACTTGTATTACATGTGCGGATCTGCATGCGTTGGACGCATGCAGATTCGCGATAGTGGAAACGAGCCCTAAATCACAAATCTGGAACAATCATGTGGCTAATCTAGTCAGATGTCAGTCAGAAACTTCTGATCTGCATGCTTGTTAGGGGTATATGGCTAAAAGTATAAAGGTTCGTACACAAGTTCAACAGAGCATGACCAACCCGACGACATGACCATCCAAATGACAATCCGTTGAAAATACAGGTCGTGTCACACAGCTAAACCAACTTAACAAATCTGCCCAACCTGATGGCATGACCAATTGAACGACAACCAGTCGACACAGCCCTGTATTATCACACAGCTAAACCAACTGATTTACCATACAAACTGCACACGCCAGTGAAACAACGGACTGCACGGTATGGCTGCATTCAAATAAAGTACAAGTAGTTAAAAAAAACGTGTAAACATGTGGCCAACTGCAACATATCAGCCCAACGGTTGTTAGTTGAACTGCAGGTTGGATTAGGCAAACCGCCTGCTATCAGCTGCTCATCTTGTTTGCCACGTGTACAAGCGCCAATTATTGGCCAACAGACCAAGTTTGGACAATAGTTGGGCAGAACAGCTGCATGTGTGTACGAGCACCCAGGCAATCTGCATTGTTTAAAGGGAAATAAATATGGCAGCCTTCACATTCTTAAAAAGGAACTGTAGTGAATATATATATATATATTTTAGCTCTGTCATACCTCAATGCATGTGTCATTGAGCAGAGACATTGAAACAGTAAAAGAGCTTAAAAAGTAAAAAATAAAACTGTGGGATGTCTAAAAAAGGTCATTTTTAGGAGAAGGACGATAGATACAATGGTTTATCCCATCAGTTTATGTTCACCTCCTGTTTCCTTTAGGGAAAGGTAAAGATTTCTCATGGGAAAGGGGGTATCCGCTACTGTTTAGGATGAAAATGATTGGGATGAAATTCAAACCTGGGTTACAGTTCCTCTTTAAGTCACATGATTTGTCTGCAGCAGAACCCAGAATTAGCCAAATTATGTCTTAGGGTCCTTTTCCACTGCAAAACGCAAACACAATTTCGATGTGTTTTTTGTGCGTTTATGCGTTTGCATTTCCGTTTTTCTGATTGGCAAGTATTGTCTTGATTTTTGAAAATAGATACTAGTGGTTAAATCAATACAAAACACGTTTTTTCATGCGTTCCTATACTTTACATTGAAACGCAAAACTCATCATAATCGCACAGACATACGTTTTTAAAAAATCGGAACGCAGCAGTGGAAAAGGCCACCCAAGATTCTTATTTTAAACAAGCTGCACTTAAGAATCAGCAAACGCATAGGTTTTGCATTTTCAGCAAAAACGCAGCTAGTGGAAAAGGGCCCTTATTCTGCTCAGCGTTATGCAAATGTGAGACAAATGTGGTCATTGCTTCATATTGCCACTTCTGCCTCAGATAACAGCCCTGCACCAGATATAATTGCAGGTAGTGATTTCTTTAAGATCTTTACTTTACATCTTTCTTCACAGATTAAAGAAAAACAAAAACAGAGGGAACAGAAGCAGAACACAGCAAGCCAAGCATGTAATAATCTGTGGAAACAGGAGCAAGATGACAGATAGGAGCTCTAGTATAATCGGGAACAGACACTAACGCATCATGTAAACTTCAGCATTGCCTGCAGGTAAATGCTATTGCTCAGTCCTTCCCACTCAGCATTAATAGAATAAAAGAGGCGGGTCAGCTGGAGCTGAGGACCATCTCTGTACAGTATAGCAGTTGTTCCTAAAACTATGTGCGGAGCTCCTGAAGTTTACTGCTGTCCTACAGAGTACAATATACTGTCCCCCTACGGGGCACCTGCAGAGTACACTGTCCCCCTACGGGGCACCTGCAGAGTACACTGTCCCCCTACGGGGCACCTGCACAGCACACTGTCCCCCTACGGGGCACCTGCACAGCACACTGTCCCCCTACGGGGCACCTGCACAGCACACTGTCCCCCTACGGGGCACCTGCACAGCACACTGTCCCCCTACGGGGCACCTGCAGAGTACACTGTCCCCCTACGGGGCACCTGCAGAGTACACTGTCCCCCTACGGGGCACCTGCAGAGTACACTGTCCCCCTACGGGGCACCTGCAGAGTACACTGTCCCCCTACGGGGCACCTGCAGAGTACACTGTCCCCCTACGGGGCACCTGCAGAGTACACTGTCCCCCTACGGGGCACCTGCAGAGTACACTGTCCCCCTACGGGGCACCTGCAGAGTACACTGTCCCCCTACGGGGCACCTGCAGAGTACACTGTCCCCCTACGGGGCACCTGCAGAGTACACTGTCCCCCTACGGGGCACCTGCAGAGTACACTGTCCCCCTACGGGGCACCTGCAGAGTACACTGTCCCCCTACGGGGCACCTGCAGAGTACACTGTCCCCCTACGGGGCACCTGCAGAGTACACTGTCCCCCTACGGGGCACCGGCAGAGTACTGTCCCCCTACGGGGCACCGGCAGAGTACACTGTCCCCCTACGGGGCACCGGCAGAGTACACTGTCCCCCTACGGGGCACCGGCAGAGTACACTGTCCCCCTACGGGGCACCGGCAGAGTACACTGTCCCCCTACGGGGCACCGGCAGAGTACACTGTCCCTCTACGGGGCACCGGCAGAGTACACTGTCCCCCTACGGGGCACCGGCAGAGTACACTGTCCCCCTAGGGGGCACCGGCAGAGTACACTGTCCCCCTAGGGGGCACCTGCAGAGTACACTGTCCCCCTAGGGGGCACCGGCAGAGTACACTGTCCCCCTAGGGGGCACCGGCAGAGTACACTGTCCCCCTAGGGGGCACCGGCAGAGTACACTGTCCCCCTAGGGGGCACCGGCAGAGTACACTGTCCCCCTAGGGGGCACCGGCAGAGTACACTGTCCCCCTAGGGGGCACCGGCAGAGTACACTGTCCCCCTAGGGGGCACCGGCAGAGTACACTGTCCCCCTACGGGGCACCTGCACAGTAAACTGTCCCCCTACGGGGCACCTGCACAGTACACTGTCCCCCTACGGGGCACCTGCACAGTACACTGTCCCCCTACGGGGCACCTGCACAGTACACTGTCCCCCTACGGGGCACCTGCACAGTACACTGTCCCCCTACGGGGCACCTGCACAGTACACTGTCCCCCTACGGGGCACCTGCACAGTACACTGTCCCCCTACGGGGCACCTGCACAGTACACTGTCCCCCTACGGGGCACCTGCACAGTACACTGTCCCCCTACGGGGCACCTGCACAGTACACTGTCCCCCTACGGGGCACCTGCACAGTACACTGTCCCCCTACGGGGCACCTGCACAGTACACTGTCCCCCTACGGGGCACCTGCACAGTACACTGTCCCCCTACGGGGCACCTGCACAGTACACTGTCCCCCTACGGGGCACCTGCACAGTACACTGTCGTCGTCCCCACAGGCACAGCGGGAGGAATTGTGTGACACATATGGAAACACTACACGCTTGTTGACTTCTGTTTCTGTCATTATTTAATCGGATGAAAAGCAGCTATTGAAAAATCTCAGCTCCCGTGATCCTTCTGGAAGTAAACAAACAAATTGTTCTAGTCCCCGGGCACATGATCCCAGCTCGCTGCAGGCACTGTGTGTGTCTGCGTGTGTGTAAAGGAAGGGGGGGGGGGAGATAGCAGTGATGTGATACTGACTTCACTTCATACATCCCACACATTAACATTGTTCTTTCACATTCTCAATGACAAACGCAAGTGCAATTATCTGTGAGACCTTTTCACAGACCCAGCGTGCTCACCTATGAAGATAAAGCAAAGAAAACTGAACCTTAAAGTAGATCCGAGATAAACTTTTACTCATTGCATAACTGTGTTCCTTTCATATAGTTTATAGGGCCTTCCTCAAGCCAAATACTTATTTTTTTTTGTTTTAATACTCTAATTCCCTATAAACTAAACTTGCCTCGCCCGCAGCTTTTTCAGAGAGCGCAGTCCCAGGTAGCAAGGGATTATGGGAGCTCAGTCTGGGCAGGAGGAGGTTAATAGCCAGAGATTTCAGAGACAGAGGGGAAAAGGGAGGCGGAGGGGGGGGGGTGAAATTTTCCACAGGCTGAGGGCTGGAGATGCCATCAGCTTGCCTCAGAGTAGTGTGACAAACAGAACATGGCTGCCCTCATTGTATCACAGCAATAAATAAGCATAAACTTTTGAAGCAGTTTGCAGCTAGACTTGCTGTGTAAACTTTAGATAAGATATATAGACAAGTTATTTGTTATAGTTACTTTTTCATCTCGAATCCGCTTTAAAGGGAACCTGAACTGAGTAGAGTTATCTAAAATGAACACATGATTATTTTGTATTTATAAAGCTGATGTACCTGCAAATGAATATTACATAGTTACCTCGCCGTCAGTTCCTCTCAGAAGCTCAACATTTTCTTTGAACAATGATTCCTTCCAGTTCGCACAAGGTTTTGTCAGAACTGAAATATATCAGTTGCTGTCAGTTATAACTGATAGGACAACTGATGAGCAAGGTAATATCCATGTTTCCCTGTGCTCACGTGGGTAATATCACAGTTTAACAGTGTGGTGACCCTGAAGTGGTCATGAGGTAATGGCCATTTTCAAAATGGAGGACAGAGAACTCCATCGGTCACAGTGGACAAACAGGACGCAGGAGAGGAGAAAGAGACTGAGGAGTAGACTACACGGGAGGTAAGTATGAAGTGTGTATGCTAGCGCCAGGATCCATCAGGTCCTTCTCAATGCGTTTAGTCGATTGCCATTGTGCGAGTGCTACAGTGTATCAAATTTACAGAGGCACTGCATGTAGCTTCTAGCATGGTTTACATTCACGGTTTTAATAGAAAGCTTGTATGAATAAGGCGATCCATTAGAACTCACTCAGTACTGTGAACAGACCCATAGAATTGTATGGGCAGTGAGTTGACATGCAGAATTATTCTACAAAGCATCTGAGCACTATGAGTTAGCCCTTAGGAGGTAGAAGATCTGCAGGACAGGCAGGCAATTAGCTTTCTTTAAAAAGAAATAAAGATGGCAGCCTCCATTTCCCTCTCGCTTCAGGTGTCTAACACCAGTTGAGGACCGCTGATATTTAAAACTGTGCCGCGCTTGTGGCTGCCTAAGCCTTTTGTGGCATAGTTTAAACGCATTTGGCTCCCGAGCATGGGATGCAATGGTGCGTTCCCGTCAGCACAGATCCAGTCAGTCTAAAGACAGTGGATTTCTGTACATCAGTCATGAGTCGTCTTGATTGGCTACTGACCTCCTGATCACTGTGAGCCAACCACAAAGATCAGCAAGCGAAAGCAAAGGGGGAGGGGGGGGGGAGGTCCGAGATGGGGTAGGCCAGGCATGGGCAGACTTTGCCCTCCAGCTGTTGAGGAACTACAAGTCCCACAATGCATTGCAAGAGTCATGACTCAAAGGCAAATGCATTGTGGGATTTGTAGTTCCTTAAAGTGAACCTTAAGCCAGAAAAAAAAAAAAAAAGGAGTTTTACTCACCTGGGCCTTCTACCAGCCCCCTGCAGCATTCCTGTGCCCTCGCAGCCACTCACTAATCCTCTGGTCCCCCGCTGCCAGCTAGTTTTGTTTTTGCCGACAGGCCCATCAGAACTGGCCGCGCGTAGCTTTTTCCACATTCCTGACTGTAATTAGCGCTCTTGCGGTCCGCAACGCATACAAAAATACACGTTGCCGCATTACGAACGCATAGATATGCGGCAACGCATATTTTTGTACGCGTTGTGGCCCACAATAGCGCTTATTACAGTCGGGAATGCGGAAAAAGCTACGCGTGGCCAGTCCTGACGGGCCTGTTGGCAAAAATGAAACTAGCTGGCAGCGGGGGACCAGAGGATTAGTGAGTGGCTGCGAGGGCACAGGACTGCTGCAGGGGGCTGGTAGAAGGCCCAGGTGAGTAAAACTAATTTTTTTTTTTTCTGACTTAAGGTTCACTTTAACAGTGGGTAAGGCCATGCACTGTAAAATGTACCTTCTGCTTTCCTTCCTACAGGCAAAACAAACATGACACAGATGAAGTTTAATATTACTATGACATTCAAAATTCCTTACAAGGTGAAATGAATCATTTATGACACCTCTGGGCTACTAAAGCGGAGACACCAGCAGCTATAGTAGGTAAATGTCACGGGCAGGACATTTGCCTGTTGTCACCTCTGGCATTTTATGGCTCCAAGATCCCGTACAATACAAATAGTGAGGACAAGACAGCCTGTTCTAGGAGATCATTTCACCAAGTGCTGCAGAAGCTCTCTGTAATCTGTGTGGATTGGAGGTATGTATAGTAGCAAGAAGAATTACATCAATAAGTGCATTTATGCAGGTAACCACGGTAGCTTCACAACTGTTATCTAACTAATGGTGCTACAAAAAGAAAAGAGTAAGAATATGGTAACCTCACATGATGAACCCAGGGCTGTTTATGCAAGTAACCACCCAGATGAAGTTTAGGCTACATTCACAGTCAGTTATTGAGTAATATGGTAGAAAGGTGCACAGGCCCAAGCTGAATGAACTCACTGGAGCCCTCTAAGCCAAAAAAAACAAACAAAACAAAAAAACAAAACAATCCATTCAGTGTAAATAGTAGAAATAGCGGCTGGGCACATCCAGAGTTAAAAAACACTTTATTAAATTACATTATAATCAAGTTCCATCAATGCAATAGGCAACATGGAGAGAGAGAGAGAGAAGGATAAGCAGGTTCAGTCAACAGCTGTTTCGCACCCTCACATGGGGCGCCCCATGTGAGGGTGCGAAACAGCTGTTGACTGAACCTGCTTATCCTTCCTTCTCGCTCTACATGTTGCCTACTGCATTGATGGAACTGGATTTTAATGGGATTTAATAAAGTGTTCTTTTACTGTAGATGTGCCCAGCCGCTATTTCTACTATTACTATAGTTACTGAGGTGATCCTAAAGTAAAAAAAGTATCTAAGAAGAGGGAAGACTGGATCCTCGTCTAGAACAATTGTTCCCAACCCGTGTGCCGCGACACATGCATGTGTTGTGGCCGCCTCAGGTATGTGTCGCCATGACCACGCTCTTGCTCCCTTCCCGCAGATCAGTTGCCGCTCTGCCAGCAGGAAGAACTTCACTAGCCGGGGGTGGGCCTTTGCATAGGACCCTGTCACCACACTGTGGTGAAAGGGTCTTACGAAGTCTCATATCACATTTCATAAATCTAGTGTAAAACTTGCCTGAATGCTTCACTCTATGCAAAGCAACGGTTGTATAATACGGGGTACAACTTTTTGTTCCATAGCGTTCCTGCTTTTACAGGGAATGCAATGCCCACTGTGAACATAGTCTAAAAAAAGTTAAAGAAATACCATTGTAATAAAACAAACATTCAACTATTGCTACCGAAGTCCAGACGCCAGCTGATGCCTGTAAATACCCGAGATAGCCATTAAAGTGAAACCCCGCTGCTGCTGAGAAATACATACCGGTAATCCCTTTGTTTCAGCTCTCTTACTTCAGAGAGGAGTGATAAGCCCTATTTCAGCCTCACAAATAGGCATGCAAAACATCTGCATGTAAATGTGCACAGGAACACAAATATATAGTGTAGTAGCCCGCATTATAAGGATAACAAAAGATACAGTAGCAGAAGTCCCTGTTCTGCTACTGTTCCTGAACCATATTCACTGTCAACGGGTGTGCGGAACCTCAGACGCAGCTCGGGTGTGTAGGTCTGTCATAGGTTAGTAGTCGCATACCTTCCCAACTGCCCCTCTTTTGGAGGGACAGTTCCTCTTTGGGAGCCCTGTCCCTCTTTCCTCCTCATTTGTCCCTCTTTCAGGAACCTGTCCCTCTTTCTATAAAAAAAAAAAAAAAAAAAAAAAAAAAAGAAAAAAAAGAAAAAAGAAAAAAATTTTTTTATATATATATATATATATATATATATATATATATATATATATATATATATATATATATATATATATATATATATATATATATATATATATATATATATACTAAAAATGTATTTGATTCTAAACTTTATTGCCATCCTTTAAATTGATATATTACTAATTTTAAAATGTTAATATCAAGGAAAATGAACCAGGATAGAAAGGAAAGGACCAGTGTGGTTTGAATTATAAAACAACACATTTTACGTACAAAATCTTTATGGTATGCATGACTAGGGGTGTGATCAAGGGTGTGGCAGTGGCGTGGCTTAAGTGTCCCTCCTTTCTCATCTCAAAAAGTTGGGAGGTACCATATGTAGTCGCACTCCAGAAAAAGCAAGAAGCAGTGATATAGATTGACAGGTGAAACCCCCAAGGGAGGGGTGACTAACCAGGGCTGTGGAGTCAGAGTCGAAGCAAATTTGGGTACCTGAGTTGGAGTCGGTGGTTTCATAAACTGAGGAGTCGGATGATTTTAGTACCAAATTCAAAGTCCTGGTAAGCAGGCTGTGGAGTCGGAACCAAAATCTTCCAACTTTGACTCCTAAGTTTATGAAACCTCTGACTCCGGGTACCCAAAATGGCTCCGACTCCTTAGTCTAATACTTACTAGGGGTGTAGATTTTGTACATAATCATCAGACTCAGACTCCTCAGTTTATGAAGTCACCAACTCAGACTCCAACTCCGGGTACCAAAATTGCTCCGACTGACTCCACAGCCTTGCTGGTAAGTTTTACTCGGAGACTCTGAGTCAAGGAGTCAGAGTCATATTGGGTACCTTGAGTCAGAGTCGGTGGATTCATAAACTGAGTCGTCTGATGATTTTTGTACTGACTCCACAGCCCTGTGACTAACAGTGTTGCTACGGCCAGGGCTGTGGAGTCGGAGTCGAGGAGTTGGGGCAATTTTGGGCACCTGGAGTCGGAGTTGGAGTCGTTGATTTCATAAACTGAGGAGTCAGAGTTAGGAGTCGGATGATTTTTGTACAAAATCCATAGCCCTGTTAAGTATTAGACTAAGGAGTCGGAGTCGAGGAGTTGGAGGCAGGGCCATTTTGGGTACCTGGAGTCAGAGTCGTGGTTTCATAAACTGAGGAGTCGGAGTTGGAAGAAGTCATCCATTAGTTCTCCTAGGCAGGGCCATCCCCATCAGTGATCCACCACAATGAATCCCTATTGGCCTTGCAAGTGTACTCATGAGGAAACACGTGATCATCAGTCAGATCAGGTGATTTGTAAGGTTCTGATTTGCTGATCACAATCGTGTTCTAAAGCAGGAAATGATGACAGCGCAACAAACCCTTACAAATCTATCAGCTGATCACATGCTTCTCTAGGAGATCAGGCACACACCAGCATCACTACTAACATATGCAGCACGAATATAGACCCATACAGTGGTTAAAAAACAGGAGGGCATTTAAACACGCCGCAGCTCATGTCGTCATCTCCTCACCCTGGAATGCTGTATGGCAGACAGTCATGGAGATGTATTCATAAACCAAAAGCATTTAAATTCACCTACCGCTGGGCCAGTGGAAATGACCCAAAAATAAACACGAGCGGAATAAGGTCCTTACAGAGAGACTGTTGCTTTTGGACCCCTTCCAAAGTCCTCTGAAAAAGGTAGTGTGCACAAGGTGGAAAACATACAGAGACAGGCCGGCCTTTACTATCCACACTGCAGCCTCCAGCACTGGTACAAAGGTAGAAGGAAAAGCATTTCTTCACGTTTCCACATGCCATTTAAAAAATGCTGGGTTTGAATTCAAACCTGTGGGACTTGCTAAGGATTATTGTGTTTCTTACGGATTTGCTAGGGCCTTTAAAGAGCATTAGAGATTCAGGAGTGAAAGGCCTGGAGATAATACAATTTCTCCTATTAAAGTAAATCTGAAGTGACCCTGAAAAAAAAAAATAGACACTCCCCTATGGAAAGCTCTGGATTCCCATAGAGCAGGGATGTGCAAACTTTTTAGGCCAAGGGCCATATCGCTGTTCTTGAGAGTGCTAGGGAGCCGAACTAGCAAAATTAGATTGTGTTAGGTACACTATGCCGGTGACATTTTGTCAAATAAAGCATTTCCATGGGAAATAACTCATATACTGTGTGCAGTTAGCATAGTGGCGGCTGCTAATCAGTGGCTGTTACTGCTGCTGGCACAGTGGCGGCTGCTAATCAGTGGCTATTACTGCTGCTGGTATAGTGGCAGCTGCTAATCAGTGGCTGTTACTGCTGCTGGCACAGTGGAGGCTGCTAATCAGTGACCGTTACTGCTGCTGGCATAGTGGCAGCTGCTAATCAGTGGCGGTTACTGCTGCTGGCACAGTGGCGGCTGCTAATCAGTGGCTGTTATTGCTATGGCACAATGGCGGCTGCTAATCAGTGACTGTTACTGCTGCTGGCATAGTGGCAGCTGCTAATCAGTGGTTGTTACTGCTGCTGGCATACTGGCAGCTGCTATTCAGTGGCTGCTACTGCTGCTGGCACAGTGACTGCTGCTCATCAGTGGCTGTTACTGCTGCTGGCACAGTGGCAGCTGCTAATCAGTGGCTGCTACTGCTGCTGGCACAGTGACGGCTGCTCATCAGTGGCTGTTACTGCTGCTGGCACGGTGGCGGCTGCTTATCAGTGGCTGTTACTGCTGCTGGCACAGTGGCGGCTGCTTATCAGTGGCTGTTACTGCTGCTGGCACAATGGCGGCTGCTAGTCAGTGGATGCTACTGCTACAGTGGTGGCTGATAACCTGCAGTTCAGCAAAGGGGGAGGCAAAGCAGCAACATATGGTGGCCCCTGAATGCATGCATATAAATGAGTTATATGGAGGCTACCATTTTGCCTGTCTTTCCTGCTGAGCTTTCACACATCATTCGTGTCTGAATTCAATACCTGAAACCAGCGTGCAGCTAATCCACTCAGAATTCAGACAGAAACATCTGATCTTCACGCTTGTTCAGGGTCTACGGCTAAAAAGTATTAGATGCAGAGGATCAGCAGAACAATTTGTATTGTTCAAAATCAAATAAATATGTCATCCTCCATATCCCACTCACTTCAGGTTCACTTTAAGTAAATGAAGTAAACCATTTATAAATTTCCCAAATTTTCAGGTCACAAGGGAAGAACTGGATTAGTGCCGTTGTTAAAGAGTAACTGTCGGGCACAAAATCGAAAATCAATTCTTTATTTTTATCTTGTAAACAAGTAATATAGGGTGCTAACCAGGCAATCCAAAAGTTAAAGAGCATTCCCCAGTTTACCTGACTCTGATTTGGTACACACAAAATTTGGTACACAAAAAAATTGCAGGGCATGCTGGGTTGTCCTTTTTTGCTTCTCTACTTTCCCCTCAGAACTAATGCAGCCTGATTGGCTGAAGCTACTTTCCCTCCTGTTTTCTCTTCCCACGCCTCTGTTCCTCTCTGATTGGCCAATATTTCTCATGCTGAGACAATGCACTTTCCATAGTGGAAGGCGGGCAATGCATACACAATCAGGCAGAGGAGGAAATGACATCAGGATTGGCTTCAAAATAGCCACAGTTAAAACGGGAAATACTAAAAAGGTTTTTCTTTTTTTTTCTTCTTTTTACTGTAGAAGAATCACTAAAATCAAACCGCAGACAGTGCAAAACATATCTTATGTAAGTAGAACATATATTTAACTATTTATTTATGTGTTTTTTTTCTGAGATAGCATGGCTGACAGCTCCTCTAAGATTCTGAAACACACAACATAATAGGCTGCATTAACACTCAGCCACCATGAATGGTAGCGGGAACTATTCAGCTGCCTCACACTGTCTCCTAAGGCAACAAATTCCATTTCTTCCCCATTGCCAACTGCTGCCCACATGAATCCAGGGAACTTGCAGAACAAAAGGCAGCATGGATGAAATGTTGATAGCTTCAAGTCTTGACAACACTGGAGGAATGGAGGACACAAAGGGCCTTCTACGTAAACAGGATCTTGGCATCGTTTCCTATAGACTGCCGCCCATCTGGGGTACCAACACATGACTGGGAAAACATCCTTATCATTCTGCGCACGTCATAAACAAAGTGCAACACAGAGACACTGAAAGGATAGAGATAACACAAAGAAATCTAATTAGTCTGCCACAGTAATGACATTTCTGCCAAGCTCTGGCTTGAAGAGTCTTATACACTGGCCCGATTCCCGGCCGTTTCGACAGCAGATTCGATCCTGGGATCGAATCTGCTGCCAATCGTTCGCGGTAAACGCCGACGACGATCCGATTTCCTCCCGAAATCGGATCGGTCCGTCGATCGCGCCGTGCGGGAAATTACCCTCGATAGCCCGCGGGTAAAGTGCGCGTCGCTAGCGGCGGCTGATCCGATGAAAAATACATTACCTGATGCGGGCTCCCGGGCGTCTTCTCCGCATCTTCTCAGCGCTGCACCCGCTCCATCCCGGTGCTTCCTGGGTCACTGCAGTGACCCAGGAAGTTCAAATAGAGGGCGCTCTATTTGAACTTCCTGGTCACGGAGTGACACAGGAAGCGCCGAGATGGAGCAAGAACAGAGCGGTGCAGCGTGGAGAAGATGCCCGGGAGCCAGCGTCAGGTAATGTGTGCGCGGGGGGAGGACAGGCGGCAGGAGCAGCTGAACAGATTGTGATCGGTTTCAGGCTGAAATCGATTCACAATCTGTTTGCAGTAAAGGCAGCCATACGATCCCTATCTGATCAGATTCGATCAGATAGGGATCTGTCAGCTGGTCGATCTGATGGCACATCGACCAGTGTATGGCTGCCTTTATGGTTTCCAGTATGTTTTGTACACACACTGTACCATAGCGTGACACCCATTAACCAGTACAAAACTGAAAATAAACCCTGTCTCATGCGGTTATCTAGCAACCAACAGCCTGACTATAGCCCTAAGGGCCCTTTTCCACTTGCAATCGCTAGCGTTCACGCTGAACGCTAGCGATTGCTGAATCGCAATTACCGGCGATTCCCCGACGTTCGCCGCCGCGATTTTGCTATGCTATGCACTGCATAGCAAAATCGCGGCAAATATCGCTCCGCCGCGCGTTCGCATTCCTGACAAAAACGAATCGCGGTAGTGGAAATGACCTACCGCGAGTCCTATGTTAAAAAGCAAACCGTAGCGATTGTAAAATCGCTAGCGGTTTGCGTTTTTGCGATTCAGCCAGCGCAAACGCGCTGGTGGAAAAGGGCCCTAAGTATGCCTGACCTGAGGCAGAGCTACCAAAGGTAAGCACAGAGGTATTTTCATGCTGTGTCCACATACCTCTGTGTGTTGTCCGTTACCCCCAGTCCCTGTAATCAATGCCTGATAATGTAACTTTTTTCAGTTACAGTCAAATGTTGAGACAGGAAAATCCAATCACCATTCCTCAAGGAGAGATAATGAGATGGGGAAGAGGAGGGAATGGAAAAGGAATAGACACCCACAGGACACAGAACATTTATATAGCACTTTTCTCCTTGCGGACTCAAAGCACCAGAGCTGCAGCCACTAGGGTGCGGGTCAGTTGCAGTGTTAGGGAGTCTTGCCCAAGGTCTCCTCACTGTATAGGTGCTGGCTTACTGAACAGGAAAAGTCGAGGAAAGCTAAACGTGCTGAACCAGAGACAGCAGTTGCTGTGGATGGTAAAACATCTGCCACAGTGTGGCATAGCAGTGCTTTTCTTTATTATTATCGTTATTATATTACTGAACAGGAAGAACCCAGATTTGAACCGAGGTCTCCTGTGTCAGAGGCGGAGCCCTTAACCAGTACATTGGTACAAGACAGGCAAAAACGGCGCAGGACATTTGGGTGCTCCATGTTCCGCCATAGGCTGTAATGTGAATTACAACTATACTGATGCTCAGACTTTAATTTGGACGCTGTCTAAAGATGGAGCCCAAATTATTATAACAGCAGCATAGTTCAGCCACAAGCTGGCAGCCAAATTAGGTCTTACCCAAGTCCACAGCAGCCTGGAGGGAGAATAGTGATTAATGCCGCCGGGACTTTTGCAGGAGCAGGGCGAGACTTTTTTGGCTTTGTCCTGCACCCACATTTCCCGGCGCCTTAATTACATGCATGCAATAGGAAGTAACATCCTGGCAAGCCTACCTCTTCCTGTCTGAAAACTGTGAAAAATTACATTTTCAAGGAATAGTTATGGGGACTGGGGGAAATGAGGTGGGGAACCGACCATGCACTGAGGTATGTGGATCCAGCATAAGCCCACTATGGTGCTAACCTTTTGTACAGCAGAGGGAAATGGCAGCGCTTCCAAACAGACGCTGCACCTGAATTGACTACCTGCACAGGTATGCAGAGCTCAAATAACGGGCAGGTTACACACCTTGCATTCAAAATGGTGCTAACCTGAGGTAGTTTTGTTTAAGGTCAGTTTTACTTTAACACTCCATGCTACTGCTATGGGGCCAGCAACACAGGGGGTTTGCCAGCACCGTTTTTAAGCTGGATGCAAGTAGGTACCCCTCCACCAGGGGTGGACACAGTTCTTGTAGTAGAAAACAGAGGCACCAACAGGATACAATATCACTAAAAACTTTAAAAATGCTTGGGAGGAAGTGGTGGATTTACCTCCAGGAAGCAGACATAGGCCTCAATTCACTAAGCTTATCTCCTGTCTTTAATAACTCTTCTAGAGTTATCACCATGGTGACAAGGCATGTAGTATTCTGGAAACATTTTACCTCAGGCAAGCCTAAAGTTAACTCTTCTGTCTTCAAGTTAACTCTTCAATCCTTAAAATAACTCCAGAGTTTATTAACTGCGTGTGAAAATAACTACATAGGAGGTAAATTAACTACAGAGGAGGTAAATTAACTACAGAGGAGGTAACTGAAGGAATGAAGAGATAAAATAACTCTCTCACTGTGTGGAGGTAAGTTATCTCTTGCCGTATTATCTCCAGCATTATCTTAGTGAATTGAGGCCATAGTAACTGTCAATTTGGAACAAACATACATTTATTGTACTGTATACTCCCATAGTACTGTGTCTGCTTCCCGGAGGTAAGTCCACCACTTCCTAATTTTTAACGTTTTTAGTGATATTATCCTGTTGGCGCCTCTGTTTCCTACCACAAGATTAGCTGCATGCTTGTTTCTGGTGTTATTCAGGCACTACTGCAGCCAAAGAGATCAGCAGGGCTGCCAGGAAACTAGTATTGTTTAAAAGGAAATAAATATGGCAGCCTCCATATACTTCTTACTTGAGTTTTAACTTCTTTCTTAAAAAATTGCCTAAAAAATAAAATTAGCAAAAAAGCAACATGCATACTAAACGATCAGATGATATACGGTACTCCAAGCCATGCCTGAAGTTAAAAGGAGCCCGAGGTGAGAGACATATGGAGGCTGCCATATTTATTTCTTTTTATACAATACCAGTTGCCCGGCAGCCCTGCTGATCTTTATGGCAGCAGTAGAATCACACATCTGAAACAAGCATGTGACAAATCCAGTCAGACTTCAGTCAGAAACATCTGATCTGCATGATTGTTCAGGATCTATGGCTGATAGTATTCAGTGGCAGTGGATCAGCAGGATAGCCAGGCAATGTGCATTGTTTAATAGGAAATAAATAGGTCAGCCTCCATTTCCCTTTAACCTCCTGGGCGATACAATAATATCGCCAGGGGGCGGCGCAGCACATTTTTTAAAATTATTTTTTTTTAATCATGTAGCTAGCCTAGCGCTAGCTACATGATAGCCGCTGTGCAGCGGCATCCCCCCACCCCCTCCGATCGCCTCCGGCAATCAAAGCAAACAGGAAATCCTGTTCAGAACGGGATTTCCTGTTTGGCTTCCCCCGTCGCCATGGCGATGATCGGGATGACGTCATCGACGACGTCAGAGGGAGTCCCGATCCAACCCTCAGCGCTGCCTGGCACTGATTGGCCAGGCTGCGCACGGGGTCTTGGGGGGGGGGGAGCGGCGCGGCACGGCGGGTAGCGGCGAATCAGCGCGGAGCGGCGGCGATCGGTATATACAACAACAAAAAAATATGCAAATCGGACCACCAGGGCCTGAGAAATCCTCTGTGGCTGCAGATCCTCTGCATCGAGTATGGCTGCCATGCAACTGGTATTGCTTAAAATGAAATCAATATGGCAGTCTCCATATACCTCTCACTACAGTTCTCCTTTAAACAACACCACCACTAGCTCACCTTGGAGCTGACCTAACCATGTTACCTTATATAAAGTTATAGAATAGCAGGAGGCAGTTGTTTGCCATTATTCTCTGCCAGCTGAATACTGCTTATCCCTGCATTGTAGCCCCGCTGCTGTGTACACAATCTTTCACCAGGGCTATCATTTGATATCCTATTTATAATTGTTTAGCTGACCGCACCTCTAATTGCCTCATAGTGGAAGTGTGACACCTTTCTAAAAGAGCCGAATGAAATATTCATACCAAGCAATTAAAGAGACAGCCACCATAAGCCTTCAACTCAGCAACCAGGAGGAATGCTAGCCCCGGGACTTTAATATATAACGTTATACTACAAATCAGGGCATTTATAGCTCACAGCATCAGCTGTTAGGATGTCATATAAAGGCCTTTCTTAGGAGGAAATTAAATACAATATTGAACTTCATCCCAATCAGTACCCGAAATCCCCTTTCCCATGCAAATTCTTTACCTTTTCTGGAATAGAGACGTCTGTATGGCTGATATTGAGGTGAAACCTCTCCCACAGTGTGATGTCAGGGCCATGGTTCAGATTGTGCATGATGAATGTGTAAGAGGAAGAACCGCCCCCTCCCCCCCCCACCCCCACCCCCATTCTCCTGCACATCACTCATAGATGTACCCACAGTTTAGATTGCCTGGGGCCCAATCAATGTTCTTTGTTCCTGTGTGCCCCATGTACAAGTACTCTTACCAAGGGCTAGCTTTGGTAGAGATGAGATGCTCTTTATATTACATACTTTCAATCAACAAGATTTGTGTGTGAAAATTTGAGTCGTCGGAGATATCATTAACTGAGGAGTCGGAGTCAGAATATCTTTGTACCGACTCCACAGCTCTGGTTTTCTATACACATACAAGTGTGAGCCCTGCCTATACACAGAGTAAACTGCAGCATTTCAGGATGGCCAATTCAATGACATTGGCACACTGGGCCTGGGGGGAGGAGCTACAGCAATAGAGTCAGGCAACTTGTATTATATAAAAGGAGAAATCCATAGCCTTCTCAGTTTAGGTTCACTTTATTTAGGTAAATAAATGTGTTTTCTTAGGTTTTGTGGTTTTTACCTATAAACACCAAGTTTACTTGGCAACAAAGGCAAGTGAGGAGGAGGAACAGAGGTACTCCCAAGTTTAAAGTTACCTCAAACACATAAGCAATGTTATATTCTTCATCCCCTGCATATAAATGGTTTAAACATAAAGTATAACATTTGTGGCCATACAACCTTAGGGCTGGGTCCCAATAGACAGCACAAATCGCTCTCAAACGCTACCGTTTTTATGAGCGATTTTTGCACTGAACACAGCAATTTCAGGGAATACGAATGTGGACCCAGCATTCCCTCAACTAAATTTGGTTTAAAGAGACTCCGTAACAAAAATTGCATCCTGTTTTTTATCATCCTACAAGTTCCAAAAGCTATTCTAATGTGTTCTGGCTAACTGCAGCACTTTCTACTAACAGTCTCTGTAATAAATCAACTTATCTCTCTCTCTTGTCAGACTTGTCAGCCTGTGTCTGGAAGGCTGCCAAGTTCTTCAGTGTTGTGGTTCTGTGATGCATCTCCCCCCTCCAGGCCCCTCTCTGCACGCTGCCTGTGTATTATTTAGATTAGTGCAGCTTCTCTCTTCTCTCTTATCTTTTACAAGCTGGATAAATCCTCCTCTGAGCTGGCTGGGCTTTCACATACTGAAGAATTACATACAGGCAGAGCTGTCTGCACTCTGCAGGAAGAAACAGCCTGACACTTCAGTGGAAGATAGCTGCAGGGATAAAGAAACACACAAATGATCTCTTGAGATTCAAAAGGAAGGGTGTATACAGCCTGCTTGTGTATGGATGTATTTTCTATGTGTGGACATACTGTACATCAACCTACTTCCTGTTTTGGTGGCCATTTTGTTTGTTTATAAACAAACTTTTTAAAACTGTTTTTAACCACTTTTAATGCGGCGAGGAGCGGCGAAATTGTGACAGAGGGTAATAGGAGATGTCCCCTAACGCACTGGTGTCACAGGAGCCCCACTGGCCGTGAACACGCAAAACCGTCCGATCCGATTCTAGCACACAGATTGAGAGCTATGGACGCAATCTGCGTAGAATTGGCGGAGTTTGAGCGTCACGACGCAGTAGGGAGCCTGTGAGGTTACGAAAATACACTTTTACTCCAACCCAGGGGTAGATTTGCCACCATCTCTGTTTTCTATCAGCCCAGAGAAAACTGCTAACTGGCTATAGACCTGTGAAACAAACAACCGGTTAAAACTGTGCAATTCCTATCTATCTATCAAAACAGTAGCGTCCCTTCGGAAGTTTAGGTCTCGTCTGTGTATACTGAATAGAAGGTTTTACTGAGAGGTAAAGACCTTTTAAAAAGCCTTTATTTGTTACAATATAAATAATTAATATATACAGACAATCGTGAACAATTAAACGATGAGAGACAGTGATAACACAGTACATAAAAGAAAAGGGATAAAAAGAACGAATACTTATGATTCTGTGGAAAGTCCGTTCGGGAAAAGACAAAGTTCCTTTGTTGCAGTTAGTTCGCAATATGGCCGAACCACATGGCCGTTGCTCCGCCTGCAAGATGGCCACTGCTATTTCCCCAAGCAGTGGCAGTCTTTTCGGTATGATGGAAAGTGGGGGAATTGGCTGGGAGTCCTCATGCAATCAGTTTTGAGCACTGACATTTCTGGGCGGAGTCTCAAGCTCAGCCCAGGGGCGTGTCAGGCAGTGAGTTCTCAGGGGAGGAACTTCCAACCATCCACAAAATATGTCCAATTTCATATCCCGCCGGGGTTTTGTCGCACATGCAAACCGATTTCATATTCAGATTGGGCTGAGAATACACGTTCATAGGACATCAAACTTGCAATATTTGGGGCGCACGGGGACCCCATTATTCATATCTCAGCCCCTGCTCGGGTTACCTGGCTATGTCTAGTATCACCATATTCTACAGAATTAGGGAAACAAAATTATGTAATTTTCATATTCCTCCCATGGATGGTATTTGCAAAATGTGACAAAGTTATCAACACCATGCATTCCATACTCAGTCTAGTCGGTGCCGTCAAGACTGGGAGGAATGTAGGTGTCAATAGACCTCATGCTGTGCTAGCTTCCCCTGTTGAATAGACTCTGTTGGTATTTCAGCTCTGCCCAATTAGCCCATTAGTGTCACCAGAGCTGTTCCGGGAGCCTTAAAAGGATTTCTTGCTAAACCAGGTTGCTTTAGCCATATGCTAACGCAGGCCCATTCAGCCCTCATGGCAAAAAGGGGGGAAAGGCAGGAAGGAAAAACTTCTATTTAAAAATAAAGAATGTCAGTTTTCCGATCACGGTTGCGATCGGACAATCGGCCGCGAATCCTCGGACGACTGGGCGTCGCCCGGCGTCACACCTCCCCCTTCCCGAGCTCTGCTCAGGGAGGTGTCAACAGGACGCCTTCCGTAGCAGCTATTGGCGCTGTTGGGTCGGGTTCCCCCTGACACCGCGACAGCCCATCAGCGTTTTGGTGTCGGCTGCCTGCTTTGTGTTGGATCGTAAAGTCGTACTGCTGCAATGACAGGCTCCACCGTAGGAGCTTGCCGTTGGTTCCAGCAGTACGGTTTAGCCAACTCAGGGGATTGTGATCAGTGACGATCGTGAAGGAGCGGCCGTACAGATACGACTGCAGTTTCTGTAGGGCCCACACGATCGCCAGGCACTCCTTTTCAGTTGTGGAGTAGGCTACCTCTCGGGGCAGGAGCTTCCGGCTCAGGTAGAGGATAGGGTGTTCATCCCCCTCTCCATCCACCTGGCTGAGGACTGCGCCGAGACCGTAGTCAGAGGCATCGGTTTGCACCACAAACCGACGACTGAAGTCTGGGGCCTGAAGCACAGGGGCGCTTGCGAGGGCCTGCTTCAAGGCCTGGAAGGCATTCTCGCAAGCGGGGGTCCAGCTAACAACCTTGGGGTGCTTCTTGCTAGTGGCATCGGTCAGGGGCTTCGCCAGTGTACTATAGGCGGGAACAAATTTCCTATAGTAGCCGGCGGTCCCCAGGAACGCCTGGACCTGCTTTTTCGTGATAGGTCGAGGCCATGCCAGGATGGCGTCCACCTTTCCCGTGTCAGGTTTCAGGGTGTTACCCCCCACCCGGTGACCTAAGTACTGCACCTCGGTCATGCCAATCTGACACTTACTCGGTTTAACCGTCAGATTGGCCATGGCCAGCCTCTCTAGTACCTGGGACAGGTGTTTGAGGTGTTCTTCCCAGGTGGGGCTGAACACCGCAATGTCATCCAGATACGCTACAGCGAACCCTTGCATTCCCTCTAGCAGGTCGTTCACGGCCCGCTGAAACGTGGCCGGGGCGTTCTTCATCCCAAAGGGCATCATCGTGAACTCGAAGAGGCCGAAAGGGGTGATGAAGGCCGACTTTTGCCTCGCGTCAGGTGCAAGTGGTATCTGCCAATACCCCCGGCTCAGATCCATGATTGATAGGTACCTGGCTGATGCCAGTGTATCTAGCAGCTCATCAATGCGAGGCATGGGGTAGGCGTCTGTAGTGGTGATGGCGTTCAGTTTCCTGTAGTCTACGCAGAACCGAGTTGTCTGGTCCTTCTTGGGGACCAGGACAACAGGGGCTGCCCAGGCACTACTGGACTTTTGAACCACCCCTAACTCCAGCATCTCCCTCACCTCCTTCTGCATGTCCGCCTGTACCTCGGGAGAGACACGGTAAGCGGATTGCCTGATGGGGGGATGGGTACCTGTATCTACCCCATGCACCGCCATACTGGTCCGCCCCGGGATACCGGAGAAGGTGTGCTGGTACTGGCCCAGCACCTTCTGTAACTGCTCTTGCTGGGCTGAGGCGAGCTGTGGATTGACGTTTAGGTCGCCGTCCACATCTCGTACGTCAGCCAGCAGGTCTAACAGGGGGTCTGCCTCTCCCTGCTCTAACCGGCTGCACACTGGCAGCGCATACTGGGTCCTGTCATGGTGGGCCTTCAGCATGTTTACATGAAAGCTCTTCTGCTTCCTGCCCCCCATGTTCACTAGATACGTCAGAGGGTTTAACCGCTGCACTACAGTAAAAGGCCCCTCCCAGGCTGCTTGCAGCTTGTTCTGCCTCACGGGAAGAAGGGCATATACCTTGTCACCCACATCAAATGACCGCTCTCCAGCAGTGCGGTCGTACCATGCTTTTTGTTTGGCCTGAGCCTGGGCCAGGTTGTTGGTCACTACTGCGGACAGGGACTCCATTTTGTCCCTGAACTTGAGGACGTAATCGACCACGGAGACATCAGTGGGGTCGCCCTTGCCCTCCCATGTCTCCCGCATCAATTGTAAGGGTCCTCGGACATTCCTCCCATACAGGAGTTCAAACGGGGAAAACCCGGTTGACTCCTGCGGCACCTCCCTGTACGCAAACAACAGATGAGGCAGGTATCGTTCCCAGTCCCCACCTTGCGACTCAACAAACGTGGTCAGCATTTGCTTCAGCGTCCCGTTGAACCGTTCACACAGTCCATTGGTCTGCGGGTGGTAGGGACTGGAGACAATGTGCGTCATGTGTATCTTTTTGCACAGGGCCTCCATGAGTTCGGACATAAACTGGGATCCCTGATCGGAGAGCATCTCCGCAGGGAACCCGACTCGGGAGAAAATGTTAAGTAGCGCGTCTGCTACCTTGTCCGCCCTCAGGGAGGAAAGCGCCATGGCCTCAGGATAGCGGGTGGCGTAATCCACCACCGTCAGGATGTACCTTTTGCCACTGCTGCTGGGAGTGGGCAATGGTCCAATTATGTCGACTGCCACTCTGTGAAAGGGCTCACCTATGATTGGCAGTGGACACAAGGGAGCCTTGCGGGGGTTCCCAGCCCGTTTTACCTTTTGGCAAACAGTACATGAGCGGCAATAGTTGGTCACATCGATCCGCATCCTGGGCCAGTAGAAATGACCCTGGATACGGTCAAGTGTCTTGTGGATTCCCAAGTGCCCTGCCAGGGGAATGTCATGTGCGGACTTCAGCACATGCCCCCGGAAGGCGCTGGGTACCACAAGCAACTTGGTACCCACACTTGTTTCACCTTCGGTGGGCTGTACAGGCTCGCTGTACAGCTTACCACCTTCCCAATATACCTTGAAGGTACCTTCATTCGTGAGGGGCTCAGAAGCCTGTCTTCTGAGTGCCTCGAGGCTAGGGTCAGTCTGGAGTGCTTGCACAAATGCAGCACTCTCGCTCTCAGCCAGCTGGCCCGTGGCATATGCAGTTAGTGGCTGAAGGCTACCATCCCTGTGGTCAGAGGAGGGGGAGGAGGCCGGAACCTCTTCCACCTGCTCTGAGCCCAGGTTCTGAGCAGCGCGGCTGCGTGTTACTGCCAGTACAGGTACACCTTCAGACTGGCACATACTGGCATTACTCACATCCTGGCTGCATGCATGAATTACAGTGACAGGTACAACAACATTTTCATCACAAACAATCGGTATATCAAACACAGGTACCTGTGACACAGGTACTATTGGACTCGGTACCCCTGGACTGGGCACATTCAACCCACCTCCCCCCTGTTCTTGCCCCTTGGTGCAAAGTACCTTAGTGTGGGCGGAGAGTCCGTCTCCCTCCTGGCAGTCTGAGGGGCTTGGGGCAGGTTCATAATAGGACACAAGCTTGCCCAGGTCGGTCCCCAACAAAACTGGGACCGGCAGTTGGTCCAGGACCCCAACAACCTTCTCTTGAACCCCCACCCCCCAATCGATGGACACCCGAGCCTGGGGAATGCGAGAAAGAGTGCCCCCCACTCCAGTGAGGGTAAGGTATTTGTCAGGGAGGATATTTTCCGTCGGGACCAGGTGCGCACGCACCAGGGTGACATCCGCTCCAGTGTCGCGGAAACCGGTAACAAGCTGGTCGTTCACTGTAACCAGCTGGTGGTTGCTCGTAGCGGAGTGGATCCCTCTCCCACCTGCGAACATGACGTTGTTGGGTGCTCCCGGCTGGGGTGCGCTGGCTGGCGGCAGTTGCCGTGGGCGAGGTGTAGGTGGTGCAGGAGCTGGCGCTGTCTGCCTCCGCTCCGGGCAGTTAAACTTCATGTGTCCGGGCTTGCGGCAAAAGTGACAGGTGATGCCCTCTGTTACTGCAGGCCTGGACGCAGCAGCTGCGCTGGATGGCCTCTGGGGCGCACGGCTCACAGAGGTAGGAGAGTCTGCAAAATTGTGGGACTGACCTCCTCTCCAGCTAGATGGGGCAGTCCTGCGGGTCTACGGCACCCTGGTCGTTGCAAAGGTCTCAGCGAGGTCTGCAGCGACCGTCGCTGACGCCGGTCGGCGCTCCAGCACAAACTGGCGTACGTCAGCCGGGCAAATGTTCAGAAACTGCTCCAGGACGATTAAGTCCTCCAGGACACCGTAAGACCCTTTAGTGAGGCCTAGCGTCCACTGGCGGAGTGTGGTGAGCAGACTGCTGACCACATCTTGATAAGAATCAGTAGATTTTTTCTGCCAGGACCTGAACCTTTTCCGGTAGGCTTCTGGCGTCAGCTGGTACTTAGTGATTATAGCCTCCTTTATAGCGGTATAATCATTGTCCTTTTCCACAGGCAACTCTGAGAAAGCATCAAGCGCTTTGTAGCGCAGCAAGGGTGTCAGATGTCTGGCCCACTGGTCTTGGGACAGACGATACTGACGGCAGGCCTTTTCAAAAGACCTCAAAAACAAGTCAATGTCAGTGTCTTTTTCGATAATAGCAAATTTAAATTTTGCACTTACTGGAGCGGCAGTCCCTTCAGCAGGGAGGCTGGGCGTTGAACTCCGGCTGGCTTGCTGCACTTTCGCCATGTTCAGCTCATGCTGTCGTCTCTCCCGCGCCTCTGCAGATTGGCGTTCCTCTCGCTTTTGCTCCGCCATGTACTGCAGGTACTTGTCCACATCAGTTTCCATCAGCTTTTGCAATGCCTGCTGCATTACTGGATCAACATAACTGGACAGTCCAGTACTGGCCGGTTCCAGGCGAGTACTTTCAGGGGTTCTGGGGTCGGGGATCACACTGACAGCCTCCTGCGTATCTGTTGCTGCATTGCCCGCGGGTTGCTCAACCTCGGTACGCACAGGATCCTCAGTCTCTGGTTCCCCTCGACTTGCGTTAGATGAGCCGGTGTCCTCCACAGTGGACACCTCCAGCGTCCGCAGATTCTGGCTATCCCATCGGTACAAGTCCGTTATCAGGTCCTGCTGTTTCTTGCCGCGGATGTCCATGCCTCTCGCCTCGCACAGACTCTGCAGGTCGGATAGGACCATGACCTTGTAATTCCCGGACATTTCCATGCCAAATAAAAGAAAACTTAGGGGAGGGGTACTGGTTACACAGTCTCTCTGTATATATGAAAAATATATTGCACTCAGTCACTACCAACGAATTAGTTCGTTTCTCGATAGGGCTAATTCGATAGCCCTACCTGAGATACTATCAGCACACACAGATCCCAAACGCTGCCGACCACTGTCACAGGAGCCCCACTGGCCGTGAACACGCAAAACCGTCCGATCCGATTCTAGCACACAGATTGAGAGCTATGGACGCAATCTGCGTAGAATTGGCGGAGTTTGAGCGTCACGACGCAGTAGGGAGCCTGTGAGGTTACGAAAATACACTTTTACTCCAACCCAGGGGTAGATTTGCCACCATCTCTGTTTTCTATCAGCCCAGAGAAAACTGCTAACTGGCTATAGACCTGTGAAACAAACAACCGGTTAAAACTGTGCAATTCCTATCTATCTATCAAAACAGTAGCGTCCCTTCGGAAGTTTAGGTCTCGTCTGTGTATACTGAATAGAAGGTTTTACTGAGAGGTAAAGACCTTTTAAAAAGCCTTTATTTGTTACAATATAAATAATTAATATATACAGACAATCGTGAACAATTAAACGATGAGAGACAGTGATAACACAGTACATAAAAGAAAAGGGATAAAAAGAACGAATACTTATGATTCTGTGGAAAGTCCGTTCGGGAAAAGACAAAGTTCCTTTGTTGCAGTTAGTTCGCAATATGGCCGAACCACATGGCCGTTGCTCCGCCTGCAAGATGGCCACTGCTATTTCCCCAAGCAGTGGCAGTCTTTTCGGTATGATGGAAAGTGGGGGAATTGGCTGGGAGTCCTCATGCAATCAGTTTTGAGCACTGACATTTCTGGGCGGAGTCTCAAGCTCAGCCCAGGGGCGTGTCAGGCAGTGAGTTCTCAGGGGAGGAACTTCCAACCATCCACAAAATATGTCCAATTTCATATCCCGCCGGGGTTTTGTCGCACATGCAAACCGATTTCATATTCAGATTGGGCTGAGAATACACGTTCATAGGACATCAAACTTGCAATATTTGGGGCGCACGGGGACCCCATTATTCATATCTCAGCCCCTGCTCGGGTTACCTGGCTATGTCTAGTATCACCATATTCTACAGAATTAGGGAAACAAAATTATGTAATTTTCATATTCCTCCCATGGATGGTATTTGCAAAATGTGACAAAGTTATCAACACCATGCATTCCATACTCAGTCTAGTCGGTGCCGTCAAGACTGGGAGGAATGTAGGTGTCAATAGACCTCATGCTGTGCTAGCTTCCCCTGTTGAATAGACTCTGTTGGTATTTCAGCTCTGCCCAATTAGCCCATTAGTGTCACCAGAGCTGTTCCGGGAGCCTTAAAAGGATTTCTTGCTAAACCAGGTTGCTTTAGCCATATGCTAACGCAGGCCCATTCAGCCCTCATGGCAAAAAGGGGGGAAAGGCAGGAAGGAAAAACTTCTATTTAAAAATAAAGAATGTCAGTTTTCCGATCACGGTTGCGATCGGACAATCGGCCGCGAATCCTCGGACGACTGGGCGTCGCCCGGCGTCACAACTGGTATGTTTACTTTTGTGCGATTTTAACAATACAGATTCTCTTTAAAAAGGCTGCAGGAAGATGGAAATCGTGGTTTGCAATCGCTGGCGATTTTGGCAGTGGAACCACCCTCATAGGGTTCCACTGCCATATCGCTTTGCCAAACGCAGCTGAAAGCGATCTAGTGGGCCCCAGGCCTATTAAAATGTAAATCTCTGGAATCTCAACAGGTGGTAAGGCTTCACAGATCCACAGAGGCTCACACTCACATGTGTAGATTACAGCAAACCACTATAGCATCACTTTCCTCTGACACTTGAATGAGCAGTCATATGATTGCTGCAGGCAGCTTGCACCAAGACCTGGACCCCCATGTAATGGAGTGCAAGTACAGAGGTCAGAGACACGCCCCCAACACCTCAAGCAGCAAGCAAAGTTTTCTGCGTCACCGTATGATTCTTCCATGAGTCTCTCACAGTTCCCCTCAGCCTGCAGAAGTCCCAACTGCCATTTCATTGTCTTTTGTAGCCCCTCTTTCCAAATTCTACTGGACGGAAATCTGTACACACTCCTCCCCCATCCCATCCCCACCCGAGTAGTCAGAGAGTGGGTGGAAGAAGGCAGCAGACAGTCCCTCCCTGTAAACACACAGACCACCTGACCTATCCCACCCTCTCCCTCAGCTGAGATATTAACTCTTTGTGGCCAGCATAGCCATAGTCCCATAATGATAAGAATTTGCTGAGCTGCAGTGCTACACAAACAGTTAATCTCTCAGCAGCACAGGGAGGGGCTGGAGTGCAAGACCTGCTCCCTAGCTGGGAGAGTATTTTTTAAAGGGAATAAAAATGGCTGCCGACACTCCTCTCCCCTGGTGGGTACTGAATTTAGCTGTAACATAAAATGTTTCTGTTATTAGTGTAATTATTGTCCATTATTTGTATTTACCACAAACTGGTGGGTGATTTGCATAACTATAGACTAAATGATACATACACATTCATGAAATCCTAAACACTTCAAAAACATTGTGTCACCATATTATGCAGAGCTGTATACTACATAAAGGATGTAAATGACCACTACAGACATGACACAGGAGGTGCAGAATACCCTTGCCAAAAGAGCTTACAATCTAACAAGCAGGTCAAAACCTACGTTTTCCATGCTTGTGCACATCATAGAATGTGCAATCAACATACGGCAACCACACAACATGGCTAGAGGCGGGTAAACAATCACCTATGCATGACATGATGCAAATTAAGCTGGATGCAAATCTACACTATATGTCCTGAGCAGTCAGTCAGCAGGATCCTTTTACTTGTTTACCACTGTGAGAATGCTATTGTTTAAAGGACTACTGAAGTGAGAAGAATATGGAGGCTGCCATGTTTATTTCCTTTTAAACAATACCAGTTGTCTGGCAGCCCTGCTGATCTATTTGGCTGCAGTAGTGTTTGAATAACACCAGAAACAAGCATGCAGCTTATCTTGTCAGATCTGACAATAATTATGTCAGAAACACCTGATCTGCTGCATGCTTGTTCAGGGTCTATGGCTAAAAGTATTAGAGGAAGAGGATCAGCAGGGCTGCCAGGGAACTGGTATTGCTTAAAAGGAAATAAAAATGGCAGCCTCCATATACCTCTGAATTCAGTTTCAGTTGTCCTTTAAAGAGAGTTTGAAGTCTCCCCAAAACACTGTTTTTACTTCACAATCCTGTTAAGCATGAATGCCCTACCTGAAACGCCTCCTCCCCGCGGCTGAACTCTCAATTAATCCCCCCAAAATCCCGGGGCAAAAATCCACGACTTTTCAGGTCGTGGATTATGCCGCCCGGGGAGGCAGAGCTTTGGGCAGTAGCTCTGCCTCCATTCGCGTCAATCTCTGCTGATCGCCGCCTCTCCCCGCCCCTCTCAGTGAAAAGAGACTGAGAGGGGTGGGCGGAGGCGGAGATCTGCGCAAGGTGAGGCGAGTAGAGCCAGAGCTACTGTGCAAAGCTCTGCCTCTACCCGGAAGGAGCCCCAAATCTTCCCCCGGGGATTTCAGGGGGATTAATTGAGCGTTCAGTCGCTGGGAAGCGGCATTTCTAGTAGGGCATTAATGCTTAACAGGATTGTAACGTAAAAACAGTGTTTTGGGGAGACTTCAAACTCTCTCTAAAAGTGTGCCCGAGGCCAACATTGGGTCAAAAAATGGATACTTACCTAAGATAAAAGAAGGCGAAGTAGAGACGTCCCAAGCCATCCACCAGACCACCATTGCAGCTGGAATAAATATAACAATAGCTTTTTTCGTGACTGTGCTCCTCCTCCTGCATAAGCTGTATTGTGCCTGCGTGAGGCCACGCTTACACAGTAAGCTACTACTACGTGGGTACGGCTGTGCTGTGCTTGTGCAGAATAACTTGGTCACGATCTTCAGGAGGGTCCCGGGCAGTGGCCGCAGAGGCCAGGAGGACACGGGAAGCCTCTACAGGATCCAGAGTCTTCCCTCTTCTTAGGAAATGTTCACCTCAGGGTCACTTTAATGGTTTAACCTTTTAGCAGTCACATTAGATAAAAGCAGGGGCCACATTTTGGGGGAAGTGTGCCTTCCCCAGCCTCGCAGGCTATGCAGAGTGGGCAGCAGGGAGCTGTTACTTACCTGTCCAGATGGCTGGATCTGCTTCTTCTCACCTCCACCACGGCAACGATGTAATCCCCACAGGTCTTCTGGGTCCCAATCACATGATATGACATGTGATCAGCATCCAGGGGATGATGCCAGCCTTACAGTGCCACTGGGTGGTGGAAGAGGGGTCATGGTAGAGCCTCTTTCACCACTCCACTTCCACCACTGAGTGGCACTAACAGTGACACCATACCCTGGATACCGATCACGTCATATCATGTGATCAGACGTTATCGGGACCCAGAGGACATGTCAGAAGTTCAGCACCCCTGCCGTGGGTGGAGGAGTCGCCGATCCAGCCATCCAGACAGGTCACAATGAGGGCTTGTTTACACTAGAGGCGGTTTTGGGAATTTTTAAGTGCAGGCAATTTGTACAAAATTGCCCTAAAAGCACTTACACTATGCTTTCCAATGAGCTAGTTCTCATTGGGGTGTTCCGTTTGCTTGCCGCTGACAAAAGCGCTGCATGTACCATTTTCAGGGCGATTTGCCCTGAATGGAAGGTATAGGGAATCGCAAAGCGCTTGAAAAAGCGCTTTGTATAGTGATTTCCCAGCGCTTTAATGAATAAATACATTGTATTTATTCATTTCCGTGGGGCAAAGATTTCACTTCATTACTGACTTCAGGAAGTGATTTAACCCTCCTGGCGGTCTATTAAAAACCGCCAGGGGCCAGCACAGCAGCTTTTTTATGTATTTATTTATTTTAAATCATGTAGCGAGCCCAAGGCTCGCTACATGATAGCCGCTGTGCAGCGGCATCCCCCCACCCGCTTCGATCGCCTCCGGCGATCTCCGATCAGGAAAACCGGTTCAAAGAGTGCTGCCTGCGTCTCTATGGCGACGGGTGGGATGACGTCACCGACGTCGTGACGTCATTGGGAGTCCCGATCCACCCCTCAGCGCTGCCTGGCACTGATTGGCCAGGTAGCGCACGGCGAGCAGCTAATCGGCGCGGAGGCGATCGGAGTGCACACGCAGCTAGCAAAGTGCTAGCTGCATGTTGCAAAACAAAAAATTATGCAAATCGGCCCAGCAGGGCCTGAGAAATCCTCCTGCGCGGCTTACCCCGAACTTCAGGGTTACCATCAGGAAGGTTAAATAATTGCTCTGCTAAAGTGCTTACAAAAGCACTTGTAACACGCAGAGCAATTAGAAAAAAAAAAAAAAACTCAGCTTGGGCGATTGCGCAACGCAATGTGAAAAAGGCCTAACAGGTCCCTGCCCAGGAGTTATCAGGCGTTTTTAAATAAGTCCTACTTACCCAGGGCTTCGTCCAGCCCCAAGCTCCCAGCATGTCCCTTGCCGCAGCTCTGCCGTCAGCCGTTCGCCACCGCTGCCTCCCGGTCCCCGGCGATGACGTCAGGACGACCTCCTGCGCGAACGGCGCTATCAATCACCGCCACGTGGACCGGAGCGTACTGAGCAGGCGCAGAACTACTGCGCAGTACGCTCCAGTTCATGTGGCAGTGACTGACAGCGCCGTTCGCGCAGGAGGTCGGCCTGACGTCATCGCCGGGGACCGGGAGGCAGCGGTGGCGAACGGCTGACAGCAGAGCTGCAGCGAGGGACATGCTGGGAGCTTGTGGCTGGACGAAGCCCTGGGTAAGTAGCATTTATTTTTATTTAAAAAAGCCTGATAACTCCTTTAAGTGTGACGCACAGTGCAACTTTTCCCATGCACTGCATTGCAATCCGGTCTTTACAGGATGTGCAACACGACGCCCCAGTGTGAAATTAGCCAAAGCTGTGGGCGACTTCCCACTTCGCACGTGAATTTAAAACAATGAATAACCTTACTGTCTTAATGATAAAACCAAGCTGAGAAAGTCATGGTAATAAACGTAAGAAGCAGCACCTGGATGTACTCTGTAATTGTTAACGCCACATAAATGCAGAATAATGATAATAATACCGTAGTTCTGCTCTGTCAGGGCAACCCTAAGGTTTGGTTCCAGAAAGCAACTATTAAAGTTTCCCAAACTATTCAATTTCCCAAACTGTCAGCAACTTTCCAAACAGCACTTACATGTTAAGCTATCAATGTCCTCAGTGGGCTAGATTCACTAAAGGGGCCCATACAGATCGATTTGATCTGACAGGATGGAAAATCTAGGTCAATCTGCTGCTGGCAGCAGATCGATGGCCCATAGAGTTCCATTGGCTCTAAAGCAGGCCATACACTGGCTCGATTCACGGCCGTTTCGACAGCAGATCCGATCCTGGGATCGGATCTGCTGCCAATCGCTTGCGCTAAACGCACCCGCCGATCCGATTCCCTCCCGAAATCGGATCGGACAGTCGATCGCGCCGTGCGGGAAATTACCCTCGATCGCCCGGCGGTAGGAGCGCGTCGCTTGCGGCGTACGATTCGGGCCCGATCCGAGCATGTATACATTACCTGAAGCTGGCTCCGGGGTCCTCTTCTCCTCGCTGCACCGCATTTCCGCATCTCCCAGTGTACGCTTATACTTCCTGTGTCACTCCGGTGACCAGGAAGTTGAAATAGAGGGCGCTCTATTTGAACTTCCTGGTCACGGAGTAACACAGGAAGCGCCGGGATGGAGCAAGAACAGCGGTGCGGTGCAGTGCAGAGAAGACGCCCGGGAGCCAGCCTCAGGTAATGTATACGGGGGGGGGGGACAGGCGGCAGGAGCAGCTGAACAGATTGTGATCGGTTTCAGGCTGAAATCGATTCACAATCTGTTTGCAGTAAAGGCAGCCATACGATCCCTATCTGATCAGATTCGATCAGATAGGGATCTGTCAGCTGGTCGATCTAATGGCACATCGACCAGTGTATGGCCACCTTAATGGCCCAATATGCATTTAGATAGATTTGCAATAGATTTCATTCTGAATTCGATTGGAAATCTGTTCCTAGTGTGTGGCACACATCAGATAGATTCCTGGCAGATTAGACTTGACAGGCATCTGACAGAAATCTGATGGTCAAATCTGCTGCAAATCTAAAGGTGGCCATACACCTACAGATTTGCAGCAGATTCGACCATCAGATATATTTCTGGCAGACGCTTGTCAAGTCTAATCTGACAAGAATCTATCTGATGTGTGCCACACACTAGGAACAGATTTCCAATATATTTCAGAATGAAATCTATTGGAAATCGATCTAAATGCATTATTGGACCATTAGAGCCAATGTAACTCTATGGGCCATCGATCTGCTGCCAGCAGCAGATCGACCTAGATTTTCCATCCTGTCAGATCAAATCGATCAAAATCCGCCACAATCGATCGAATGGGGAATTTGATAGAAACGATTTCTGATAGATCAAACTATTCTATAGAATCGATCGATGGCTGAAATCGACCAGTATATGGGCCCTTTAACTTATGGCAATGACGAGAGCTTCACTTGTTCTGCCCTGAGCCCCTGCGGGTTCGTAGCGCACGCTATGCTACTCTGATAAGGCGTGTTACCTTTGATAAGGCTATTTGTCTTAGTGAATCAAGCCCATTGTCTATATGCTATGTCAGTCTAAAAATGCCCATTAACTGTACAATTTTTCAATCAAATTTGATCTTTCAAAGTGATTTTTATGATCAAATTGTATAGAAAACTACACCGTGTGTGGCGCAAATCGATGTAAAACAATTATTTCCTCTAATATAAAAAAGGAAAAATATTAATCCGAAAGTTGGACTTTATGATCGAATCGGAATGTAAAACCTTCTTAGATTGTTCCGTTTATGGGAACAATTGATAATTGCTTTCGATTAGTTTTGACCGTTTAAATTGCATTGATAGATCGAATGTGAAGATGTGAAGAAAAACACTGTACAGTTAATCGTGCACTTTTAAATAATCTTAATGATAAAGGTAAACAAAGCTTTAAGGCTGCTTACACACAGGGACGTTACAGGCGCACGTTAGTGCAGCCTGTAACGCTACCCCAACGCACAGCAATGTAACACAAGTGGGCTGTTCACACAGCCCACGTTGCGTTACATGTAACGCTGCACATTCTTCCGAAAGTGCAGCATGCTACGGCGTTCCAGCGGCTTAAGCCGCATTAGACTGTTTGCACATGCGCAGTCATGTTGGGGAGGAGCGGAGCGCGGCCAGGCACATGGCTAATTAATATTCACTGCACGTTGTGACGTGCAGTGTTTACTTCCTGGTGCGGCCGCTCTGTGCGGCGATTGGCCGGCGGGACCACGTGATGCCGCATGCGTCCAAGAGTACGCATCACGGACGCCAGAGTGAGCTGCACAACGCGGCTCACTCTGACGTCCACATCGAAGAGCACCAGGCCTTGCGTTAGGTGCACGTTATGCGACCTTAACATAGCACCTAACGTCTTGGTGTGCAAGTAGCCTCAGGAAAAAAAAAAAAAAAAAAAAAAAAAAAAAAAAAAGCAGCTAAAATGTACTCATATCACAAAACCTAGAGATGGGGTGCCACAAAACCCCCCTGCAGTTCACGAGAAGTGCCACCCCCTCAGCAGAGCAACAATCCAAACCACAGTGAAATAAAGCGGAGGACATAGTCAAGGTGCTCATCCAAGTTTTATTCGTACAAAAATGGCATCAGGAAAACACTCGCATGGGAGGGCGCCAGGGAAAGGCTGCCTGCAGTGGCGACCTCCCTCGTCCCATGTGTGTGTGTCTTTCTAATTTGTACAAATAAAACTTTATTAGCAACTTGAATGCTTTAGCACACCACATACCTGTTACATTTACAACAATGCTTTATAAAATAATAGCAGCGTAGTACTAGTGAGCACTCTCGCCTTGCAGCACTGGGTCCCCAGTTCAAATCCCAGCCAGGGCACTATCTGCACGAGTTTGTATGTTCTCCCCATGTCTATGTGGGTTTCCTCCGGCACTCCGGTTTCCTCCCACTTCCCAACAAAAAACATACAGATAAGTTAATTGGCTTCCCTAAATTGGCCCTAGACTACGATACATACATATGACTGTGGTAGGGATTAGATTGTGAGCCCCTCTGAGGGACAGTTAATTGACAAGACGGTATACTCTGTACAGCGCTGCGGGAGATGTCAGCGCTATATAAATATCAAAATAATAACAAATGAATATTAATAACAGTCCTACACTGCACGTTTGGTTCTAGTAAGCAACACTATGCATTGTGTGTACTCATCGTGTGGTAAGACCTTTTGCACGTTATTCTGCTCACTGCAGTTTAGTGCATTCACTCAGAAGTTTCAGAAAACTATAAATAACTTTAAAAAAAAAAAACAATGTCTATTAGTCTTAATGATAATAATCAATCTGAAAAAAAAACAACAAACAAAGAACAAAACACATACATAACAAAAAAACAAAACACATAACAGCAAAGCAGCAGCAGCATGTAAACTCACAGAGCAGATAATGGTCAGGGTAAATGGGAGACAGGCAGGGCGACGATCACCTCCGATGATCTTGATGCTCAGCTGTCACTGCACCAGGTACATCACCCCCCCTGGGGACCCAGCAGCACTGAGACCCTCCTGCCAGGCAGCAGGTAACCTGCTGTGAGCGCTCACATCCAATCAGATCCCAGGCTGGGGAGAGACAATCTCAGTTTAAAGGAAAATAAACATGTTACAGAGAGCAGTAGAGCAGCCTCCTCCTCCTGCTCTCTCCTCCTCCAGGAAGCAAATGACAGCAGGGTCCTAGAGATCTCACTGCATGCAATGCTCAGAGCAGCCAATGCCACACAGGCAGCTCTATACATAGCAGCAGATTACAGGTTATAGGGATGAACTGTCAGAGTGACACTAGCCAGTGCTCTACAAATGCCCTTGTTTACACTATGCAATTGTACTTCAGATTCAGAAGAAAAAAAATATACAGCCTACTGACTGCCATCGACTGAATGTCTGAATCCCAGCCCAAAATCCCTTTCTCAATCGCAAGATACTGGTAATAAATCTAACGAAATATTGGCTATTGTTGCATGTGTGTGTCCTTTTAATTCATTTTCAATCCTTATCCATTAAGAAAAACAATAAGAAATCTGATCGAAATAACAAAAAAAAAAAAAAACGTGTACCCAGCTTTCTTCTATATCCGATCGATGTTAGATATTAATATCAATCTTTTTCTCGATCGGAAATAGAATCTGAAGTAAAATTGCATAGTGTGCACCAGCAATTTGTACACACATGCACAATACCGGTCTTTATAAAATGAGCGATCACTGATGTTTACAACAAATAAACAACATTAGCGCACGTTTGAATTTAAGGGTGAAAAATGATGACCCGGAAGTGCGTAACTAACCATACATGGGTAGTTTGAATGAAGCGATCGCTTGTTATCGTTTGATTATCATCCAAACTAAACCGGCCAGAACGTATCGGCCTACATGGACGATTGTCGCTCTATGACTATTCCTCGCCTGTCCTATCGTTCCTCATTCGTTTTGGGCAACGTTGTGGCGGTCAAACGTACATACATCGCTTTATTCTGCATCTTGTCCTGCAGAAACCGCTGATCACTGTCATTGGCTGCTGTAAAGACAGAGAAGCCTGACTTAGGCCTCATTCACATTGCATTTGGCTTGCGTGTCCGTCCGGGTTGGGCTGTTTTTGAGGAGTATTTTTTTCCGATTCCCGGCGCTTGGGTGGGCGATTTGTTTTGTGCTTATCCGTTTTCTAAGCGTTTTTTTCCAAGCGGAGTCAGGAAGTGAACTCTTTAAAGGTGTAGAAATCTGAGACAAGGTCTGGAGCAGCTTAAGAGAGCTGCAGCCCGGCTGGGCGCGCTCAGATCACACCCTTTGACCCGGAAAACAATAAATACAATGTATTTATTCTTAAAAACGCGAACGCCATTGCTACACACATCGATTTTGTGAGCGTTTTGCGTTTCTCCTAATACTTTCCATTAAGGTGGAATCGCCTCAAAAATGGTGCATGCACTGCTTTACTGAACGGACAGCGCACGACCCAAGCTGATATGAACCTTCTCATAAACATTTATTGCACAAGCGTTTGGTGGGCGATTTTAAAAATAGCCCGTGTGTAAAATAAACCTCTGAAACCGCCTACAGTGTGAACGAGCTCTTGGAGCATCCTATTCTATACAGAAGCCTGTAGCAGCAGAGTATAGCAATACAGAGAAGAATGAGCCCCCTATAGCAGCACATTGTATATACAGCTAGAGCCAGGCATGGGCAAACTTGGCCCTCCAGCTGTTAAGGAACTACAAGTCCCACAATGCATTTGCCTTTGAGTCAGAATGCATTGTGGGACTTGTAGTTCCTTAACAGCTGGAGGGCCAAGCTTGCCCATGCCTGATAGACAGAAGCCTGGGCATCCTATTGCAGCACATAGCAGTACGTGACTCAGGCCTTACTGATCCAGCAGCCCGCCCCACACATGCAGATGGACCACTTACTCACAGGGGGGTGACAGATGAAGGATCCAGCGACCCTCTGCAGCCCCCTCGCTCTATGTATGATCGACCACTCTGGACAGAGGCTGCAGAATAGCCACAGTAGCGGCTACAGGGGGGAGGGGATCAGAGGGGGGCTCCGACATACGACAGTCACAGTACAGTCCTGAAGGTTCTGCTCTGCTCATAGAAATGTTACATAGGACTCATCCTATCTCTACAAATGGAGATGAAGAAGGAAGGCGGGCGGTGAGTGATTCTCTAGGACTCTGTGCAGAGGTGATGGGAGATGCAGCGACGCCTCCCCCCTAGAGACCCCCCATATGGAAGGCGATGCGTCTAGTAGCTGCTTGCGTGCTCCCATGCTGGAGACGACTTGTGACTGTGCAATGGGGAGGGGCTGAGGTGGTGATCAGGCTGGCCAATCAGACGGCGCTGTACATCAGCTGCTCCTGTCAGGCTGTAGGGTGCTGCTGAGGCAGTCATGCTGGATGCCCCAGGATATGACTAGTCCTCACCTGAGATTGTTATTGCTGAGTGTCTCATATGAATGGAGATTGATTCTCCTTACATCATGTGCCACTGACCTCATTTTACTAGTTGTAGCAGCAGCAATACACAGTGGTATATGGCTGATCCTGCTTCTGCACAAGTCCGGGCCGATTTAATTACTTTTCCCCCTCCAGGCCGACATGGATAGTGGGGGAATGAAATAATTCGGCTTCCAGCGATTGCTGGAGGCCGAATTATTATGTTTTTAAACAACTTCGGCTCCGTCCTCTGACGGAGCCGACGTTACTCACTGAGCGCTGCAATAGGAGTGATTCCTATTGTAGTCTATGGAGGCGCCGGCTGCGCCCAAATCTAGCAGCGCTGAAAAGCACTGCTCCGCCTGCAACCGTCCTGTCCCACGCCGGTAGTGATGGGCTCACAGTTAGAAAACTAGCTGAATCCCTGATTCTAATGAGGCTTAATTGCTTCAGGTGTGCATAGGGGGTTCATAACCCAGATGTCCGGGCGCTTCTTTGCGTATCACACGCTCGCATGTGTATGATGGGACGCGTCCCACGACTCAATACCACACACTTCCTCCTTTGGTGTGATACGCATAGAAGCGCCCAGACATCTGGGTAATTAACCCCCTGTCCCCCATGCACACACCTGAGGCAATTAAGCCTCATTAGGATCACGGATTTGGCTAGTTTTCTAACCGTGAGCCCATCACTACTCACCGGACGCTCCGGTCCCGCGCTACAGCTTATTTTCGTGTTCAGCAGACTAGGGCTCAGCTACACAATAAGCGCTTTTCTGAGCGCTTGTGATTGATTAGCTTTTTAAAAATCGCTCTCATTCACTTTCATAAAAATTGCAGTGATTTTTCGCATACGCGATCGCTGTGATTTTTACCATGATTTTAATAAAAGTGAATGGGAGTAATTTTTAAAAAGCGCCCAGAAAGCACTTATCAATCACAAAGCGCTCAGAAAAGTGCTTATAGTGTGGCTGAGCCCTTAGTCGGCGGGTGGCCCTGGCTGCGTGCATCCTTGTTCGCTTTCCTGACGTCAAGAGCGTCCTGCGCATACCTTTTACTGTGCCTGCACAGGATGCTCTTGGCAATGGGAACGCGAACAAGGATGCATGCAGCCAGGGCCACGCAAGGCGCAGTGGCCTGACAACTCTGTTGGCCGAAAAGTAAACTAAGCCGCGGCGGGGGATCGAAGCTGTGGCAAGGGCACAGGACGGCTGCAGGGGGCTTGGGGAACCCCAGGTAACAGAGGAGTAGCTATGGGTGGGCATGGGTGGGGCATATGTCCCTGGGCGTAGCACTGTGAGGGCGCTCAGCACGGCCATTGCACCTCCACGTGCATGAGAGGTGGCTTGCTGGCTGCCCGAAGTGCCCCTGCTTCTCTCCCTCCCTCTGCAGGAGCATTAACTGCAGCAGAATAAGGCTATCTAAAGGGGGCACATCTGGCTATCTAAACAGGGTGAAGGGGGGCACATCTGGCTAACTGAAGGGGCACACATTTGGCTATATAAAGGGGGGCACATCTGGCTATCTGAATGGAGTAAGGGGGCACATATAGCTATCTAAATATCTTTTGACTCCACTCATGATGACCATGACCACATTTTGATGTGTGGCCAAGCCCATTTTGTCCAGAGGGGGCGCAAAAACTGTCTTTGTCCCAAGACGCTGAAAACCCTAGCTACGCCTCTGCCAGGTAAATGAAACTTTTTTTTTTTTAAAACAGTTAAGGTTCCCTTTAAAAATCACAATACAATGTCAATACAATCTTAGCAGCAATGTCTGCTCTAGGGCCTGTACCGCAGACTGCGTTGTACTGTGTTTTTATATGCGCATGCACTTTTTCAGTCGCAAATAATGAAAATGGTGATGAACTATACACAGTGGTGCGATGCAATTTTTGAAATTCGCAGTCACTGTAGCACTTTTTTGAGCACTTCGTTCGAAAAATCGCATAGAAAAATGCGATTGCATTGCATTTTTTCAACATCAAATTCCAGGAGACCTTGCAACTTCCTGTTGAAGAACTTTAAGCCAATGACAAGAAAAACGCGAATCCATTAAAAAACGCATTGCAAAATGACAAGCATGCAATTTTGTCATATGCAATTTTAAAATCGCTTGCCAATATTCAGTGTGTACCGGCCCTTAGGCCCTATCACATCAAATCAGCTGTATAAAATTGCACTGCAGGTTACTGCTGCAGTGAGGCATACAGGAAAATGAATATGCCTCACTCCCACTGTAGACGCACATTACCTGGAAAGCGCACAACATGCTGTGCGTTACTGCATCAGAACGCACTGCGCCTGATGTGTAATGCCCCATAGTTATAGCATCGAGTTGCGATGATATTGTCTGTTGGGACGCACAGGACTCTGCATGGAAGAGCCCATATAGATGGTCCATGAGATGCAACTAATTCCAAGTTGATGCACAATTATGTACATTTCCTATGTAAATGTATACATACTGATCGATAGATAGGCATCTAATTTATGACACACTATGTTCACTGCCTTCAGCTGCTCACGAAAAAGGGTAGCAGCGAGCAGTATGAGTACATAGCTATCCTTAATCAAAATGTAAAGAGGAACTCCAGTGAAAATAATGTAATAAAAAAGTGCTTCATTTTTACAATAATTATGTATAAATGATTTAGTCAGTGTTTGCCCATTGTAAAATCTTTTAAATCCCTGATTTACATTCTGAAATTTATTACATGGTGACATTTTTACTGTTGGCAGGTGATGTAGCTGCTGCATGCTTTTTTGGCAGTTGGAAACAGCTGTAAACAGCTATTTCCCACAATGTAACAGGGTTCACAGACAGGAAACTGCCAAGAGTACGTACTTTTCTTGTTTCTTGCGGGAGGGGTTTCACCACAATATCAGCCATACAGCGCCCCCTGATGGTCTGTTTGTGAAAAGGAATAGATTTCTCATGTAAAAGGGGGTACCGGCTACTGATTGGGATAAAGTTCAATTATTGGTCGTAGTTTCTCTTTAAATTAGAACTTGGGAGACTGGGGGTCCGTCGGCCATCACAATACTAAATGCCATTACGTCTGCGCACCTGATCAAGTACTTGCGACTGAGATTTTCCATCATGTCCAATCAATCTTATTGAACGATTGCGTACCAAAAGTGATCAAAAGATCGATCGGCCGGACTCCAACTCAATAAAATGAGTAAATCGGAAGGTCGATTGGCCTGCAAAATCACCTGATGTATGGCCACCTTTAGTTGAATTTTGACACCTGTCTGTTCCTGTAGTGCTGACCTGTCTGCACAGTGCTGGGTAGCAGTATATACAGTATTGATCTATCGCTGCAGTACCTCTCAGTCTCTGAAAACACCTGACTGTGCTGTTCCTATTGGCTTTACCTTTTTGTGCCTGCAGTATACTGTATGTCTAGGTCTGCAGCACTTGCCTGTATATGCAGTCCCTGATTTACATTATTATTATTATTTAGTATTTATACAGCGCCAACATCTTACGCAGCGCTGTACAGTATATAAATTGTCTTGTCACTAACTGTCCCTCAAGGAGCTCACAATATAATCCCTACCATTGTCAAATATCTATGTATGTATCATGTATTGTATGTATTGTAGTCTAGGGCCAATTTAGGGGGGAGCCAATTAACTTATCTGTATGTTTTTGGGATGTGGCAGGAAACCGGAGTACCCAGAGGAAACCCACACAGACAGAGGGAGAACTTACAAACTCCTTGCAGATAGTGCCCTGGCTGGGATACCAACCGGGGACCCAGCGCTGTAAGGCGAGAGCGCTAAGCACTACGCCTCCTACGGGATTGTATGCACTCCTAGGTATCTCTTCTCTTGTTAGCAATGACACCCCTGGTAGCATGTGGAGCGCAGTACAGGTTACTTTCACTTGTAGTGCAGATCATAGCAGACCTACTCGCTGAAAAACTAAGGAGAGTGGAGAGGAGAGTGCTAAGTCCCGCCCGCGGAGGTATCAGAGCCACTCGCATTACTGAGGCGAATCACTTATCATGATTGGCTGCATTTTTAATTACAGATTGCCCAACAAGCCCATAATAACCAGAACTCAGGGGCTGTAAGGGGCTGAAACAGACCAAAAAGCCTCCTCACTAAGATGATATGAAAATCAAAAGTTTGCCTTCTTAAAACAGAAGGTATTTGCGATTATTCAAGTTGGCGTGAGCTCTGAGGTGTCTCCCAGTGAATCACTGCTAATTGTGAGGATCCACTCGGCTGCCTGCGCATGCAGGCAGCTTTTTGACCACTGTTCAGGTCTGCATTCTGCAGGTCTCTGGAAGAGAGACCTTTTGCCAGTTTTTCAGCTTGCTGCTGAGGAATTTGCATACGTTTGTCATGCAGATTGCCTAGCCATATCCTTTGTAGGCTTGCTCTATATATACCATGTGATATCACAGACCTGGGCTGGTCATAAGGGTTAGTCCTGTGAAACACTCCTGGAGTGTCAGCCTTGTTCTTTGTTTAAAGATTAGCTTAGAGTAATTCCTGGGACTGTACTAGGCAGGTTCCCTAGTGCAGTTAGGATTGCATATCTGTTTTGTTTGTCTGTTGCGATTGTCCTGTCCCAGCGGTGGTCGACAGGAGGTCATTCTGATCTTTGTTCTTGGAGTATAGCTGGAGCAGCGGTTGCTACCAGCTATCTCATCTGATCTGTCTTGCCTGGATCGCACTCGCCTTGCGCTAGTGCTGTGGATCCATCTGTTCTCCATCTCTCTTGCTGTACTTGGATCGCACTTGCTCTGGCGGAAAGAACAGTGGATCCAGCTCGCTCTGTTTCTATACTTGGATCGCACTCGCTCTGGCGGAAAGAGCAGTGGATCGTATCTCTCACTTATTTCTGTTTTCGTCTATCTGTCTTGTCTGCTACGAACGCTTGCTGGAGGATCGGTAAGGTAACCGTTAAGCAAGCGCTCGCGTCCTCTGTTTCAAGTTTGTCTGTCGGTGGTTAGTTAGGCGTGCTTGTCTCTGTTGTGCTTAACACGCGGAGACAGCGAATAAACGCGTGCACTGTTGCGAATGAGTGTAGTGTTCGCGTTTAGTTAGCGTTTGTTATTTTCCTTATCTTCTCATTGTATGATTTGCTGTGCCTTTGCTACTCTCGTGCTCTGCCTTGCTGTAGCCTTGTGTCACCTCTGGCAATCGCCTCTCTCGCGATTGCGTTCCTACTTCATATCTGCTGTTGTATGTGCACCGTCGCGGGTTGGCGACTAGATTGGGGCACATACATACATTCTGTCCCTGTGCTCATTCTCTTCCGCAATCGCTTCTCTTGCGATTGCGTTCTCATTTGGTTTCTTCTGTTGTGTGTCCACCGTCGCAGGTTGGCGGCTAGATTGGTGGGCATACATACATTCCTCATCTGTGCTTATTCGGTCTTGTGTCGCTGTTAGCAATCGCCATCTCTGGCGATTGCCTTCTCACTTTATCTTCATGGTTGTGTGTTCATCGTCGCAGGGTGGCGACTAGATTGGTGGACACACATACCCTCTGTCGCTTTGATCTCTCTCTTTCGGGGCTGTCTTGCCCTGCGTTTCTTCCCTTCGTGCAATTCCTGTCTGGTGTCTGTGGCAGGGCAGAGGAGCTGTTCCTCTGCACTCCACAGCTCCACTTGTCGACAGGAATTTCCCTCTACAGGTGCATTGCACCTTTTGCTGGGTTCCCTCAAATTATACGCTTGTGGAGGATTTCCACAATCGTTACACTAATTAGGCAAATCATCTCTTTGTTGTCCCTGATAGCTAAACACCCCTCCAGCACCACTGGAATGCAATGATGTGTCAGCATGTTAACATTATAGAGCCACAATTATGCAACATGCATACAGACTGTTTCAGATTGGTTGATCCTCATCAGTGCATGGCATGTTATGGATCATTGGGGGTAGGACTTGCAACACCCAGAGTTACAGAGATTGCCCAGCAAGCTCATGGTGAATCAGAACTCCTAGCATTGTGAAAGAGACCAAAAAGCATTTTGAAGAGAGGCTTCATGATTGGCCCAAGTGTGAGCAGAAAGTCTTGCAGGACACGGGCTGGAAGTCCCGCCCACAGAGGTATCGGAGCCACTCACAGGAAGCACCCGCAGAGGTATCGGAGCCACTCACAGGAAGCACCCGCAGAGGTCTCGGAGTCACTCACAGGAAGCGCCCACAGAGGTATCGGAGCCACTCACAGGAAGCGCCCGCAGAGGTATCGGAGCCACTCACAGGAAGCACCTGCAGAGGTATCGGAACCACTCACAGGAAGCATCCGCAGAGGTATCAGAGCCACTCACAGGAAGCACCCGCAGAGGTATCGGAGCCACTCACAGGAAGCACCTGCAGAGGTATCGGAGCCACTCACAGGAAGCGCCCGCAGAGGTATCGGAGCCACTCACAGGAAGCACCTGCAGAGGTATCGGAGCCACTCACAGGAAGCGCCCGCAGAGGTATCGGAGCCACTCACAGGAAGCGCCCGCAGAGGTATCGGAGCCACTCACAGGAAGCGCCCGCAGAGGTATCGGAGCCACTCACAGGAAGCACCCGCAGAGGTATCGGAGCCACTCACAGGAAGCGCCCGCAGAGGTATCGGAGCCACTCACAGGAAGCGCCCGCAGAGGTATCGGAGCCACTCACAGGAAGCGAGTGGCTGGCTCTATTCAGTGACGACTGCAATTTTTAAGGAGCTCTGCATACTGTACCAACAATAAGTCCAGCCTGGCTGGGAGCCCTAAGATATACTTGAATCTTGTGGTCCACCAAATGGACAGAGTAGCTCCTTTGCAGCAGAGGATGTACCAGGGCATGCTGGGCCATTTCTAGGACAATTTCTGATATAGTAAACCACTTTCCGTGGTCCCTTGGAGTTTACTATAACGAGATTATAATGTACTATATCTATATGTAGGTGCAGGGCCGGATTTAACATAAGGCACTGTAGGCATGTGCCTACAGGCGCCTGATGATGGAAAGGCGGCTCACTCCCCTCCCCGAGCGCCTCCCCCCTCCTTCCCTATGCAGAGTGCTGATGAGAGTGTAAATGAGAGGTTACTCACCCAGCTCTCTGCATCTGGGCCAGATTTCTGGAAAGACCACAAAGGCCTTGGGCTGCTGGAAGAGGGGTTTCTACATATGAAAGAGGAAGCTGAAAATGGGGAGCAACACATGAAAAGGGGAAACTGATGCCCAAGGGAGCTGTTTGTGAAAGAGGGACTACAGTACATGGATGATACATGTGGAGGCGTGGCTACATGTGGAATGGGAGGGGCAATGCTGTACATAAAAGGGGAGCCCAAACATACTTGGCCTAGGGGCACAAAACATATAAATCCGGCCTTGTGTAGGTCTCAGCAGCACCTGTCTGTTTCTGCTTTCCCCGGTTGACTCTTAGTATACCTGGGTGCTTGTGGTTTATGTGGTATATGTTGTCTCTGCTGTACTTGACTCTGCTGCCCTCTGACCCTGTTTATTCTATTTTACTGTCTGGAGAGACATCAGGGAATAATTCAGGCCACTGTGCACAAGGATGTACTCTGTATCCTGATTACATCAGTCTTATCTTCAATATAAATCCAGGTCACAGAGTTGTTGAAATGCAACTTGGTGGGAATAGGATCAGTTAGCATGCAGGCCTGCTGCTTTCCACATTACCAGGAACAAGTACACTATCTTCCATCAACATTATCTGTAGAGCAGTCTATCACTCATTATTCATTATGTGCTGACACTTAAAGGGGAACTCTAGTGACATATAGTGGAATATAGTAAATTATTCAGGATACCCACTTTTACCTCAGTTATCCTGGTCTCAGCATCAGAAACACTTCCTTTATCTATATATTGCTGTAAACGAATTATGCTCGCAAACCAAGTTTCCACTGTATAGTAGTATGTAACTCCGCCCTCCCGGTGATGAATAACCTGGGCTGCTTATTATGTGCCTGACACTTCCCAGTGCACTCTGAGAGAACAGGTGTTGTTTCTGCTTACTTCAGAACAAAATCAAACATTCCCCAGTGATGCACCTGCCAGCAGTAAAGCTGTCCCCACCTGTGATAAGTTTCACAATGTACAGTACGTAGATAAATACTTACTCTACTAAAATAATATGTGAATTGTACTGTCCACATTTTGATTTTAGTGATTTTTCTACAGTAAAAAAGAGAAAATCCTTCTTAGGATTCTCCATTTAAATAGAGTCTGAAGCGAGAATAAATCTCGCTTCAGACCTCATAGATAGCAGGGGCATGTGTGCCCCTGCTAAAACGCCGCTATCCCGTGGCTTAACAGGGGTCCCTTCACCCCCAAATCCCCTCCGTACAGCGGAGGAGCGCTTCCGCATTGGGGCAGGGCTAACCGCCGCAGCCCTGCCCCACGCGCCTCTGTCAGACGCGTATCTCCGCCTCTCCTCCGCCCCTCTCAGTCTTCCTTCACTGAGAGGGGCGGGGGAGAGGAGGCGATGCTCGTCTGATAGACGCGCTGTGAGGCAGGGCTGCAGCCGTTAGCCCTGCCTCCAGGAAACGAAAATTTCACGACCAAGTTTGCGACCAAGGTTTGCGGGGGTGGGTTCGGGGGTGAAGGGACCCCCGTTTAGCCGCGGGATAGCGGCATTTTAGCAGGGGCACACATGCCCCTGCTAACTATGAGCTCTGAAGCGAGATTTATTCTCGCTTCAGAGTCTCTTTAACTGTCTGTTTCTATCTTGAAGCCAATCCTGATGTAATTTCCTCCCTTACTCTCCTCTGCCTGATTGCGTATGCATTGCCCGCCCTCGTCCCATTCTTCAGGCACCCAGCTCTGCATTAGAAAGTGCATTGTCTCAGCATGAGAAATATTGGCCAATCAGAGAGGAACAGAGGTGTGGCAGGGGAAAACAGGAGGGAAAGAGGCTTCAGCCAATCAGGCTGCATTAATTAAGTCTGAGGGGAAATAAAAGAGCAAAAAAAAGACAACCCAGCATGCCCTGCAACTTCCTTTGTGCGGCCGATGTACCAAATAAGAGTAAGGTAAACTAGGGAATGATCATTTATCATCAAGAAAAGTAACAGTGAATTTTAACTTTTCGATTGCCTGGTTAGCATCCTTATTACTTGTTTACCGGATAAAAATAAAGAATTGATTTTTGATTTTATGCCCGACAGTTACACTTTAAAATAGTTTGTAATCTGCTGGTAACCTTTTGAGGAGTAAAAAAAAAAAAGTTTACAAACCGTAGTCTTTTTGACTTCTGACTCGGACAACAAGCTGTTGGACTTCAAGGAATGTAGGATTTGTTTGACTCTCCCCATGTTGCAGTGCCGGATGGCGCAGGTTTGGTAGATCCAATATTTAGAGAGCTCCAAGAAGGATGTTGGTATCCAAATCTACCCCATGTCTGTGGTATTCCCCATCACCTAGAAACACTGTGACCACAGAATCAGAGTGGACAGCAGCCTAGCCAGACAGAATAGAGCTGGGCAGGCAGCATGTTCCAGTAGATGTGTGTGGCTTGTCAATGATGCTAGAAGCTCATTCTCTGGCCAGAGCAGAGAGAGGCATCAAGCGTGAGCACAGAACTCAGCAAGAATACTGATAGAGAGCATAGTCACACACAGGTCCGGAGGGGCACTCAGGCCTTTTTAATTTTAATTTAATTTTTTTTTCCAGTTAGAAACTACAAAGGCTGAATGTGGAATTTTGTTTCCTCAACAGATCCCACATCTCACCGTATCTGATTTTATGATCTGAAAAAAAAATTGTTGGAATCTGCAGTTCTGATCTTATTAAAGCTGCAGGATAAGCCATATACTATACCAGGACAAAAAAACAAATATATAAGTAGATAAATATTTGTTTTGATTACGTAAGATATGCATTGTACGGTCAACCTTTTTATTTCAGTGAATTCTATATAGTAAATAAAGAGAGAGCTGTTCCAGACATTTTCCATCTATACTGCCTCTGACTGAAGCCAATCCTGATGTCATTTCCTCCCTTACTTTTTTTTTCTCCTAGAAACTGCACTGTCATATCTATCTTGCTTTGTTAACAGGTGAGCACAGCATAGATCGTGTTTCAGAAACTTCTGAAGGGGTGAGGTGTATTTCCCTTCTCAGCCTGTCCCACTGAACAGCCTTCAGCCAATCAGTGAGGAGCAGGAATGTGGGAGGGCAGATAACAAGCTTCCTTCTCCCTGGCAATGTGCTAGAAAGGAGCCAGGCTGACTGCAATATGTATAGCTAGAGGTAGTGTGTAGGTTATCTAGTAAGGGGTACAACTTGGCCAGAGGTTAAAGGGGAAATAGCCTAAGTTAAAGCATTGTCAGAAAAAAAGTTAATTTTGATGGAGTGTTTAAAGATTTTAGAGGTTGGGGAGTGACGGATGTGTTGTGGAAGGGGATTCCAGAGGAGTAAAGCATGTGAGAAATCTTGTGTAAGTGATTAATTGGGCGGCACACATATTCCAGTAAGAGATAATACAGAATACTCAGAAAGGTCATGGTGACACAGAACCACTAGGAAAGTATAAGGGATTACCCCAGCGCATATATGTAATAAAGGCGCCTGCGAAAAAAGGCACAGGGGTTTCCCATTAGTAGAATATTGCAAAAATTAGCAATAGTCTACTGCTGAACTCCGATAGTAAAATATGGGTAATGTTTAACAATGTTTTACTATGGCTAAACCTAACCCTACTCTCACTCAGAACCCTTCCTAACCCTAAGACCCCCCCTGATGATGCCTAACCTTAAGACCCCCCTGGTGGTGCCTAACCTTAAGACCCCCCTGGTGATGCCTAACCTTAAGACACCCCTTCGTGGTACCTAACCCCGAGTTCCCCCATTGGTGGTTCCTAACTCAAAGACCCCCCTGTTGGTGCCTAACCCTACGACCCCCCTGGTGGTGCCTAACCCTAAGATCCCCCCCTTGGTGGTTCCTAACTCTAAGATCCCCCTGGTGGTGCCTAACCCTAAGATCCCCCCTTGGTGGTTCCTAACTCTAAGATCCCCCTGGTGGTGCCTAATCCGAAGACTCCCCTGGTGGTTCCTAACCCTAAGACCCCCCTGGTGGTTCCTAACTCTAAGACCCCCTTGGTGGTTCCTAACCCTAAGACCCCTCCTAAACTTTAATTTTAACCCCTCTGCCAGAAAGACACGATTAGTGACAAAGAAGGTAAATTTAGGCGCCCATGCACCCGAATTTCCCCTGTTTGCCGCTAATCACAGCTCTTATAATACGCACCTATGGCAGCGCCATTTTTTCTATAAGGGTTCCTGCTCCCTTTATACCTACTTCATATCTTAGCATCTTCCCTTTGTGCAATGTACAGGGGAGTTCAACTAATACTGCACGGACTCTGCTTTACTGACTGACAGGGTGCAGAGACAGGTGGATTACCTGTCTCTACCTGTCTCTGCACCCTGTCAGTCAGTAAAGCAGAGACTGCGGTTGGAGATTCATTCAATCACTGTGCACTTTTTCCACAGCCTTACATGTATTTGCAAATGTGTGCAATTGATACTCATGTCTTTAACTACCGTTCATACCCAGATACACCCACTGCCTTGGCGTGTACGTGACAAATTATCCATTTATGTTGCACTTGGTAATTTGTCACTCCTCATGTGCTGCTCTGCAGGTGTTTTATGAACGGATGAAACAACACACCATTTTGTCCTTGACTGAAAACTGAAAGACCAACTCCACCCAGAATTGTATGGTAGTCTTGTTTAGCATGGGAATGAAGTGGCATCCTCTTCCAGCCCGAAAAAGATTACATTGAAATGGGGCCCTTGGCAAGACTGCACGTTTTGCCCAGCGCTGATGATCACCTGGTTTTCTTAGTTAGATTGGGGGGGGGGGGGGGGGGAGGTGTCAGGAATATAGCAGCTAGTTATGATGTTGGGATAATACAGGAGTATATTTTCATTTTCCTATCTGCTGTGTATTATATCAGAGATGTAGGTATGCCAGGCTGGAAGTTGGATTCATGGAGTTCCTGTATGCACATGTACATTAACTCTATCATTGTCTGCTTCTAATTAGGAAACACTTAAGAGCAGGGAATGCTAAATGGATTTGCTAGCCTCTGGCAAGGAGATGGCTAATTAGTCAATAGCCAGTCAGATCCTTACCTTTGATCTGCTAGGAAATAATGTCACCAATGTGTTGTCACCTGTAACCTGGAGTAGGGAAGTCTTTTGTTGTGTGTGTGTGTGCTACAATACACTTTTACATGTGGAAGTTAGATCTCTGGGAATTAAATTATGTCTGGAAATTTAATTAAAACTAGTTCCCGCCCTTCCAAACGGGCTTGCAGCCTCACACCAAATCTCCCAGCATAAAAAGCAGGGGGCAGATACCTAAAATCAATCCGCTCCTGACGGTAGCTGAAGCTGGATGGACTCCCAGTCCAAGCTAAGTTGGCTCCTGGTCCAACCAGAACTGTGTCCGTCCACAACAACCAAGTCCAAATTTCTTCTATCTTGGTCCCTGTTTATTTTGGTAAGCAAATAGCCTTGTGTGTATCCTGGTAACTTTTATTTTGTAACTATTACTGTTTTTGTAAATCTTTTGTATATATTATTTTCTGCATTGTTCCACTTTTTTCCTGGAATATGAAATCGTTATTTAATAAGTTTGATTTCTGCTGTACTAAACTAACGCCCATAGCCTAGAAGAGACTTAAGTGTAACTGTGTATAAGTCCATGCCTGATTGTATGATTGAGCAACACTACCGTATAAGATTGTTATTGCATTGTGTGTATGGGGCACTTCTGCGCTCGACAGCAGAGTGGAAAGTCCCGGAGTGGCTAACAGTATCATTCGGAATGACTGTTAGTGGTTTTGATTCACTACAGTGTAAGATTGCAATTGTGCGTGTGTGTGTGGGGCGTTTGTCATACGTTGGCCTAAAGCGCGCAGCTGACCCAACGTACGAAAACGCCAGTGTGAGTCGCTCGACAGCAGAGTGAAAGTGTCTAGCAACAGCTAGTGGTGGCAGTGAGAAGTGTTTGAGGGGTCACAGCCTTGTGGTAGCTCGACTAAGGCTGCTTCCCCTTTCGATCTGGTCAAACCCGCAGTCGGGAACCGTATACGCAGGCGTGCCGCGGGCCGGTTCCTGACAGGGGGCTAACATCCACCAGACCCCTATACTCTCTGCAGGCCATAGGCAACTGCCTAGAATTGCCCTGTGGATGATCCGGCTCTGCTTCCAGGTTTTCATTGTGGTCATTGCCTTCAATTCTGATGACTTTATCGAGAAATTACTGAGCACCGTCAACACATGTCAGTAAATGTCAATTCATCAATGTTACAGCATTTGGTAACACACAGGAATGTATTTGATCATTACCGGCTGTTCTTAGGTTCAAAAGGCTTCCGTGTGGATATCCCTCCGACTGACAACCACAGAGAGCCAATAGGGACAGTTCTCTCTCCTTTGCAAGCCCCTGTCTCCTCCGTGATAGGAAGCGCAGGCTTTGTGGGAGGGTCTAGTTTTCCTACCCCCCAGGCAGCGAGCAGAGAGAAAGAACAAATGATGTTTCCTCTGCCTCCCTTCGGCAGTGTAACCCGTTGAGTTCCTGTTGGAATATGCGGAGATGCTAGTGGGAGCTGGTGGGAAAATGACCTAAGTAGGGCATGTGTAATGTTTCTTGGCAGTTCATCTAAGCTGTGGCAAGTAAATAAAATGTTGAGACCAGGGATGCTCATCTGGATTCCGGATATCCGTGTAACCCGGATATCCGAACTTTTTTACGCTATCCAATTCAGATTCCGGATTTTTAAAACATCAGTTTAGCTATATGTGGATATTTGGCCGCATAACGCGGATACCCGCGAATATTGCCGATATCCGGATCCAAAATACTGTAACTAAGGAGATGACGTCCTGGAGCCAATCAGAGGGCTCCAAGCAGAAGCCCTAGCAACCAACCACAGAGGGGAACCCTGGCCAGCCCCACCTCATTGAGCCAATCAGAGGGTTCCCAGCCTAAACCCTGGCACCCAATCACAGGAAGGAACACTGGCCAGCCCCCCTGTATAATAAGGAGGGCTGCCATGATGAGACATATCGTCTTAGCTTGCTGAATGCTCACTGAGAGACATGCAGTGCTGGTGGCCTAGCAAGGGCTGTACACAGTTATAAACCTAAAGCTGTTCAGTGATTAACCCCTTCACTACTATCTCTACACTATTGTTAAATCGTTAATTAGCTTGATTGATGTCATAGTGTGACAGTTAGAGTGTGTGCTCCAGTGCTGCTGGGCCTAGCAAGGGCTGTACACAGTGATAAGCTGTTCAGTGATTAACCCCTTCACTACTATCACTACACTATTGTTAAGTCGTTAATTAGCTTGATTGATGTCTTTGTATGACAGTCAGAATGTGTGCTGCAGGCAGCTGCTATGTGTCCGCGTGGATAGCCCGGTTAATGCATTCGGATATCCGCATGAACGTGGATATCAGAAAGTTCGAATTCGGATATCCGATCCGGATATCTGGGAACCCGGATCCGGATCAATTCGGATTTTGAAAAGGGGTATCCGAGCACCACTGTTTAAGACTAATGGGACAGAATCAGAGCAGATTCAGAGTGAGCAGAGGCAGTATAACATATATAAAGGGATGTCGGGATGCCTCTTTTCTATTGTAACGCCCTCACTGCACAGAGAACAGCGTAACAACACAGAACTGCTGTTACCACTTCGGTACATTACTTCGGCGCGTGCGATCTCCTGCAAAACTCCGCCCCAGGACTTCACGTGGAGTGGTCCTGGGGCTGCTGCCGCGTTCACGCTAATTGGCGTGGAGCGGTCGGCAAGGGGTTAATCTATCTCTGACCCTGAGAAACAATATCCTATCTGTATATTACCAACTCATTTGTTATTGATGCTTTCAAAACTAATAAGTAAACTACAATCTATTCACAAGATTGAGGGAGGCAAGAGAGCAAGCAGTGTAAAAACAGCACAGGAGATTTCAGCGCAGCAGGGACCACCCTAGGCCGTAATAGGAATTACGACTGTAGTGGCACTCAATGAGTAATTCGGGCGCCGTCGAAAGACGGAGCTCAAATTACTTCAAAAACAGTGTAATTTGGCCGCCAGCAATCGCTGGAAGCCGAATTACATCATTCCACACTATCCATGGTGGCCTGGAGGGGGAATAGTAAATAATGCCGCTGTGACTTTTCCAGGAGCAGACTGAGCCGTTTATCGGCTTTACCCTGCTCCCAAATCTCCCGGCGGCTGATTCATAGGTATGCAGCAAGAGGTGCTTTGCCTTGGGGAGTCACATTGGCCACAAACTGCCCTGGGCGCCAATAGAGGTTGGACAGCACTAGTCAGTGTACTGAGTGTAATTTCTATGCGCTTCCTCATATCTACTGACTTCATAACAACAATACATATCATCATCTGCACGATTACTGGATGTTTTCTCATCTACAGAAGGAAGTGTTAGGGTGTGTTGTTGTGACATGCCCCTTGCCTTGTTATGTATTGTGCAAGCAGGAAAACACAAAGTGACACAAGCACTGTTACACAAGTTCAGTTACTAGGTCCTTCACCCAATCCTCACATAATAGACATACATGCAAAACAGTCTCCGTGAATCACATCGGAGCAGCAAATAACCATCCCCTGTTTGTTTGATAATTATTCCTGTAAGTGTGCAGTCACTGGCGTGACACCAGCCGCTGGGACAGGAAAATCAGGTTCTCCTAACCAAAAACGTAAACACTTGAATTATGTAAGCCGCTGAAGAAAAGGAAGCAATTTATTACTTCAAAACTTCCGTCCAAAGGACCATCATAGTGCAAATGTACTATACATAGTATAAGTGTGCAGCACAGGAGTGACACATGCAAGCAGGCGTGAGGTCAGTTTAAAGTGTACCTGAGGTTATGTGACATGATGAGATAAACATGTGTGTGTACATTACCTTACTTATTAATAACCAGGCTGTTTAGATTTTTTTTTAATTTTGCTCCCTAAAAGAGTTAATTTTCAGGCATGCAAGTGACAGTATATAGAAAACCTCACTGATAAGCAAATTATAGCTGTAAAAGTTTTCCTGGAAAAGTACAACTTCTGAGGGGAGGGGAGAGATAGAAAAAGGTCAAAAGTTCATTGTATTTTAACGCTGGGACACCTAATAGACTGCCATTGAGCAAAGACAATAAAACATTCAATCTTCTTTGTAAATGTTTAAAGGAAACATGTAAGGCGTTTTAAAAAAAAGAGATTAACTTACCTAGAGCTTCTACCGGCCCACTGCAGAAGTCCTCTGCCCGCACCGGGACAAAACGATCCTCTGGTCCCCTGCTGCGGCCGAGTTTAATTTTCAGTGACTGAGCCTGTCGCCGGTTTGATAAATCCTATTAGGACAAAGAGGCACATTCTGCATACAATGCTAAGCCTCCTCTACAGCACGGCTCACCGCCGCTCCCCCGCCTCCTCCACAGCATGGCTCCCCGCCTGTGCCTATTCCCTCCCCGCCTCTGTAACCTTCCTCCAATTGGCTTACGGAGGCGGGGAGGGAAGGGACATAACGTTTAAATTGCGTCCCTAGTACAATGTATGGAAATTAAGGTGTATTTTTTCAATTTAGTGTTTTTTTATACTATAAAAATAATTAAAAGCCTTTATTTTCAAAAGCAACAGTAATATACCCTCATGACATACACATTTAAAAAGTCCCCAAGGTAACTATTAATGTAGTTTTTTTTTAAAATGTTGTAATTTTTTTTATATTATGGGGTAGGGGTGGATGGGGTTAAAAAAATAATAAATATTTAATAAAAATAATAAATATTTAATAAATGTTTGAATGTAAAAGTGTCTTATGGTGTATTTGGGTGTATTTTACTTTTTGGCCACAAGATGGCACTACACTTAGTTCACCGTCTGCTGTTTACAGTAGATAGGAACTAAAGTGTGTGTAACAGTTTCCTTGCAGTTATGAATGAAAGCTGCTTCTCGCTCCCATTCATAACAGGCACAGTGTTCAGGGTTGATTCTCCTACCCCCGTCACGGAAGAACAGGGATGCAGTGATGGCGAACATAACGGCGCGTGAATCGGGATTGGCGGTAAGTAAACAGTGCCTATGTATGTATATATATATATATATATATATATATATATATATATATATATATATATATATATATATACGCCCCTGATCTGCTAGTGGTATACACAATATATACGTACCGAGGATCCGGAACTGGTTAAAATTGCTCCCAAAAGCACCGGAAAACGCTCATGAAATCGCTTACAAAATGCTACTTAAAAACGCTAGTGATTGCGCTAGCGTTTTGTAGTGGGTTACAGGCCTCACAGTGGTGCTGTGCGGTGTAATGGCTACTTTGTAACACAGCTTACCACACTGCAATGCACCACCTATGCAACCTTCACAGTGCAGCAGTAGTGTTACGGGAAAATGGGTTGTGGTATGGTAGCAAACTGCATGCATGCAGTGCATAATAGGTAAATGCCCGCATCAACAGGTACAGTAAAGCATATTTTTCATTCACTGTATGCTTCAATATATGCAATGTAACGTGGCCGTAACGTGCGTCACGAATTTTTAGTTCCGTTATAGAGGGAACTCAACGTCTTACCGTGAACATGGCCTTAGTATAAATCCTTTTGCCACAGTTGTCTCAGGTACACTTTAACCAACAACATATTTATGAAACCTTATAATGCAGTATATTTTACAGAGAAAAGAGAATCAAAGCAAAACAAACAAAAAATCTCAAGAGGAACAGTACTGTGGTCTGGGGCTCATCTCAAAAGGGTCATGTGGCCATCATGATCTTCTCACCCATAACAAGTGTTGCCAGAAAAACACCTGATCTAAAGTAGTGTTGATCGAACACCCAGTCATTCGGGCTCGGGTCGGCTCGGCCGAACATGGTCCAGATGTTCGGGATATTTGGCCGAACACCGAGCCTAATGGAAGTCAATGGGGACCCAAGCATGGCTGCTTTGCAGGCCTGAAAAAACTTTCAAAATAAGGGGGGGGGGGGCATTTACACATAGATCTTAGGCTCAGAATAAAAGCAGGGACTCATGTTTGCAGAGCAGTGCGCCAATTATACTTGACTGCCAATAAAACAAATAAAACTCCCAAAAAAAGGCATGCGTGTATGGGGAAAAACTGCACGCTTAAGGCCAATGCAGTTTATCGCCATGCATGTATAAATGTTATACAAATGAGATCCTGAAAAGGCAGGGGCTCTGTGGCTGCTGCTGGGCCGCTGGCAGTGGTGAGGCAGGGGCTCTGTGGCTGCTGCTGGGGCTCTGTGGCTGCTGCTGGGGCTCTGTGGCTGTTGCTGGGCCGCTGGCAGTGGTGAGGCTGGGGCTCTGTGGCTGCTGCTGGCAGTGGTGAGGCTGGGGCTCTGTGGCTCTGTGGCTGCTGCTGGCAGTGGTGAGGCTGGGGCTCTGTGGCTGTTGCTGGGCTGCTGGCAGTGGTGAGGCTGGGGCTCTGTGGCTGTTGCTGGGCTGCTGGCAGTGGTGAGGCAGGGGCTCTGTGGCTGCTGCTGGGGCTCTGTGGCTGCTGCTGGGCCGCTGGCAGTGGTGAGGCAGGGGCTCTGTGGCTGCTGCTGGGGCTCTGTGGCTGTTGCTGGGCCGCTGGCAGTGGTGAGGCTGGGGCTCTGTGGCTGCTGCTGGCAGTGGTGAGGCTGGGGCTCTGTGGCTGCTGCTGGCAGTGGTGAGGCTGGGGCTCTGTGGCTGCTGCTGGCAGTGGTGAGGCTGGGGCTCTGTGGCTGTTGCTGGGCTGCTGGCAGTGGTGAGGCTGGGGCTCTGTGGCTGCTGCTGGGGCTCTGTGGCTGTTGCTGGGCCGCTGGCAGTGGTGAGGCTGGGGCTCTGTGGCTGCTGCTGGCAGTGGTGAGGCTGGGGCTCTGTGGCTCTGTGGCTGCTGCTGGCAGTGGTGAGGCTGGGGCTCTGTGGCTGTTGCTGGGCTGCTGGCAGTGGTGAGGCTGGGGCTCTGTGGCTGTTGCTGGGCTGCTGGCAGTGGTGAGGCTGGGGCTCTGTGGCTGTTGCTGGGCTGCTGGCAGTGGTGAGGCAGGGGCTCTGTGGCTGCTGCTGGGGCTCTGTGGCTGTTGCTGGGCCGCTGGCAGTGGTGAGGCTGGGGCTCTGTGGCTGCTGCTGGCAGTGGTGAGGCTGGGGCTCTGTGGCTGCTGCTGGCAGTGGTGAGGCTGGGGCTCTGTGGCTGCTGCTGGCAGTGGTGAGGCTGGGGCTCTGTGGCTGCTGCTGGCAGTGGTGAGGCTGGGGCTCTGTGGCTGCTGCTGGCAGTGGTGAGGCTGGGGCTCTGTGGCTGTTGCTGGGCTGCTGGCAGTAGTGAGGCTGGGGCTCTGTGGCTGCTGCTGGCAGTGGTGAGGCTGGGGCTCTGTGGCTGCTGCTGGCAGTGGTGAGGCTGGGGCACTGTGGCTGCTGCCAAATGCTAATGCCTGGCAGTGGTGAGACAGGGCCTCTGTGGCTGCTGCTGGCAGTGGTGAGGCTGGGGCACTGTGGCTGCTGCCAAATGCCAATGCCTGGCAGTGGTGAGACAGGGCCTCTGTGGCTGCTGCTGGCAGTGGTGAGGCTGGGGCACTGTGGCTGCTGCCAAATTCCAATGCCTGGCAGTGGTGAGAAAGGGGCCCCTGTGGCTGCTGCTGGCAGTGGTGAGGCTGGGGCACTGTGGCTGCTGCCAAATGCCAATGCCTGGCAGTGGTGAGACAGGGCCTCTGTGGCTGCTGCTGGCAGTGGTGAGTCAGGGGCTGTGTGGCTGCTGCCAAATGCCAATGCCTGGCAGTGGTGAGACAGGGCCTCTGTGGCTGCTGCTGGCAGTGGTGAGGCTGGGGCACTGTGGCTGCTGCCAAATGCCAATGCCTGGCAGTGGTGAGACAGGGCCTCTGTGGCTGCTGCTGGCAGTGGTGAGGCTGGGGCACTGTGGCTGCTGCCAAATTCCAATGCCTGGCAGTGGTGAGAAAGGGGCCCCTGTGGCTGCTGCTGGCAGTGGTGAGGCTGGGGCACTGTGGCTGCTGCCAAATGCCAATGCCTGGCAGTGGTGAGACAGGGCCTCTGTGGCTGCTGCTGGCAGTGGTGAGTCAGGGGCTGTGTGGCTGCTGCCAAATGCCAATGCCTGGCAGTGGTGAGACAGGGCCTCTGTGGCTGCTGCTGGCAGTGGTGAGGCTGGGGCACTGTGGCTGCTGCCAAATGCCAATGCCTGGCAGTGGTGAGACAGGGCCTCTGTGGCTGCTGCTGGCAGTGGTGAGGCTGGGGCACTGTGGCTGCTGCCAAATTCCAATGCCTGGCAGTGGTGAGAAAGGGGCCCCTGTGGCTGCTGCTGGCAGTGGTGAGGCTGGGGCACTGTGGCTGCTGCCAAATGCCAATGCCTGGCAGTGGTGAGACAGGGCCTCTGTGGCTGCTGCTGGCAGTGGTGAGTCAGGGGCTGTGTGGCTGCTGCCAAATGCCAATGCCTGGCAGTGGTGAGACAGGGCCTCTGTGGCTGCTGCTGGCAGTGGTGAGTCAGGGGCTGTGTGGCTGCTGCCAAATGCCAATGCCTGGCAGTGGTGAGACAGGGCCTCTGTGGCTGCTGCTGGCAGTGGTGAGTCAGGGGCACTGTGGCTGCTGCCAAATGCCAATGCCTGGCAGTGGTGAGACAGGGCCTCTGTGGCTGCTGCTGGCAGTGGTGAGTCAGGGGCACTGTGGCTGCTGCCAAATGCCAATGCCTGGCAGTGGTGAGACAGGGCCTCTGTGGCTGCTGCTGGCAGTGGTGAGGCTGGGGCACTGTGGCTGCTGCTGGCAGTGGTGGTTAGGCTGGGGCACTGTGGCTGGCCTGGCTGGCAGTGCTGGCACCTAACCGCTAGCTCTCTCTCCTACCTACCCCAAGCTATACCCCAATGCGAATGGCAGAGCCAGCCATGCGTTCGGGTATTTATATACCCGACCACGTGACCCGCTCGGCCAATCACAGCTATGGTCACAGCCAGTTAAGCGAGGGGAGGAGACCGAACAGCGCGGCCGAGCACCATGCGGTGCTTGGTTGTGCTCGACCCGAACAGGCGAATGTTCGGGGAATAACGAACAGTGCCGAGCACTGTTCGATCAACACTAAACTGAAGTATAGTCACCTGTACTGGAGGAAGGGATGGTTAGTAGTTGGGGTCCCCCACATCTCTGGGTCCTTCTGCAATCACAAAGGCTGCTCCCCTATAGTTACGCCCCTGGTGGATGGGCTGTACATTTTCTGCTATACATTTTTTGAAGATCACTGGCACTGCAGCTCTGTGAAGAACTGACTCCCTCCCCCCTTTCTCCCCCTCCCCCCAACTAAAATAGCTTTCTTTATATAAATTATTTAGCCGGTGTTTGCCCATTCTAAAATCTTTCCTCACACTGATTTACATTCTAAAATTTATCACAGGTGGCGACAGCTTTAGGCCTGTCAGGTGCACCTCTGAGGAATGTTTTTTGTAAGAATTCCAAAGCCAGTAAAAATAATGCCTGGTCTCCAAGAATGCTCTAGGAGGAAAATTCTGAATAGCTAATCAGCCCAGGCTACACATCAATGGAAAGGCAGGGCTACATTCAATATATATATATATATATATATATATATATATATATATATATATATATATATATATATATATATATATATATATATATATATATATATATATAAAATCATCACAAGGTGCGAATGAACCTTGTTTGCCAACCTTCTAGTAATTCAGATCACCTATATTTCATTAAAGGGGAACTGAAGAGAGAGGTATATGGAGGCTGCCATGTTTATTACCTTTTAAAGAGAGTCTGAAGCCAAAGTAAAAATGGCTTTTAAGCTTATATTCAGCAGAGGCATGTTTGCCCCTGCTAAAAGGCCGCTATCCCGCGGCATAACGAGGGGTCTTTACCCCCCAAATACCCCCTGCTACCTCCGGGGAGCGCTTCAGTGTGAGGCAGGGCTATGAGCTACAGCCCTGCCTCACACGCGTCTATCAGCGGCGGATCTCCGCCTCTCCCCAGCCACTCTCAGTCTGCCTTCGCTGAGAGGGGCGGGGGAGAGGCGGAGATCCGCCGCTGACAGACGCGTGTGGGGCAGGGCTGCAGCTCATAGCCCTGCCTCACACTGAAGCGCACAGGGGCAGCAAAATCCACAACCAAGTTGGTAGTGGATTTTGCAGGGGTGATTTGGGGGGTAAAGACCCCTCGTTATGCCGCGGGATAGCGGCATTTTAGCAGGGGCAAACATTCCCCTGCTGAATATAAGGTTAAAAGCCATTTTTAATTTGGCTTCAGACTCTCTTTAAGCAATACCAGTTGCCTGGCAGCCCTGCTGATCCTCTACCTCTAATACTATTAGCCATAGCCCCTGAACAAGCATGCAGCAGATCAGGTGTTTCAGACTTTAAAGTCAGATCTGACAAGACTAGCTGCATGCTTGTTTCTGGTGTTATTCAGATACTACTGCAGAGAAATAGACCAGCAGGGCTGCCAGGCAACTGGTATTGATTAAAAGGAAATAAATATGGCAGCCTCGGTATACCTCTTACTTCAGTTCCCCTTTAACTCAAAAGGGAGTCAACACAGCATAAAGCATATCATTGCAAGATAACTGTTAAAGTTTAGTCAACTATTTACTACGTCCTACAATGTTAATTTTAGTCACATGTTTTTCTGGGACTGCCGCCAATAAAGTAAGTACAGAACACGCTGCCTTTAGCCTGCATTTACTATGAAATAAATACCAAGAAAAAAAAAAACAAGAGTTGACATCATCCACCTGACCTGACTGCTGTGAGAAGGGACTGTGTCAGAGGGTGCCCTGTGGAAGAGCCCACACTGTCAGTACAGTACAGCAAAGTCCCCAGTATGCGGCACCAATAGGGATCACCTGACATGTTCTTGCTTGGTGCTTGAGCAACGGGCCTTCCCCCCCCCCGTGCATCGTTAAATACTTACCGAGTGTCCTAGCGGCTTTCCAGCGTCCTCGGTGTGTCCTCCGTGCAAGGCTCCCAGCATGTTACCTGACCCATGTCAGGTCATGTGACACGCTGAGAGCAGTGCTCGGAAGCTAGAAAACTGCCCAGCAAAAACCCCACGAAACCCCTTGAAACACAGTCCCCTTTATGCCCTGTTAGTTGAGACTTTCGGTTGCCTGAGTCCCAGGTAAGTGGGTTTTTGGAGTACATAATGTCAGGGCGCCGATCAGTTTGGCGCAGGGAGAGACGAATGACGGCTCTCCCTGCTGCCGCTAAACTCCGAGGTGACGTTAATAACCATTTCCCCTCTGAGTTGCGACATGTAATTCGCGGGGTGCACATCATAGCATTGCTGCTATGACGGCTTAGCGCCGTGCGCTGGATATACCTGCTTTGGTGTTTTTGCTGTACATACAGGTCCCATGAGGTGGGTACAGTTTGCAAACAATGCAAGTGAAACAGTTCCTAGCATCACAGTCTACAAGGGTACATTGAAAGGTAAATGGGCCCTTATTCAGTTCACTTTTTCTCCTGAAGGCATAACTCCCAACAATATGAAATATGAATGAGTGACATTTAAGCCACACCCTTAATCACCTCCCCCTGGACACACCCCTAGTCACGCATACCATAAAGATTTCAATAAAAATATGTTGTTTTATAATTCAAACCACACTGGTCCTTTCTATCCAGGTTAATTTCCTTCATATTAATATTTGAAAATAAGAAAGATATTGATTTGATGAATAGGAATAAACCTTAGAGTAAATTAAACACATTTTTTCAGTAGAAAATTCCATGTATTTACACAGACCTGTACATCAGCCCTGAAAGAGGGACAAATGAGGAAGAAAGAGGGACGGAGAACTGGGCTTCAAAAAAGAGGGACTGCCTCTCTAAAAGAGGTACAGTTGGGAGCTTTTCCTAAAGGTGCCCACACATTCATCGATTTTCTAATTCGATTTCTTGCAGATTCAATTTTCTTATCAATTTTGACAAAAAATCGATAAGAAAGTATCAATCGGACGGGATTAAAAATGTAATACAATCGGGTGTGGGGCAAGAGCATTGGCAGGTGGATGGCCTATAGTTTTGCACTGCATGGAATCAGAAGGGAATCGATTGTATTGGAACATTGGGTGGAAATCTATAAGTGTATGGCCAGCTTTAGTTTTCTCCTGGAAGATCATTTTTCATCTTCTGTATAAAATTTGGGGTCCTTGTACACCTGGTGTGGTGCTCCCCCAGTGCTAACTGTTCTTCCGGTGTGCAGGGGGGAGGGACAGGGGTAATTCAGAGAGATCTGGAGGGTCTCTACCTCCCCAAGTGAGGAGGAGACAAGGCATCTGGGGGAACAAATCCGGAAGGTCCACACATTCACAACGTATTAACCCTTTCCAGTCCATTTTCGAGGTCACCCACCTCCCCCCCCCCAGTGCTGCGTAATATGTTGGCGCTTTATGAATACAATAAATAAATAAATCACTTGTAGACCAAGTCTGCTTGTATTCAATAGGCGTGACACAATTCCATTCCATATGCCAATGACTTGTTTTCGGGGCCCCGAGGGGTCCCCATTTGTCAAGGTAATAACACAGAATGGTACCTTGACAAAGGGGACCCCTCGGGGCCCCGAAACGAGTCGTTGGCTTATGGAATGGAATTGTGTCACGTCTATTGAATACAAGCAGACTTAGTCTACAAGTGAGTTTGCGGACCTTCCAGATTTGTTACTGACTGTTTTTATGGTCCTGCACCTCTACAGTCTTCATTTTCTTTTCTGGCACCAGCATCTGGGGGAGGTGGCACCACCTGGTGCACTGTAGCTCCGCCTTAACGCACGCGTGCCAGCTTAATTTCATAATAACACTGTGCAGCTGAAGAGCATCAAATTGTTGGACTTTCTGTCAGACACTTTAATCCTTATAGAGTGACCACGTTCCGGACTAGATCCCGCAATGACGCCCCAGTGATTAGCCCAAATGTGCCTACATAGTATTTAAATTACACAGCAGCAGAGGATGGGGCCGGCAGTGATTAAAGTGTCTGACTTATTACGATGCTTAGATCAAAAGAGGATGACACTGTGCCAGATTTTATCCAGTGACAGCACTAACCACCTGCAGCCATTTTGTCTCTGTCAGACTATATCCGACCTATGCTGGAAAAGGACAATGTCGGACATAGTTTGACATAGGATTGGAAAGGAGTAAAGCCAAACACTTGCTTTTTCACACTTAAAGGACACCTGAAGTGAAAGGGATATGGGAACTACCATATTTATTTCCTTTTAAACAATACCAGTTTCCTGGCTGTCCTGCAGCTTTTTTATACATCAGTATAGTGTTTGAATCACCCTCATGAAACAATATGCAGCTAATCCAGTAACATTTCAGTCAGAGCACCTGATCTGCATGTTCACGGCCTATAGTTAAAATAATTAGAGGCAGAGGATCAGCAGGGCAGCCAGGCAATCTGCATTGTTAAAAAGGAAATAAATATGGCAGCCCCCATGTCCCTCTCACTTCAGGTGTCCATTAAAGTGGTAGATCGGCCAAGTTGTACATCGGCCATGTACAGTACTATTAAACGGTTTCATTTTGTAGGTTTAGTTCATATAATGATTGACTGTATAGAAAAAAAAATATTTTGATGGATTGATCTCAAAAAATGATATAGAAATATTTGATGAATGATCAGGCATGATGGCTACACCTGATTGGCCTTGCTGTCCTATGCCATCTGCTCTCTTTTGCCCTTATCTGGGTCCCCTCTGTGGCCCGCTTTACATCCCAGCTTGTTTCCATAGTGATTTCAATATCAGAATCAGATTCATAGCTCCTCCTCCAAAGAGAGTTAGAGGATGTTGCCTACAAGAGACAACATCTTCTGGTACTGGTTGGAGTTCTCCTTTAGGCCTCTTTCACGCCAGGACGTTGCGTTTTAGGGGACGTTAAGGTCGCATAACATGCCCCTAACGCAACGGTGGTGTTGAAGTTGGACGTCAGATTGAGCCGAGTTATGTGGCTCTTAGTGCGCCGTTTACGTTCTATCTTGGGAAGTCCGGATCTTTTCAATGATTCGGATGATTCGAATTGGATCATTGAAAAGATCCGGATCTTTGAACCGAATCTTTGAATCATTTTACTAGGGAAGCAGGAGTGCAACAGAGTGAGAGGTGCAGAAGAATGAGCGCACATTGAGGGTGCTAATGGGGAAGGGAGAGATGCAGCAGGAAGATTGTGCTTGTGCACAGAAGCTGCAGTTCCTGTTTCTTCCAGACATCCACTGTGAACGAACCGAATCCTTCATTCTGATGATCCGGATGATTCAACTCACACAAAAAAAAAAATCGGATCAAAGATCCGAATAGTTCATGATCTGGACAACACTACAGTGTAGTGAATATTAATTAGCCATGTGGCTAGGAACAATAGCGGACTCCCCCCTTACTGAACATGTGCAAACAGTCTAACGCAGCTAAAACCACATATAACGCACAGCATGCTGCACTTTCATTGAATGTGCAGCGTTACACTGTAACGCAACGTGGGCACTGTCAACAGCCCATTGATTTTTCATTGCTGTGAGTTGGGCTGCGTTACAGGCTGCTCTAACGTGCGCCTGTAACGTCACACTGTGAAAGCAGCCTTAAAGAGACACTGAAGCGAAAAAAAATATATGATATAATGAATTGGTTGTGTACTATGAATAATTACTAGAAGATTAGCAGCAAAGAAAATATTCTCATATTTTTATTTTCAGGTATATAGTGTTTTTTCTAACATTGCATTATTCTATAATATGTGCAGATTACACAACACTCAGCATTCAAAATGAGTCTTTCAGAGCAGTAATGAACTCTCCTCTAGCAGAGGAAAAGTAAACAGTTCAATTACAGTTGAGATAATAAAAGTCAGATAACAGCCCTCTCCATGACTAAGTTAGTCGGAGAGCTTAATAGCTTTTTTGCATAGAGATAACAACTGGAGTTTCTCAACTCTTCCTGTACTGGAAACAATTAGACTGATGTATCTGATCTTAATGTTTTTTTTCTTAGCTGTACTACACATACAAATCATAATATCATCATTTTTTTTTTCGCTTCAGTGTCTCTTTAAATTACTGTGCTTATTTGAAAATGCACTGGAATTTTCCAGAATCATTTTCTGGGTGTTGGTCACCAATGTAACCGTCTATAGAGGTATGAAAATGTCCTTTTCGCTCACTAATCTTACATCGTATGTATAACCGGTGGCGCGCAAAGGGTGTGACCATTCTCTGAATATTTTCATTCTAAAACACATCTATTGTTGACCAAGTGGTCATTGTCCTCCTTAAAAGTCAGTTGCGTGTGGTCCGGTATTAGTCATGGAGATTGGAGAGAATCCGAAGATATAGCAACTAAAGTCGTTTAGGTGATACCTTTAATGACTAACTGTACAGGATTCCTTTGCAAGCTTTCAAAACTTTAAGTTTCTTCTTCAGGCATGTTTCAGAGCTAGATCAGAACCATACTGATCCAGCTCTGAAACATGCCTGATGAAGAAACTTAAAGTTTCCAAAGCTTGCCGAGAAATCTTGTACAGTTAGTCATTAAAGGTATCACCTAAACGACTTTTGTTATGTCTTTGGATTCTCCTTAAAAGTATCTCCCTCACAACAGCTCCAAACACCTCCATTCAGACAATAAACCAGACCTTCTGCGACTAGTTTTAACATAAAGGTCTGTGCGATAACAAAATCAGGTTGTTAAAATACTGCATTTTGTATTTTAGACTTTTTTCTACTAATTCATAAAAATTTTCACAGGTTCAGTAGAAGTTCTGTAATTTACCGACTTCAACTGACAAAAACCTGCTCGGTAACAGCAGAGCAGTGCGGAGTTGTCTGTGTGTTGTTACAAGCAGTTCCGTGCATTGAAGGCAATACAATAGTAAGAGGGATCCCAGCATCCCTTTATAATGCACATGTTTGTTATACTGCCTCTGCTCACTCTGAAGCTGTATGTTAGTCTTTCTTAACATTTTATTTAATTGCAAGAGCTTAGATGAACTCCAAGAAACGTTAAACATGCCTGCTTAGGTGATTTCACCACTAGCTCCTCCACATCTTCAAACAGGAACCAAAATGGTTAAACGGCCAAAGGGCTCCAAGGAAACCTGTTTTGTTCCATTCTCTCTGCTCGCTGCCTGGGGGGTAGAAAAGCTTGTTCGTCCCGAGAAGCCTTCACAACCTATCAACATCCAATTAGTGGGACTTGCAGGAGACAGGGGCTGTTTCTATTGGCTCAATGCTCCTGACAGATATAGCTCTCACACAGTCTCCGCACTGCTTACGCCACATCAGAGTTGCCGGTAATGTTTCTGGCCTTTACTGCATGTTTTAGTCTTTATGAATTGACATTTACTGACATTTGTTGAGGTATTTACCACACAAGTCGGTAATTTACCTCACTGCTCGGTAATTTCAGCTTTCCATATGGTAAAACCCTTTATGAATTGACATGCTCGGTAAAGTCAGCTGTTTTCTGCATTACCAAATGCAGTAATGTTTTATGAATCAAGGCCAAAGTGGGAAGACTACAGTTTTGTGCTGTTCACAACAGTATTTGATCAATTGTGAGTATCACTATCACTTTTAGCTCGCCAAGAACACTTGACAAATGATCACGGAGTGTTCGCATCCTTTTAGTTGCTGCCACAATACCAGCTGGCCTTGGAGGGTGGTTGAAGGCCTTTGAGAGCAATTGTGGTGGCAATCATGACTCCAGACAAAGCAGCACTACACCTTTTTATTTATATTTGAATAAGGGGGTATAAAATGGTTTCAATTGTGCAGCTTTAGTCCCATGTCTAAAAATATCATCTCCAACCGCTAGCATGGACAACATCCTAATTCAGTTACACTATGTAGCAAATGAATAGTAGTTAATTTATAGCTAGTGGATGGCCGAGCTATTTGGTAACCGCGTGAAATAGCATTTGCCTACACTGGGAATTAAATGGATCCTGAAGCGAGAGATATATGGAGGCTGCCATATTTATTTCCTTTTTAAGCAATACCAGTTGCCTGGCTATCCTGCTGATCCTCTGCCTCTAACACTTTCAGTTATAGACCCTGAACAAGCATGCAGTAGATCAGGTGTTTCTAACATTATTGTCAGATCTGATAAGATTAGCTGCATGCTTGTGTCTGGAGTGATTCAGACACTACTGCAGCTAAATAGATCAGCAAGTGGTATTGTTTAAAAAAAAAATATGGCAGCTTCCATATACTTTTTCACTTTAGGTTCCCTTTAAAGATAAACTGTGACCAAGAAATGATGAACTTCATCCTAATCAGTAGCTGATACCCCCTTTTACATGAGAAATCTATTCCTTTTCACAAACAGATCATCAGGGGGCGCTCTATGGCTGATATTGTGGTGAAACCCCTCCCACAAGTAACTCTGAGGACCATGGTACTCCTGGCAGTTTCCTGTCTGTGAACCTTGTTGCATTGTGGGAAATGGTTGTTTACAGCTGTTTCTAACTGCCAAAAAAAGCAAGCAGCAGCTATATCACCTGCCAGCAGTGAAAATGTCACCATGTGATAAATGTCAGAATGTAAATCAGGGATTTAAAATATTTTACAATGGGCAAACACTGACTAAATCATGTATACATAATTATTGCAAAAATGAAGCACTTTTTTAAATTAAATTATTTTCACTGGCATTCCTCTTTAAGCTACATACAAGCTTTAGATCTTCACTAGCCAAAAATTGTACTTGATTATTGGGACTGAAAACCTAAAATCCATCTCCAGGATGGATTGAGGAACTTAAAAGTGGACATCCAGCCTATAATGCAAATTTACAGGATCCTCTTCTCCTGTAAAGTTATATTTACCTGCCTGATCTTGTTGTAAACCAGTCCCAGGGGTCCCTGTCTGACTTACGGCGCGTAGCCCCCTGAATCCCCAGCCCCTTCCAGTCGAAAACCACCTTTTGTCTTCTTTACCTCAAGCAGAGCCAGGCCAAGGCAGAGGCCAGAGAGGCTCCAGCCTCAGGGCGCAGTGTAGGAGGGGGCACACAACTCACTCAGCTATCATTCTTCTATTGTGTGTGAAGCAGAGAGAAATATAAAAAGGGAATACGTGGCAGCCAGTGACTGCAACCCAGATAACTAGAGATTAAGGTGTTGGGGGCCCTGGGGCGCCTCTTAGTCTAATAGTAATCAGTGTGTGACGGCTGGGGCGGGATGGAGGGGCACACTTTGGGGTCTCAGCCTCGGGTGCTGGAGGACCTTGTCCCGGCTCTGACCTCAAGTACAGAAAACAAATGGCGTTTTTCAGAAGGGTGGGTGCTACATGCCGGAAGCTGCCGGGTAAGGGCCCCTGGCTGGGACTGATTTAGGCTCTGTTCCCACTGAAGCGGAGGAACAGACATTTTTTGTCCGTTCTCCACTCCACAGTGAACAGATTTTATAAACAGGAGCCATTCGCACTTGTCACGCTGCATCGGATGCTCGGGATCCATTGCAGAAAGCGGACCGCATATCTGTGCAGTCTGTGCTAATCCTGGGCAGGTGGATGCCTTCCCCCATAATGCCTATGGGGAGCGTATCTGCCCCAGGCTCCAACTAGACCACGGCGCACCGTCAGCTCCCGCTGGGGTGGGAATACAGCTTCACAAGAAGAAACTATCTGTGTGATTCACTCGCCCAAGACTACCTACAAGCTAATGTATGAAACTCCTGTGAAGGGTAACTTCCTGTAATCAGATATACTGTACCTGGCCGGCATGTGTCTGCAGATAGCACCAGATCTGCTCTCCAGCAATGACTTTCTAGAAAAGCTTCGCTTACTGTAAAACAGCGAATTCATCACTGTCAGCCAGAGGTCTAACCCTGCCTATTATCTGCAGCAGAGAATGCCCCGGCTTTCAATGACTGGCACAACAATGCCAATGTAAAGGTTTTGCATGGTGTGCGTTTGGCAGCCTCCCTTCTCGGAGCGAAGCACAGAGCAAACTGCAGTGTTTAAAGGAAAAGTCCACTTTCATTACAAAATCGATATGATGATACAGTTGTCATTTTACATGATCTGTAACCAATGATTGAACTTCATCCCAATCAGTAGCTGATACCCCCTTTTAAACAAGAACTCTTTACCTTTTCTCGAATAGAGGGGTCTGTGTGACTGATATTGTGGAGAAACCCCTCCCACTGTGTGATGTCATGACCATGGTCCTGACAGTTTGCTATTTCTGAACCTCTTTGCGTTGTGGAAAATAATAGCTTTTTCCAACTGCCAAGCAGGGCCGGCGCTACCATAGAGGCAGAGGAGGCAGCTGCCCCAGGGCCCCAGAGCTTGTAGGGGCCCCCAGTGGCTACAAGAGGAAAACTTTTTTTTTTCAAATCGGCCTTATAGTTTTTGAGAAAATTGATTTTAAAGTTTCAAAGGAAAAAAAATACAAATTTAAAAACCTGCTGACTTTAATAGTTGATAGCAAATCCACCTTAAATGCTAGAAACCCTACATTTACAGGATATGTTAAGGAGATCATTAGGAATAAGAGGAAAAAACTATTTTTCAAAAAGACCTTATAGTTTTTGAGAAAATCGGTTTTAAAGTTTCGAAAGAAAAAAGTATACATTTAAATGCGGTAAATGTCACTTTTAGTAGCAAACCTAACAGTAGTGTAATTTTACATGCATCAAAAGAAAGAGCAATACATTTCCTGACGGGGTTTCCAGGGGGTCTATACGCAGCCGCAGCGCTTTGGCCAGGGATCGCTATACAGCCGCAATATGGCTGTATGAAGATCCCTGGCATTTTTTTCTATTTTCCCAATTTTTTTTTATGTTTAGAGTGTGGGAATTTAAAAAAAAAATGATGTGGGGTCCCACCTCCTGAAACTTTGTAACCCTTTGTCCCCCATGCAGGCTGGGATAGCCAGAATGTGGAGCTCCGACCGATTGGGGCTTCACACCATCACTATACCAGCTGCAAAAAAGGTCCCCTAATGCCGATTTTTGTTCCGGGGTATATGTTGGGGGGGCCCCCCAGGTTTATTTTGCCCTGGGGCCCCATTGTTGCTTAAACCGGCCCTGCTGCCAAGCAAGCAGTATCTCCCTCTGTGCATAGAACTCTCAGTAATGAACATTCCGTACAGATCACCTGGCAGTACTAAAGATGTCACCACCAGTGATACATTTCAGAATGTACATCAGGGAGAGGAAAGATTGTACAATGGGCAAACACTGACTAAATAATCTATTAATGAATACAGAGCCGGATTAAGGCTAAATGGGGGCCTAAGCAAAGTAACTGATTTGGGCCCCCCTATCATGTCGTAATAGAATCAGAAGATGCAGCTGTACAGCAATATGCCGCACACACCGGGCAGCCGAGCTACTGGTTGCTATGGGCAACAGCACACTTTCCTCTGTGGGTGCACAATGCAGGGAATAGCAGCGGCAAAATGCAGAGTGAGAGATGAATGGCTGGGACATTTGCACTCAGAGGCTGGGGCACCCCTGTGAAGAGGGCGCCAGATATCACAGCAGCAGCACTTTCCCCCTGCATCTCCAGCCTGGCAATAGCAGAAAGCTCTGGACACCGCCAAACCGGAAGCCGTTCCCCAGACAGAATTACATAACCACTCCCACCACCGAACAACCAATTTCCTCCCAAACTAGACAGCCACCATGCAGCCTCCATCCCAGTGAATACGATAGTCCAGCAGAGAAGGCAGCCGCAGTGGGAGAGAATGACAGCACCAGATGACTCACATTCACCTATTGCAATCCAAGCAATGGAGGTCCCGTCATCCGGAGCCCATCTGTCTCCTCTAGAGTGCTGCTGCTCTGTTACTACTACTATTACTACTTCCTACTTCCTGTCTGATCTGCGAATCAGGAAGTTCAGAGCGAGCGGCTGCACTGTAGAAGAGACAGATGGGTTTCAGATGACGGGATCTCTATCGCTTGGATCATGGATAGGTTAGTGAGCGTTTGCCATCTGCTGCTATCATTCTTGCTGCAGCTGTGGTTCTCTGTGGGAAGGGAGGGAGGATTGGGCAGTGGCAGAGCGCACAGTAGCAGGAGTGGGACCTAGGAGGAGAGCCTGGCTCTGAAGACAATCAGCAGCGCACGGCATCATTTGACAAGACAAGACAAATAACATTTATATTGCGCTTTTCTCCTGGTGGACTCAAAGCGCCAGAGCTGCAGCCACTAGGACGCGCCCTATAGGCAGTAGGAGTGTTAGAGAGACTTGCCTACGATCTCCTACTGAATAGGTGCTGGCTTACTGAACAGGCTAAGCAGAGATTCGAACCCTGGTCTCCTGTGTCAGCGGCAGAACCCTTAAAGGGACTCCAAGCAGTGCCTGTGGATATGCCTTTAAGCATACCCACAACTAATTCATTACATCCTCACACCTACCAGCATGATGTTTGTAATTATATCCCCCTGGGTTCCTTTTCATTGCATTGTGCTGAATCGAGCTGCCAACTTTGGAGAAAAGTCGTCCTGTGGCCGTGATTTCGATCGCAAAAATATCGAAAACTAAAAGGCATAGAGCAGCCGTTTATATATCATTGGAAAGAGGAGAAAGAGAGCTTTAAAATGATATGCATCTTTCCATAGTTACTGCACTGCTCAGAGTCCCTTTAACCATTATACCATCCAGCCACCGCTGACTTTGGAGAAAAGTCGTCCTGTGGCCGCGATTTCGATCGCGAAAATATCGAAAACTAAAAGGCATAGAGCAGCCGTTTATATATCATTGGAAAGAGGAGAAAGAGAGCTTTAAAATGATATGCATCTTTCCATAGTTACTGCACTGCTCAGAGTCCCTTTAACCATTATACCATCCAGCCACCGCTGACAGGATGGCAAGGGCTGGTTAATGTGCTGATGGGGCCCCTTTGACTCTGAATGGGGCCCCAAGCGACTGCTTTTGTTGCCTGGTCGGTAATCCGGCCCTGAATGAATATTATAAAAAAAACTAGGTGAACTACGCCCGTTTAAAAACGGGCTCTAGGTTTTTTCAAACCGCTGCCACCTCCATCAGCCAGTGCGCCTGTGCGCGCACCCGTCCGCTGCACGAGCGCACCTGTCCACTGTGTGCGCGCACACCCATCCACCCGGCTCCCTGGCCCTGTCCTCCTGTCCCAACAGCTGTCCGTGCTGCGCACATGCGCAGTACCAAACAACAACGGACACAGGGACAGGATGACGCAGGGACAGTTAGGGTTTTATTATATAGGATAAGCAATTTTATTAACTGGTTCCCCGCCGCCGTACAGTATATCTACGCTCCTTTGGACTTAACTTCCCCGCCCGGAGCGTAGATATATGCACCCCCCGCCGCTACCGCCGCTACCGCCGATGTCCGCTCTCCCGCTCGCACTCCCGCGATCGTGCACGCCGCTGCCCGCTCGCCCGGAGATCAATGAACGGGAAAATACATTCCCGTTCGTTGATCTCTGCCCCCGCAATGATCTGCTGCTTTCGCTAAGCAGCTCGATCATTGTAAAAAAAAAAAAAAAAATACCAGCCTCTTTGTACTTCCTCCAAGCTTCCGGAAGGAAGCTTGGAGGTCGCATTAAACTGTTGCCATCTTGTGGCCAAATAGTAAACTACACCCTAAACTATTTTTCACACACACATACATTACTTATACAAAAAAATTAACTCATTACCTCCCACACTCCCCATTTTTTTTTTTTTTGTAATTAAAAAAAAAATAAAAAATGTACAATTAAAAGAAATACATAAATAGTTACCTTAGGGACTGAACTTTTTAAATATTTATATCAGGGGGGTACAACACTGTTACTTTATAAACTATGGGCTTGTAATTAGGGATGGACGCAAAACTGAAAAAAATGCACCTTTATTTCCAAATAAAATATTGGCGCCAAACATTGTGATAGGGACATAATTTAAATGGTTTTATAACCGGGACAAAAGGGCAAATACATTTCATGGGTTTTAATTACAGTAGCATGCATTATTTAAAAACTATAATGGCCGAAAACTGAAAAATAATGTTTTTTTTCCCATATGTTTTCCTATTTTCCCATTAAAACACATTTAGAAAAAAATAATTCTTGGCATAATGTCCCACCTAAAGAAAGCCTAATTGGTGGCGAAAAAAACAAGATATAGTTAATTTCATTGCGATAAGTAATGATAAAGTTATAGGCGAATGAATGTAAGGAGCGCTGAAAGGAGAAAATTGCTCGGATGCTGAAGGGGTAAAACCCCTCAGTTGGGAAGTGGTTAATTATGTGATTTTTCACCACAGTTTTTCTTTAAACGGGTGAGGGGGAGGAAGATAGGGGGTTGGGGGGCCCATCCGGCAGATCTTTGCTGGCAAGCCCAGTAGGCTGTAGTTATGCCCCTCCACACACTGGATAGATCACAGATTGACTTTCTGTCATTCAAATCACTTGTTTTAAAGGACCACTACTGCAAAAAAAGTGTAAAATTTTAAATACATGTAAACACATACAAATAAGAAGTATGTTTCTTGCAGAGTAAAATGAGCCATAAATTACTTTTCTCCCATGTTGCTGTCACTTACAGTATGTAGTAGAAATCTGACAGAACCGACAGGTTTTGAACCAGCTCATTTCCTCATGGGGGATTCTCAGCATGGCCTTTATTCCTTATAAAGACACTCCCTGAAAAGAATTTAAACAAATATGCTAGCCAGCCTCCCTCCTCGCTGCAATGTTTTTTGGCAGTTGCAGGGCCGGTTCTAGTAACAGGGGGGCCATCAGGAAAAATAAATCCAGGGGCCCCACTGACAGACACCTCCAAAGCAGAATGCAGCATGAGAGGCCCTTTGATGCAGCCAAATTTACCCCCAGGGCCCCTGAACCAGCTACTGTCTATCCCCCGCCCAACCACCACCCAACTTAACTGTGTTACCTGGGGCCCCTGTAGATCCTTTGGCAGTGCAGCGTCTCACCTGTTCTGGCAGGTGGGCACCTCTGTCTGTTCATGACTCCATGCACTCCCCAACTTCTTCCTCACAGGGGAGCCTCTCCTCTGTGACCCGACGCATGTTATTACTTAATATCACGCCACAGGTCACAGAGAAGGTACAGCTAGTGGAAGGTAAAGATGGAAGTGCACAAAGCCACAGCACAGACTTGATAGGTGTTCGCCCGTCCGGACATGTGAGAAGCTACGGTGCCAAAGACTCTGCAAGGGCCCAAGGGAGCAACAGTTAAGTTTGGGGGAGACACCTTGGGGGGCCCCTACAGGCTCTGGGTCCCTGAGGCAATTGTCCCCTTTGCCTCTATGGTAGTGCCAGCCCTGGGCAGTTGGATGGGGCAACTGCCATATACTAAGTACTTTTGAAGATAAAGAAAACAATGAGAACCCCCCATGAGGGGATGAGCTAGTCTAAAACCTGTCGGTTCTGCCAGATTTTTATTACCTACTGTAAGTGACAGCAACATAGGAGAAAAGTAATTTATGGCTCATTTTACTCTGGAAAAAAATGTACATCATATCTGTATATGTTTACATGTACTTTTTTTCGATTTTCACAATTGTGGTCCTTTAAATATCACATCCTGTGTGGCTATCAGAAGACCGTTTCTAGGAATTTTCCGATCACGCCTGTATTTCTGTGGTGTACATAAAGTCAAATATCTTTGAGGTGGAGAAAACGTTCAATAAACATTCCTTTAGATACAGAACACAATTCCTAGAAATCTCTGGCAGTATTCATGCTGTTCTACTCGCAGGGGGGTGGTGGCCCTCACTGACCAATCAGCAGTGAGTGGAAAAGTCAAAACATCACATGATTGGCCAAACCTGAAAGGAGTAAATAACTCCCAACACAGAACTTCGATCTTGTGTGACTGAAAATAGAATTCACTCCCTGCTATTATGTGCACTGTTCCTCACATCTATTGTGGATTCCATTCACATGAAGTGTATGCAGCAACCACTGTGATGCGTTCTGGGTATTTGATTGTAAAAGGAAGCCTGTGTCAAGAGAAATATAGCTTTTTTATGCTGATCCTCTGCTGGTAACACTGTGCCCCTGTCCTTTAAGTGCCAGTACACACTGCTGCGCTTGCGCTGCGCTTTTAAAATCGCATGCGTTCTTTAATCGCAAGGTCTTTTGAAAAATCGTGAAAATCGTAAAGATCTGTACACACTGGTGCGATGCAATTTTTCTATTTTCATTTTTAAAAATGCAGTGCAAGCGCAGCAGTGTGTACAGGCCCTTACAAACATCGTTTGGCTTCAGTAAGAACGCCAAGGATTAAAGGTGCCCTTTAATGGTGCAATATTTTCCTCAAATGCGATCATTCGATCAGATTTGCGGGAACTTGAGTAACGGAGGTTTGTTCACTAACGATAACACGCTCAAGCAGCCCGAGTTAATACAAGCAAGCGCACGTTACGCGTGGTCTTGTCAGTGTAGCGAGCACTCTTAACTTACGTGCGATTGTTCCTACTTCCACGCAATGTGATGTAGTGTGACTACGAAACTTCACTAGCGTGGTCGCGTGTAGCATGTGCCCGCCTGTATTACCTCGTGCTGCTTGAGCGCATTATCGTTAGTGAATCATCCCCATAAATGGGTCCCTAAGGGCACTTTTGTCACTTCAGATACAACTGTAATATTAAACATTCCGACTGACAAAATTCTGTATTTCTATCGAACATAGAATTGTTTAATAACTCTTTTCTCCACGTTCTGCATGGTTTTCTGTACAATTTGATCATAAATATCTGATCAAATGGTTGCATCTGAGGAAAATATTGTCCTTTAACCCTTTACAGAGGCGTATCTACAAGGGTGCAGGTATGGCATGTGCCATGGGTGCATCGTAACAGCATACCTGACGTTTTCCTTATAGATTCCAGTTTGGGGGGGCATTCTTCTGCCTGATTACATTATTTGAGGGTACAAGCTGCTCAACTGTTTTTGAGAAATATGTACAGGCTGACCTATTGCCATACTTCATTCTCAAGCTTCACGTCAACTTGGACACAACCTTTTCAACTGAGACTACACCTTACATTTTTTGGATGGTGGCTACTCTCCTTCCTTCTCTACCCTGGGGCGGATTTCAGTGTCAGCCATAGGCGCTGTTTTCCCTAGATACGCCTCTGACCCTTTAGCAACCAAAAGTAAAATGTTATTTGGCTGCAGTGGTTGAATTTTTTCTGCCTAGTATGCAGAGGGGTCGGCAGGGAGCCTACATAGTTACCTGTTCAGACGGCTAGATTGGCTTCTTCCTCCACCGCGGCGGCGATGTAATCCTGCCATATCTTCTCGGTTCCCATCGCATGATATGACGTGATCAGGATCCAGGAGAGCGTGTCAGTGTTACAGCGCCGCCCGGTGGGGGAAGAGGGGTGATGGAATAGTCTCTTCAATTGCCCCTTTTCCACCACCAGGTGGCGATGTAATGCTGACACAGTCTCCTGGATACCGATCACATGTGATCGGATGTGATCAGGACCCAGAAGAGCTGCCAGAAGTTCAGAGCCGCGGGTGGAGGAAGAGAAGAAGCCGTCCGGAACAGGTAACTATGACTGCTCCCTGCCCCGCAGATTGCCGACAGAGGTTTACAATGCACAGCAGCTTTCAAACGAAAAATGTAGTTTGAAGCTACTAATGGGTTAATGGAAACCTTAACAGTTTCAGCCGCAAGGACGTGAGTTTCATGTCTGCGGATGGTGCTGCTGTAGCTGCAGGGATGTAAGACTTACGTCTGTGCAGTCTGCGGGGCTGTGCGTGTAATCGTGCAGGTGGAAGCCCGCGATCGTGATAGTCCCGGCGACACGGGGGATCGGTGGCAGGAGACAGAAGTCCCCTGAGCCAATCCGTACATGCCCACCGAGAATGATCACTGTTTTTGCTTAAAAATAGTGATCATTCTCAATTTATGCCACCGTGCTGCCTCCACCTCGCTTATTTCCACTTCTCCTGCCACCAATCGTTAGATGAATGGAATAAAGTTCCCATTCAATAATCTCGCCTCTAGGTCCATGTGATCACCGGCATCAGTTAGATGCCTGCATCACTTCCGAAGTAACACGGGCACGCATTATTTCCTAATTAGCGTACTTATTGTACGCAATAGGAAATAATGCACATAGACATCTTGTGGCCAAATAGTAAAATTACACCTACGGACTTTAAGGATCAAAAATGTTTTAATATGTATGTCAAGAGGGTATATTATTATTAAATTATGGGCTTGTAATTAGTGATGGATGTATAACTGAAAAAATGCACCTTTATTTCCAAATAAAATATTGTCACCATACATTGTTCTAGGGATATAATTTAAGCGTTGCAATAAGCAGGACAAAATGGGCAAATAAAACATGTGGCTTTTGACACGTTTTATTTTACAACAACAACGACAACAACAAATAACATTTGTAAAGCGCTTTTCTCCCGTGGGACTCAAAGCGCATAAGCATGGCTCCGACCATCGTGGTACAGAGGAAGAATTTTATAAATCTGGAAATGCCAGGCTAAACAGGTGGCTTTTCAGTCTGGATTTGAATAGCTCCAGGGATGGTGCTGTCTTTACTGGGTGTGGTAGGGAGTTCCAAAGAGTAGGGGCAGCATGACAGAAGGCTCTGTCTCCAGATTTTTTGACTTGCACTCTGGGAGTGACCAAGTTTATAGAACTTGCTGATCTGAGGTTGTGAGAGGTGTGGTGCAGCTTCAGCAAGTCCTTCATGTATCCAGGGCCAAGATTGTGCAGGGATTTGAATGTCAGCAGTCCAATCTTGAAGAGTATTCTCCATTCTACTGGTAGCCAGTGCAGTGAGCGAACTATAGTGTCCGAAACTGAGAAATAATACATTTTTTACATTTTTTTTCTTATTATTCCTAGTAAAATGCATTTAGAATAAAGTAATACTTAGCATAATGTACCACCCAAAGAAAGCCTAATTGGTGGTGAAAAAAATAAGGTATAGATGATTTTGTTGTGATGATGAATATATAAGGTTATTGGGGAATGAATGGGAGAAGCACTGAAGTGTGAAAATTGCTCTCGTCCATAAGGTGAAAACAACCCGCGGGCTGAAATGGTTAACTGAATCAGGACCACGGTAGTTAGCATCTATGCCACATCTGCGTCTCTCTAACTCTGATGTGGCGTAGATTGTACACTGCGGATTTCCTCAGTCCAGAGCCAATCTCTGCTTGCCGCCTCCGCAATGACAGCCAAGCTTTCTCCCATCGGTAACGAGTCAGTTTCATTGGCTCATTCCTTACCAGGTGATCGCTGTGAGCCAATCACAGTAATCAGACGGTAAACTGAAAAAAGGCTCTACGTCAGAAACACCTGATCTGCATATGCTTGTTTAGGGTCTATAGCTAAAAGTATTAGAGGCAGGGGATCAGCAGGACAGCCAGGCAACTGGTATTGCTTACAGGGAAATAAATATGGCAGCCTCCATTTCTCTCTTACTTCAGTTGTCCTTTAAGTAGCACTCCAGGCCTGGTCAGCCTGTGCCTGAAATGGCCACGTAAGTAGCTAATCACACTTCAGATGGAAAAACACAAATACCTTTCATTTAAAAAAGTTATCCTGAGTACAGATACACTTTAAAACCATACAGACTATATATAACCAATCGAAGGGAAGCTCCTAAAGGCCAGCCAGTGTTTTTATTATCTCTCATTCAGAGCAGATTAGCTTTGACATTCTGAGGAGAAGACGCTACACAGTAAATACTGTATAATTCTTGCCTAGTCAGCTTTGTAGAGGCGTGTTGTCCTGATAGACAATGTTTATCTCGGAACGGGTAGGTTGTTGTTGTGTTTCTGCAATCATTTGGCTGTTTGGAACTGTCAGATAGCGAATGGTAATGATCGACTATTCATCTGTAGATTGTTGATTGACAGCAACAAAATGACAACTTGTATGGAATCTTTTGGAGGAAGCGAGGGTGGGCTTTACATGCGGCTGATAATCACCTGATACACCGCCACTGCCAAATACATTCTGAAATGTATGTCTAATATCTAAGTGCGCCATCTGCCATCCGCTTACGCTCTAGATGCGAGGGCCGGACGGCACAATAAATACTTGCGGAAACCTAAAACCCAGCAGCACGCAGGATACAGTTAATGCCTGTGAAATCTTGCTCTTCATTAGCTGCCAGAGCTATAGAGCCTGAGAACTCTACGTCATTCATTATACAAGTCCGAAACCCGAGAGGGACAGCATGGGGGCCTGGTGGCCTGTTAAAGGGGGTTTCCACTTTCATCATGAAAGGGGAAAATCCCTTCATGTATTCTTTGATGTAGAGCAGAGGGCTTCTCTCCAGTCCAGAGACTGATGATTAGCAGTTTGGCATTCTCAGAGTTTTGATGTGCTGGTCGGGGATATAGAGCGGGATGACCTTGTCCACAACAGTGAGCTCATGATGAAGCAGAGTATAAAATATTTAAACCAAAAACTATTTAATGAAAATAACAGGACCCACATTTTGAAGCCATATTATTATGATTATTATGGAGCCAACATCTTCCATAGAGCTGTACAGAGTACAAGGCGGACAATAGTGTGCAGCATAGATACATAAGTGGTTTAACACGGAGGACAATCAGAACCATCCAGCATTATAAATACAGATACATACAGTACTGTGTGATGATGGGAGAGTTGGGCCACTGCACACATTTTTCTCTAGCACACATCCCAAAGATTCTCATTGGGGTTAAGGTCTGGACAATTCATGCAGTGTATGCTGCATTACACAGAATTATGTGAGTACGATGAGTAGAGTGTGATGCATCGCATGTAACGTATTGCATTCTGTTCAACCCATTGTGCGCTAAGACTTTATGCATGTTATTCTGCCCAACACAGTTTAGTGCATGTACCACATAGTGTGAAAAGTCCTAAACTTATGTCTGATCTACCATCATTTCTAATGTAGCTTCCCTTAAGGTGGCCACACACGATACAATAAAATTATCCGATTTTATTCAATTTGATAAATATGATCGGATCTCCCCCAAAAAATTGAAAGCTTTTTTTTCATTTGCCTAAAAACTCCGATCAAATTTCCGTTTTTTTTTTTATTTCAATTTTTCTAAAGATTGTATGGTGTGTGTGTTAGATTGTCAATCTATTAATAATTGCTGCCTTTAAACGCTCTCTAAAAACACACTTGTTCCGACAAGCATATGCGCTACCTTAGGCCACTTCCCTTTGTCCTAAGACCAAATTGCACTCCTACTAGGTGTCCTAAAACACACTGCTTTTATATATATTTGCTGCATACTACCCCTCCTCTTGTTTCCCCCTATTCCCTTTAGATTGTAAGCTCGCAAGGGCAGGGTTCTCTCCCCCTTTTGTTTCTTGATAACCATTATACATTTTATTCCTTATGTTAATTTTATCACTGTCATTACCACTTCTATAATTCGTTTTTGTATCATTCTTTGTATTTTGTCACTAATTATGTATCTTGTATTTTGGTGTACACCATTGTCTGTATTATTATGTACCCCATGTTTGTTTCTTACTTTGTACAGCGCCACGGAATATGGTGGCGCTTTATAAATCAATAATAATAATAATGATAATAATAATAATAATAATAATAATAATAATAATAATAATAATAATATTAATAATATGCACACCCTAGCAATTTTCTCAGTTTCCAATCATTTTTATCATAATTGGGCTAAAATTGAACATAGGTGTGTGGTACACTGGTCATATTTTTGAAATGTTACAATCAGTGATAAAAATTGATTGGTGTGTGTGGCCACCTTTAAAGAGAACCCGAAGTGGATTTTCTATATATACAGTATTAGGACACAGAGGCATGTTCTCTGCACAATGACATGCCTCTGTGTCCTTCTATTGCCACTGCCAGTCCCCCCTGGGCTCTGCTGTCCCCTAGGTTAGCGCTAGGTTAGCGACCATGGGCGACGCTACACTGGGGCAAGCTGGGGCACTGCCACCCCTGGGAATCACTGTGCCCCAGGGGTGGCCAGTGCCCCAGCTTGCCCCAGTGTAGCACCGCCCATAACCTAGCGCTATTTTTCAGGGGGGACAGCAAAGCCCGGGGATTGGAGGCAGCAATATAAGGATACAGTGTAAACCTTTGGAGGAAGCTGACAGAGGTGGGAAGCCATGCAATGGAGGAGGCGGGGGAGGCAATGAGGGGAGAGGCAGAGGAGCACAGAGATTGACACATGCCAGGTAAACAGAAGGCTAGCAACAATCAGATTGTTTCTAGCCTGGCGCTATTTTTCAGGGGGGACAGCAGAGCCCGCGGGGGGAGGGGGGCTGGCGGCGGAGGCAGCAATAGGACACAGAGGCATGTCATTGTGCAGAGATTATTTTTAGAAAATCCGCCTCGGGTTCTCTTTAATTAATTCATCATTCCCTATCTCTAAGCTGAGTGAGTGTATTATACTGATGTCCCACCACAAACTCAAAGAAGTGTCATTTTGCTGAGTTGAAAAACCATTTTTACTTTGCATTTAAAAAAAAAAAAATCAGACGATAAGGTCTTTTTTGAAAAAATCCTTTTTTTTTTTTTTTTTTTTTTTTTTTATACTTGTACCCAGTATTTGCCAGTATTCGCCTTAAATTTTGGTATGGGGGCTTTGCTATTAACCACTAAAGTCGGCACAAATTATGCAACAATTACTCAAAATTACAAATGATTACAATTACAGATGGAATTAATTATGATTTTCCCCAAAATTTCACATTACGTCCATGCAAAATTTGTGCTCATCCCTAAAAAGGAGGAAAGCCAGCACCTGGTGATCTCCATGAGTTCAAGACTTCAGGCTGTCATTGCCAGCAAAGGGTTTTCAACCAAGTGTTGAGGTGCGCACACACATGCGACTATGGTCGTTCCCCGATCGTTTCAAACGACGATCGTTTAAAAAAAAGCAGCCAACGACCATTAAGTCTAACGACGGACGAGCTAGATCGTTAAAAACGAACTATCTAGCTTGGCGGATTTTTTCCAACGACGATCGTTTGCAAAAGTAGTACATCGTTGGAAACGATCGTTCGTACAGGCTTGACATGCACATTTCACTATTTCTCCATGGAACTTTTCATTTTTATGCGCAGGCGCAATAGTTGCTTTTACGTGATGTAACGTTCATTCTAACGATCTGATCGTTACACACCTTTTACAACTAACTTTACTTAGGTCGTTCTTTCATCAATGAAAAGTTTGTTCGTCGTTGACAACGAACGATCGTTGTCGCATGTGTGTACGTAGCATTAGAAATGAACGTTTTATTTCCAGTAATTTAATTTGTCCAATTACTTTTGGACTCCCGAAATGAAGGGATTGTGTAAAAAAAAATGCTTTAGTTACCTCACATTTGTTTTGTTTATCCCACTGAAGTAAAGCTGAAAGTCTGCACTTCGACTGTATCTGAGCTGTTTCATTGAAAATTTATTGTGGGTAATGCACAGAACCAAAATTAGAAAAAAAGTTGCCCCTGTCTAAACTGTCTTGCTGCTTGTTTTCTTTTACAGCTGTAATTCATTTCAAGCAGTACTGTGTGATCGGGTTCACATGGATCCTGCGTGCTGCATAACTCTGTCATACAATCCGTATAACATACCAAATATCTTGTTTTTGCTCACTTGCTGCCAAGTGGAGTAACTAATAATAGCTCCTTCCTGACTTTTCTGTCAGCAATTTACGTTGCAAAGCTCCCTAGGCGGTCGTGCTATGAAGCAGCTTTTTGGGCCATGCTCTTCAACTCCAGTCATGCATCTGAACATGCCAGCAGACATCTCTATAGCCAGTGTTTTTAAATAGGAACTTTAACCAAAGATTGAACTTCATCCCAATCAGTAGCTGATACCCCCTTTCCTACAGGAAATCTTTACCTTTTCTCAAATAGATCATCAGGGAGGTCTGTAGGGCTGATACTGTGGTGAAACCCCTCCCACAGTGTGATGTCATGACCATGGTCCTGACAGTTTGCTGTCTGTGAACCTTGTTGCCTTGTGGGAAAATAGTCCAACTGTCAAGCAAGCAAGGTCTCCCTCTGTGTATAGAACTCTCAGTAACAAACATTCCGTACAGATGATCTGGCAGAACCAAGGATGTCACCACCAATGATACATTTCAGAATGTAAATCAGGGCGAGAAAATCTCCTAACCAATCTGATCAGGTTAATTAAATCAATCTGATTTTCGGATCAATCCCATCAATCTGATTGGATTGGTTAGGAGATTTTTGTCCATTAGTGGTCCCAAACAATCATTTCCAATCGTTTGTACAAAGAATCATTCGTAAACAATCGTTCGGCAAATTGTATTGTTAGTGGCCACCTTTACAATAACCTTCCTACTGGTAAGCCTAACACTAGCCGATATGCCTAAAGGTGGCCACTAACAATGCAATTTGCTGAGTAAGAGTGGGGCGGCTGCAGTCCGTGACATTAGTGGCAGCGCTGTCATGGGTGAGTGACTCATGAGGTATGGGCACCACTGTTGCCTGGCAGCCTCTGTGTGCGCTAGGCGCCTGTAGGCTTGAGCCTTCAGTGCCTAGTGCTAAATTCGTTTAAGCCGCTTATCAAAAGTTCCTGCCAATATGCTTAACGCTATCCTAACATTAGCAGCGCTTCCCAAACTCGCCACATGCCAAAAACAACCTGCTTGCCGCCACTTACTGAACTTGTCACATCACTTGGCTTGCTGATAATCCCGTTACCAAAAGCAACCCAGAGCCAAAAACAACCTCCTCAGCGCCCCATAGCCGCTATGAACATTGACGTCTATGGGATAGCTGAAAACCGTTGGATGAAACAGCGCTAAAATGTACTGCTTTGTGCCACTACTTAAGAATCTATGGGCTTGATGCACCCAAAGCCGGTAATATAATATTGCTGTGCATTATGCCAGGACAGTACCACATGTTGTACAATATTCAATCAAGACCAAAAACCAAAGTATCTACTTGTGCTTATATAAATTTTATTGTACATAGGAAAAACGAAACGACGGTTGGGCACACGAATTGGAGAACATGTAAAAAATATTGAAAAGGCGGAGAAGGATAGTCCGCTGGGGACACATTTTGCACGTTACCACAATAGAGAGATCCAACCTTGTTGCGCTTTAAGGGAATAATAAAACAGAATGTATCACATAGGGGAGGAGACATCGAAAGCGAACTGTATAAAATTGAGGCAACCTGGATCTACCGTCTGGGTACACGAATCCCTGAAGGCTTGAATTCCGGTGGTATACTTTCTAAAATAGTAATGGGGGTATAGTTAAGAGTGAAGGAAGAAAAGACTCTGGATCCAATATTGTGTTGTAGCCAAAAAAAATGATTGATGTGCGGAAGAAGTTGAAAAAAGAAAAAAGAAAAGATCTTTGTTATATCTTGCCCTCAGTTTGACAGTAGTAAAAATGGTGGATCGCAGCCAGGGAGGAGCTGGGAGCTGAGACTGATGACGTTAAAAGGAGATTACGCTGCAGCAATGACCAACCCCACGCACTTTGAGAAAGCCCCGTGGGCGGGGCGAAACGCGTCAGTGGGCGGGGTGAGGTGGACCACGCTAGCGCTCACCATCCAGGGACGCCGGGCCGCACCATGCGCCACTGCAAGTATACTGAAAGGGAGACCGGAGCAGCCAGCTGGATTAGCGCGAGGAGGTGACGCACACATTGCGTCGGGCAAAGGACTTGAACGAGCCCTGAGCGTATAGCTCCCTCAAGTCGATGGATCTGATGGCAGCAAGGTCGTGAGTAACAATAGCAGCAGCAGACACACAGAGTTTGTACATGCTTGGAGCCTATGAGATAGATGGAAATCTGAAGACACATATCTTTTGGGAACTATGGACATTTCGGGCTACAACACATACACGGAATACAGGAATATTGTGGATGGTAGAGGCATTAGGCACAGCTGTACCCCCATATATGAACCAAGAAGTATTCCTAGATCCCACAAGGGGAAGATGATTAAAACTAGTCCAATGATCCCAGTATTAAACTTCTAGGTGACAGTGCACTGTCAAACTGTGTGTGAGTGAAGAGGCCTCATGGTGTGCGCCAGGTGGAGGGCCCACAGATGTCCAAACATGATTGGGTAACCGATTGATTTGCATAGGCTGCGGCTGGGTGATCAATCTGGCAACATACCATCATGGGGACAGTGGGTGAAAATTAATACTAGCATACGTGGTCCAGATTGGTTTTAGGAATTTTAATATGGTGTGAAACATGTTTTGTTACATTTTGCAGGCTAACATAAAAAATTTATATAAGCACAAGTAGATACTTTGGTTTTTGGTCTTGATTGAATATTGTTCTGGGTACCAAAGTGTCTCCCCATTTGGGTTGTGCATTATTATGAACACGAGGCCGCCAAATTTTGTTTAGGAACCACATGTTGTACAGTTGGCACACCCCATGGTACAGAAGTAAGGTGAGCGCTGCTCTAGTGACATGTGTTACACTACTTGGTTAGCATACGTTACCATAGCAACCCTTGTGTTACCCATGTACTGCAGGTCGTCCTGGTTGTGCAATGCACGGTACTCTGCTGCCCTGGGAAAATAATTGCTGGCTTTTAGTGCATCAAGCATCATGTTTTAAACGTTTCTTCCTCACAGGTTTGCTTTAAAGGGCACCTGAAGTGAGAGGGATATGGTGGCTGCCTTAATTTATTTCCTTTTAAACTATACCAGTTGCCTGGCTGTCCTGCTGATCTTTTTGGCTGCAGTAGTGACTGAATAACAAACCTAAAACAAGCATGCAGCTAATCCAGGCAGACTTCAATCAAACACCTATAGTAGTCTAAACTCTCCTGTCATTTACTAGTGCAACATTGTATTGTTCACAACAACTACCTGCCAACACCTTACCTACCAGTCCTAACCAATCAGCTGTTTCCTACCTAGCTGAGTCAATAAAATGTATTTTACACTCTGGAAATAGCTGGAACAGACTGCAGCCAATCAGCAACTACCTTACTTCACAGAGGGAATATTTGAAAATACCTCAGGACAGGCTGCCACAGACCTATGTGGTGCCTACTTTATTAATATGGCTCCTATCAATCCTTACAAGGAAATAAATATGTCAACCTCCATATCCCTCTCATGCTGTGAGTATGTCTAGAGCTAGCGTGCTGTGAAAATTCAGCCGTGCAGTCCCCAAACCGGATTTATACTTTTTGTGCCCATTGGCCAAGTACGTTGTGGCTTCCCTTTCATGTGCAGTAGCGCCCCTCCCATTCCATGTGCAGCCCCCTCCCCCATGGTACGGATACGTTCTGTACGTTCCGATCCCCGGACTTTTTGCTGCAGGCCCTAATTTTCCGATCACAAGTAAGACCGGCACCACTGGAGATGAATAGTATCAATAAGCTCTTTTAATCACACAAACATGGCTTCATTGCTGAAGCCATGTTTGTGTGATTAAAAGAGCTTATTGATACTATTCATCTCCAGTGGTGCCGGTCTTACTTGTGATTGGACTGTTGTTGGTCTCTAATGGCACAGAGGCCTTGACCGTGGCACACGTCAAGTTTACCTTATTATTGGTGCTCCTCCTGAGAGTTTTTGTTCTGGCCCTAATTTTCCGGACCGTTCAGCTTAGCGGAACGGATCCGGACAAAAATCGCAGCAGCATTGGGGCAATGTAAAACAAAACGTTTCTTCACACTAGTCAAGAAACGGACCGTTCCACGGGGGATAGGGCCATGGGCCGACGTGAACCTGAGCGACGGGAGGGTGAGGGAGGGTGAAGCAGCCGGATGGGTGGGTGAGGGAAGGTTTATATATACCTAATCTTCCGTAGCAGCCAGCGGTAGAGGCTTCCGTCTTCTTCCGCGTCATGTGACCACATGATGCGTCATGTGACTAGTAACATGACGCGCTGTGTAGTCACAGTGGAAGAAGAGGACGCCTCTACCGCCGGTTGCTCCTGAAGATTAGGTATGTATTTGCTAAGTGAAAATGGATCCGATCAATCATTGATCAGATCCGTTTTCACTATGTGAACCGAGCTACGGACTGAAACATCAGGATCCGGTGAAGCGAAGACCGGATCCGCTCACCGGATCCTTCTGGCTCCGAACGCAGATATAAACCGGGCCTTACTGTATCCCCTCTTTTTCATGAACAGCTTCCTTCGGCATCATTGTGCCTTTTCATGTGTTGCTTTCCATTTTCAGCCTCCTCTATTATATGTAGCAAACCCCTCTTTCATGTTCAGGTGCCCTCTAGGGCTGCAGCCGCCCAAAGCCCGTGATTTTGTGGCCTTTCCAGAAATCTGTACCTGGGTCCCCCGAGATTTGTATTTACACTTTTGATAGCGCACAAAGCTGTATGCAAGGCTTGGTGAGTTCCTGCATGGGAAACCTTACATTTTACCTTAATAAATCCGGACAAATGAGTCGTATATAATTAGTTAAATTACATAGTGTATGACTAGTCAGGACAGGGTCGGACTGGGCCACAGTAGTACAGTTTTTTCCCTCGGTGGGCCCCGCCTCCAGGTCTCTGGTGGGCCCCCCCCCCTCCTTGTCTGACAGAGCTCCAATTGCTGCCTGCAGCACAAACATTCTCTTCTCAGTGCTGTAATCACTCATGCTGAGAGCAGTGGCGTAGCTAAGGAGCTGTGGGCCTCGATGCAAGTTTTACAATGGGACCCCCCAAGCACTCTATACATAACAATTGATACGGCACACCAAAACCTGCCAATGGCAACTACAGTGTCAGAGGTGCAAGAAGGGGATGGAAAATAGCTTGTTAATGATTACCACTGTTCAAAGTATCTATAGAAGTTATTATTATGAGCACAGGACCAATACAGAGGTAATACTGCAGTTGAGGGAGGGCCCTTTGTGGCCCCTTTGGCCCAAGGGCCCCGATGCAGTTGCAACCTCTGCGGTCGCAACCTCTGCAAAGTAGGACATTACTTTATATTGAAGGAGGGGAGTCTATGCAAAGTTTTGCTGGGCAGCAGTGTCTCTGATATACAATGCTGCTAAGATCATGTGCATTTGACCCTGTCCATAATACATCATGACCACGCCCACCTTCCGATGCATGGCCACGCCCTCTTTTCACCGCAATCATGGGATGTGTGGGCTCCAGGTTGAAATTTCTTTGGTGGGCCCCCAGTGTCCCAGTCCGACCCTGAGTCAGGATAATGTAATGTGAGCACATGACAGGTAGGAGGAATGTAGCACTATGAAACCATAAGCCCAGGAACAGTTGCAGCCGCTGAACCCCTGTGGTTGCGTCCTAGTAGTTATTTGAGAGTGGTATTTTTAGATGTTTTGATATACCGGTACTACTGTAGTGTTAGAAGTTGGGTGTCATACTTGCTACTGCCACATGGTGTCACTGTTTCTTTGCAGTAAAACTATCCTTGTAGTTTGTACATGTTCAATCTTGTTTTTTTTATACATATCATTTAATGTTTTATCAAGAAAAACATATACAGTCGAAACGTTTAAAGTATTACGGATCCGAGGCAGCACAGCAATATATATATAGATACAGCTATAGATATATATAAGCAAAAAACAAATTCCATGATAAATGCCTGTCACCAACACATATCTGTAAGTCACAAACATAACTTAAATGTACAGTAATTTTGCCTTCTCAAAACAGGAGATATTTGCAATAATTCAGCTGTGAGTGAGCAACTGTGGTTTCCCATAATGCACCACTCCCAAATATGCTAATCGTTTCTTTAGGCACCTAAAGCCAGGCTTACATCCAGGACCGCTGGTGTGTAGCAAACCTACAGCTTATGCATTTTACAGAGCCACACCAATCCAATGTGCATACAGCCAGTATGTTGGTCCTCATCAGTGCATGGTAAGGATTGATATGGCTCTATGGCATAGGGTAAAATTACATTTAACATTGCTTTTTGATAGAGGTAGTGGGATGTGGGTGTCAAAAACACCCTCTGGTGAAAAGATACAGGAGACAAAAGTGGGAGCCCAATGGTGTAGTATGTCAAAAACAATGGAACGTAATAAAAGTAAGACACTACTCACAAAGGTGGGTTGCAGAGGGGCAACTGACCACAGGAAGCAGGTGGAGACAACAAACCCGACTCCACTGGGGTTGGTCCCTAGGGACCTGGATGCGGTCGCTCTCCTTGGTAAAGAAAGGGGACAGATATCCGCCGTGGTCGAAGCCACGTGTGGTCTGTACCCACCCCTCAGACGGGTGAGGTAAGGGGGTATGATTGAACAAGGGTATAAGAGGCGCCCTGGTGTAATAAAAGCATCTAAAAGCAGTTTAAAAACGGGAAATAAATTTGAGGTAGCTTACCTCAGTGACGAAAAAATCTTTGTATTTAACAAAGGTTTTTATTAGTAGCACAGGCAACGCATTTCGCGGGTCAGAGCCCGCTTCCTCAGGCCAATAACAGTGCCAAACTAAATGACAGATTCAGCAAAGGGAGGCTCCCTTTGCTGAATCTGTCATTTAGTTTGGCACTGTTATGTTGCATTGCTGCGCGCGCCCGCAAGGGCACGTGTTGCTCGCCGTTAGCCCGGAGATCAATGAATGGAAACATAGTTCCCATTCTTAGATCTAACTCCCCGGTAGAAAGACAGACGGCTTCTTATCAGTCTTTCTGATTAAAAAAAAAAGTTTCCCGTCCTCCTTCTGCTTCCTGGAAGCGAGCACTCCCGCTTCCCAGACTAAAAAAAAAAATGTTTGACTGTGGCCATCTTGTGGCCAAATAATAAAAGTATATCTACATACATTTAATGAAATAAAGACACATTATTACATTTAAAATTAACTATTTACCTCCCACACCGAAAATTACCCAAATAAAATTTTTAACGAAAAAAAAAATTACAATAAAAAAAAACTTTTTTAACTACTTGCTGCATGCCGTGCAGTATATTCACGGCCCTTTAAAAAAGACAGGATGCAGCAGGTCCGTGAAAACAAGTCTGCAGCGGCATGCAGCCGCCGCTTGCTCCCGTTCGCGCGTGCGCGCGCACCGCCGTTACCGCCGCTTAGAGGGGTAGTTAATGAATGGGACCGCAGGTCCCATTCATAAATCGAAGTCCCCGATTCAATGAATACCAGCGTCTACGAGACGCCGGCATTCATTGTATCTTCCTGTGTTACACAGCCACGGATTACTTCCGATTCACGTGCTTACGTACGTGAATCGGAAATGACGACTGAGGACATCTTGTGGCCAAATAGTATATTGCACCAAAATTGCATTTTATTTAATAAAAATCCCCACACTGACTGATATAATTAACTATTTCCCTCCCACACCCTCCCATAATACCCAAACTTTTTTTTTTATTTATAAAAGGGGGAAAAAAAATTTCATCAAAAAAAAAAAATATATATAAGTAGTTACCTTAGGGACTGAACTTTTTAAAAATTTATGTCAAGGCAGTATATTACTATTAATTTTTAATTTATGGGCTTGTAATTAGTGATGGACGCAAAATTGAAAAAATGCACCTTTATTTCCAAATGAAATATTGGCGCCATACATTGTACTAGGGACATTTTTTGAACGTTGCAATAACCGGGACAAAAGGGCACATAAAATGTGTGGCTTTTATCCACAGTAGAATGTTTTATTTTAACACTATAATGGTCAAAAACTGGAAAATAATGCATTTTATAATTTTTTTTTCTTATTATTCATGTTAAAATGCATTTAGGATAAAATAATTCTTGGCATACTGTACACCCAAAGAAAGCCTAATTGGTGGCAAGAAAAACAAGATATAGATCATTACGCTGTGATTAGTAGTGATTAAGTTATTGGTAAAAGAAAGGGAGGAGCGCTGACAGGTGAAAATTGCTCTGGTCCACAAGAGGAAAAATGCCTCAGGTGTCAAATGGTTAAAATGCACGTGAAGAGGGTATATTACTAAAAAATATTACATTATAAGTTTGTAAATAGTGATGGACGCAAAACTGAAAAAATGCACTTTTATTTCCAAATAAAATATTGGCGCCATACATTGTGATAGGGATATAATTTAAATGGTGTAATAACCGGGAAAAATGGGAAAATAAAATACATAGGTTTTAATGATGGTAGCATGTATTATTTTAAAGCTATAGTGGCTGAAAACTGAGAAATAATGATTTTTTTCAATTGTTTTCTTAATATTCCTGTGAAAATGCATTTAGAAAAAATAATTCTTTGCAAAATGTACCACCCAAAGAAAGCCTAATTGGTGGCGCAAAAAATAAGATATAGATCAATTCACTGTGATAATTAGTGATAAAGTTATTGGCAAATAAATGGGAGGTAAAAATTGCTCTGATGCATAGGGTGAAAAATACCCACGGGCTGAAATGGTTAATGTTGTAAAGCCTCCCCTATCAATTGTATTGCTGCATTATAGGTTAGCGCTTTATAAATAAAAGTTTAATGATAATAATAAAAATGGTTTCAATAATTTTTATGTCACCACATTTATTTTATTTACATCCACACAGCGTCCCAGCTTGTTTTTGGAAACAGGGTTGTGAGTTTTCTTTCAAGAATACCACTCAGCTAGCTTCCAGCTCTTATTGAAGTAAACAGAAAAATGCCCTTTACAAAAAAGCTTATTTCCTGTCTCAAATGGATCTCTTAGTGCTCTAGCGTACTATAAAGTGTGCCGGCATTCCAGCTCTCCGAGCGCACAGTATGACACTTATCTATATATAGCTTTAATGCACCTCCATTTAGATTCTGTTCTTAACTATTCTGTATCTACCTCTCATTTTCTCTTACTTAGCTGCAAACTTAGTTTCTTGAGCCTCCTGAAAAATGTATTCCTGAAGTTGCCCATCAATCTTACAGCAGGCTGGGGAGGGGGGAACTTACCCTGAATCGATTTTGTTTCTGATTGGTAACGAAGGTGGAAAAATATAGTTCTGACTGTTTATAAACACGATCCAAAATTGAAATAAAAACTAGAGGTAATCAGCTCATGCTTCAATAATTTTCTTTTTGGAGAAATCAGAGAAAAAGAGGGCAGGATATTTTGGCACCAGAGGCAGCATGGAAGCTTGGGTGCCACCATTGATGCCCCTAGCAATATCAGCTATGGAACGCCAGGACTGCCCACTATGAAGGGCCACCCACCATGAAGGGCCACCCACTATGCAAATCGTGGCTATAAAAAGCAGACGATTGATCCTGCAGGTGCCGTCTGCTTTTTAATTTGTGCACCTCAGGCGTCCAAATTTCCCACCATAGCCAATATTACTTTGGGCCCCTATGGCGGCACCCACTTACAGAGGGTTACGATGGGCATTGGTAGAAGGTTTTAAAATTAGGCATGGGGGGGGGGGGGGGGGGCTTTGATTGACTTTGGAAATACATGTTCCAAATGGCTACTAACCACATCGAGCAGCCTGGGCACCCAATTACCAAAAATTAACACAGGTGTCTATTAAACCCCTGCCATTCATAGTCCCCAACTGACCTATACTGACCTCTTTCCCAATCAGTAGCCAATATACCCCCTTTCCCATGAGAATTCTTGAATACATTATCGGGGTGTAAGGAAACGCGGAAATGCCGCCGTCTCTCAAAGTGAGGCGGCTGTTTCCGCGTCCAGCATGGCGTCACAACGCGGAAAAAACGCTGCATGCCGCATAGGCAGTGCGGCGGAATCCGCATCAGAGGCGGCCCCCGCACTAGATACATTGCATGACAGTACTGGTGTGGCTGGGACTGATAGTCCACCAAGATTCAGACTTACACGCGCGCGAGCAGAAAGGCAGAGTTTAAATAGCAGTTAGAAGGGTGTCGGCTGACCAGCTGGGTCAGCTGACAAATTCCACTGCTCTCATTGGACCAGCAATTAGGGAGGTCCTGGAAAGGTCCTAGAGTATATATACTGCTGGTTGTTCACTTGCTCTTTGTCTGGCGTGCGATCACATATGTGGGAGCACCCAGATCCGTAGTCAGATCCTTAAGTGTGCCGGGACCAGCTGGAGCTGTAATCCTACACTTAGCTAGATATTTGATAGCTAAAGTACTAGTTTGATTGTGATTATATGTTATGACTTTTGCCTGCCTCGACTATCCTCCTGAACTCTGACCTTGTACCTCGATATTTCTGATACTCTGTTGCCGAACCTCGGCTCGTTCCTAGACTCTGTTTCTGCCTCCTGATTTTGTACCCCGATATATCTGATACCCCGTTGCCGAACCCTGCCTGTACTTTGACTCCGCTTTTGCCTACTGTATTTGTACTTTATCTGTCCGTGTGTGTACGACCTGGCTTGTCTGACCTCGAGAACCGACCTCACGATTGGAGGCGGTTCCCAGTCCTGTTAGTGACACTTCTTCCTGAGTGTCACTCTCGGACTTTCCTTCCTACTGTCAGTCTGACCCCTCCCGTCTTGGAGAGCTCAGGTCTGCGGAAGGAATCCGTGCAGTTCTCCTTGCTGCACTGAGGCCTAGGCCTCCTAGTGTTACTGTTACACCAAAACACTACACTCTACTCAGGCGAACAGAGGTTAGTTTGTATATTGGATTATCGGTGAGACTGCAGATCACTTATAATCTGGTATATATCTGTATTTCCGGCGATACTGCAGATCACCGGTAATCAGATACTCTCTGCGCCCACCGATCGTTACAGAACGCCAGACCTAAAAAATGCAAATGGACGCACATACTGACCGTCTGGGCGCACTTGCCACTTCGGTGGAAAACATCAACCAAGTGCTCGGATGTATTCTGTCCCAGGGCTGCTGATAGGTTACCTCCTCATCGCCCTTTCGATTGCCCCATCGATCTCCGTGCCGGTTGTATGCCCCCTAGGGGTCACCTGTATAATTTGTCTGGACCAGAGAAGGTGGCTATGCAGGAGTACATCCGTGACAATCTGGCCAAGGGGTTCATTCGCCCCTCCCGCTCGCCTGCAGGGGCCGGTTTCTTTTTTGTTAAGAAAAAAGACGGAGGTCTTCGACCTTGCATCGATTATCGGGGCCTAAATAAAATCACGGTGAAGAATCGTTATCCGTTGCCATTAATAGACGATTTATTCACGCAGGTCACAGACGCTAAGATCTTTTCGAAATTGGATCTGAGGGGTGCATACAACCTGATCCGCATTAGAGAGGGCGATGAATGGAAGATGGCCTTCAACACACCCGATGGGCATTACGAGTACTTAGTGATGCCCTTCGGGTTGTGCAATGCGCCAGCCGTCTTCCAGGAATTGATTAACGAGGTATTCAGGGAGGTGTTGGGTAGGTTTGTGCTTGTATACCTTGACGATATACTAATTTACTCCAACAACCTCTCCGAGCACAGGGTCCATGTCAGATTTGTGCTAAACAAGTTGAGACAAAATCTGCTGTACGCCAAGTTGGAAAAATGTATTTTTGAAGTTACATCTGTCGCCTTTCTGGGGTACATAATCTCCACCTCGGGCCTGTCTATGGACCCTGCCAAGGTATCCGCTGTTCTGGAGTGGCCTCAGCCGGTGGGGTTAAAGTCGTTGCAACGTTTTCTGGGTTTTGCAAACTATTATAGGAGGTTCATAAAGGGGTACTCCACCGTTATTGCACCTCTCACCAGTCTCACTAGGAAAGGGGCGGATACTACTCACTGGTCGCCTGAGGCCCTACAGGCATTTTCGACCTTGAAGGAGCTGTTCTGCACAGCACCCATACTAAGACATGTAGACACTTCCTTCCCTTTTATTGTTGAGGTAGACGCCTCAGAAGTCGGGGTGGGGGCTGTGCTGTCTCAACGTTCAGGTTTACAGGGTAGATTGCACCCATGTGCCTATTTTTCTCGGAGATTCTCTCCAGCAGAGAGAAACTACGATATAGGCAACAGGGAACTCTTAGCCATTAAACTAGCCTTTGAAGAATGGCGTCATTGGTTAGAAGGAGCGGAGCATACTATCACGGTTTTTACCGACCACAAGAATCTAGAATACATCGAGGGGGCTAAGAGGTTAAGCCCTCGTCAGGCTCGATGGTCCCTGTTTTTTTCAAGGTTCACATTCGTGATTACGTACACCCCGGGCAGTAAGAATACTAAGGCAGATGCGCTATCCAGGTGCTTTGAGCCAGAAACAGCACAGGCCTCCGTCCCTGAGACGATTGTTCCGCGAAAATTGGTGCTGGCTGCAATTGATACTTGGGAAGACTGGAAGGAGACGTTGAGCCCCTTCCAGCAGGACATCCCGGGAAGGGAAGCCTGAAGGGGTCATGTTTATTCCCTTGCCCTTTCGTCTTCAGATCCTTGAAATGTTCCACGCACATAAAAATGCTGGACATCCTGGAGTTGCCAGAACACAGGATCTTGTAGCCAGGTGTGCCTGGTGGCCTTCCCTGTCTGTTGATTGCAGGGAATTTGTTAGGGAATGCGCCGTATGTGCTAAGAGTAAACCCTCCCGGCTGGCACCTGTCGGTACCTTACAGCCTTTGCCCGCCCCGAGTGAGCCATGGACCCACTTGTCCATGGATTTCGTGGGTGAGCTCCCCAGGTCTGAAGGCATGTCGGTCATTTGGGTGGTAGTCGACCGCTTCAGCAAGATGGCCCATTTCGTGCCCTTAAAAGGACTCCCCTCGGCTCAGGAATTGGCCGACCTGTTCATCATCCACATTTTCCGGCTGCATGGCATTCCGGAAAACATAGTGTCGGATAGGGGAGTCCAATTCATTTCTAGATTCTGGAGGGCATTTTGCCACCAAATGGGCATGAAGCTGTCTTTCTCGTCCGGCTACCACCCACAGACTAATGGCCAGACTGAAAGGATAAATCAGTCTCTAGAACAATTTTTGAGATGTTATGTTGCGGAGGCACAAGACGACTGGGTCGGATTTTTGCCCTTCGCAGAATTTGCTCAAAATAACTTGAGAAATTCCTCCTCCGGATTTTCGCCTTTTCAGGTGGTAACGGGGAGATCGCCCAAGTTTTCCCCCTTGCCAGTTGCCTCCTCTCCGTTTCCAACCCTGGAAGCCTGGCACAGGGCATTTAAAGTCATCTGGGGGAAGGTGAAGAGTAATCTGGAAAGGGCATTCCAGAGTCAAAAGGGTCAGGCTGACAAAAGACGCTCATTGGAGTGGAAGTTCCAGCCAGGAGACTTGGTATGGGTGTCCACACGTCACTTAACCCTGAGACAGCCCTCAGATAAACTGGGCCCCAGGTTTGTGGGTCCATTTTCAGTGGCCAAGAAGATCAACAACGTTACGTATTCCGTTGATCTTCCCGCCAGCATGCGTGGGGTAAAGTCCTTCCACGTATCCCTGCTTAAACCAGCAGTCCATGTGGGTCCCACTCCTCCTCCTCCTGTGGTGGTGGACGACCAACCTGAGTACGAGGTAGAAAAGATATTGGATTCACGCATGGTACAGAATTCGGTACAGTTCCTCGTACATTGGAAAGGGTACGGCATTGAGGAGAGACAGTGGGTACCGGGTTCACGCATGCATGCAGACGAGTTAAGGAGGGAGTTTCATGCCTTACATCCCGAGAAACCTGGTAGGAGTTGTCCGGAGTCCACTCCTCAGGGGGGGGGTACTGTAAGGAAACGCGGAAATGCCGCCGTCTCTCAAAGTGAGGCGGCTGTTTCCGCGTCCAGCATGGCGTCACAACACGGAAAAAACGCTGCATGCCGCATAGGCAGTGCGGCGGAATCCGCATCAGAGGCGGCCCCCGCACTAGATACATTGCATGACAGTACTGGTGTGGCTGGGACTGATAGTCCACCAAGATTCAGACTTACACGCGCGCGAGCAGAAAGGCAGAGTTTAAATAGCAGTTAGAAGGGTGTCGGCTGACCAGCTGGGTCAGCTGACAAATTCCACTGCTCTCATTGGACCAGCAATTAGGGAGGTCCTGGAAAGGTCCTAGAGTATATATACTGCTGGTTGTTCACTTGCTCTTTGTCTGGCGTGCGATCACATACGTGGGAGCACCCAGATCCGTAGTCAGATCCTGAAGTGTGCCGGGACCAGCTGGAGCTGTAATCCTACACTTAGCTAGATATTTGATAGCTAAAGTACTAGTTTGATTGTGATTATATGTTATGACTTTTGCCTGCCTCGACTATCCTCCTGAACTCTGACCTTGTACCTCGATATTTCTGATACTCTGTTGCCGAACCTCGGCTCGTTCCTAGACTCTGTTTCTGCCTCCTGATTTTGTACCCCGATATATCTGATACCCCGTTGCCGAACCCTGCCTGTACTTTGACTCCGCTTTTGCCTACTGTATTTGTACTTTATCTGTCCGTGTGTGTACGACCTGGCTTGTCTGACCTCGAGAACCGACCTCACGATTGGAGGCGGTTCCCAGTCCTGTTAGTGACACTTCTTCCTGAGTGTCACTCTCGGACTTTCCTTCCTACTGTCAGTCTGACCCCTCCCGTCTTGGAGAGCTCAGGTCTGCGGAAGGAATCCGTGCAGTTCTCCTTGCTGCACTGAGGCCTAGGCCTCCTAGTGTTACTGTTACACCAAAACACTACACTCTACTCAGGCGAACAGAGGTTAGTTTGTATATTGGATTATCGGTGAGACTGCAGATCACTTATAATCTGGTATATATCTGTATTTCCGGCGATACTGCAGATCACCGGTAATCAGATACTCTCTGCGCCCACCGATCGTTACACGGGGAGATCTGTATGGCTGATATTGTAGTGAAACCCCTCCCACAGTGTGATGTCAGTGCCATGGCCATGACCATTTCCTGTCTGTGCACCTCATTGCATTGTGGGAAATAATGTCTGTTTCCAACTACCAAGCAAGGAGTATCTCCCTCTGTGCATAGAACTCTCAGTAAACGAACATTTTGAGGAAATCACCTGGCAGGACTAAAGATGTCACCACCAGTGATACATTTCAGAATGTAAATCAGGGAGAGGAAAGGTATAATTTATAAATGAATATTGCAAAAAAATAAGAAATGTTATTAATTACATTATTTTCACTACAGTTCATCTTTAATCCCAACCTGGCACTAACACTAAATGAAACCCTAATAGTAACTTTTTTAAAAGCTTTCCAGACATTGGGCCTGATTCACAAAGCGGTTCTAACCCAGTTAGCACGCCTAAAAGACTTTAGGCGTGATAACCATTGCACCATGCTGGTGAAAAGCCAGTTTAGGTGTGATAAGTTTAGGCATGATAAGTTTAGGCATGATAAGTTTAGATAAGTTTAGATCGCACGCAAATTCCCGCACGCAAAGCAACGCCATTAAACTTTATGCGAAGTGCACCAGACTTTGCTAGCGCAAAACTTTTGATCAGCTGTGCACTGCGGTGCTAACCCAGTTGGTGCTTAAACTTATCACGCCTAAACTTATCACGCCTAAACTTAACATGCCTAAACTTATCACGCCTAAACTTATCACACCTAAACTTATCATGCCTAAACTGAGTTTAGGCATGATAAAGGGCTTTTCACCAGCGTGCTAACTGTTATCACCGCTTTGTGAATCAGGCCCTATGTGATCGACCATTGCAGTACTGGTGACACTACCTTACCAAGATGTTCTCATATTCCATTGCACAGATGCTAGATGAGTGTAGCGAGGAGAACTGCATATCCATCTATCTCTCTGCTTCCAGCTGGAAGGACACATTACAGCCCACCTCCCACACGACTTGCCCCTCTCTCCCCTGTAACACGCAAGATAAAAGCAAACACAGATTTCCACCTCTTCCTTGGCAAACAAGACAGTCAGGATTCCATAACAACAATATTAAAACAACAAGGCTGCTATTGTTTTCCAGCATAAAAGAAACAAATAACACAGAGAGAAAACTATTTAAAACAATTATAAATGGCTGCTGTCTGTTCCACATGATACAACAGATCAGCAGACAACATAAAAATTAATTAAAGATCTTGGAAAAAGGAACCCAACTTTCCTTGCACATTTTGAATTCATATGTCTTCTGTTAGGCCTCGTTCGCATCTACTGCGCTGAAAAACGTGTTAGAGCGTGTGGTACAAACGCATGCTCTTGTGCGCGCTTTAGTGCGCGTTTCTGTGTGTTGCGCTGCGCTTCTTTAAAGCAGGTTTTGCTTACTGTAGCAGCAGCAGTTGTCAATAAAACTTTGTTTTTGTATGTAAATGTATTTTTTTCTCCAATTAGGGGTAAAAACGCATGCGCTTCTATGCGCTTGTACGCACTTCTATGCGCTAAAAAAGCGGACCAATTCACTTGCATTGCTGTGCGCTTTACAGCTCAACGCACAGAAATGCCTGCAACACTACGTTTCTGTAACGCTGCTCAGCGCAGAGCATAGATGTGAACCAGCTACATTTAACTACATGGGAAAATCAATACCTTGCTGATCGCACAGGGCAGTGCGCTGTGGAAAGCGCACAGAAACGGCCCTGATGTGAACGAGGCCTTACTGGCTGTGTTTGTTAAAGAACCACAATTGCATAAAGTGTTTAATAAGGACTCCCAGCAGCAGTGCAGAAACTATGGAAAGATGCATATCATTTTAAAGCTCTCTTTCTCCTCTTTCCAATTATATATAAACCGCCACCCTACGCCTTTTAGTTTTCGCTATTTTCGCGATTGAAATTGCAGCGGCCGCTATTTCAATCGCGAAAAAAGAGAAAACTAAAAGGCGTAGGGCGACGATTTAGATGTCGCCAGAAAGAGGAGAAAGAGAGCTTTAAAATGATATCCATCTTTCCATAGTTATATTGTATTACACAGGACGACACTTTCCGAAGTGTCAGCAGCTCCATTCAGCAGAATGGAGCAGCTGACTTTAGGAAAAAGTCGCCCTGTGTAATACAAGTAACTATGGAAAGATGGATATCATTTTAAAGCTCTCTTTCTCCTTTTTCTGGCGACATCTAAATCGTCGCCCTACGCCTTTTAGTTTTCTCTATGTTCGCGATTGAAATCGCGCCGCGACAATTTCAATTGCGAAAATAGCGAAAACTAATAGGCGTAGGGTGGCGGTTTATATATAATTGGAAAGAGGAGAAAGAGAGCTTTAAAATGATCTGCATCTTTCCATAGTTTCTGCACTGCTCGGAGTCCCTTTAAATGCATGTGTATGCAAAGGTAAAGTCAGGTCCATAAATATTGGGACATCGACACAATTGTAACATTTTTGTCTCTATACACAACCACAATGCATTTGAAATGAAACGAACACTAAATGCTTTAACTTCAGACTGTCGGCTTTAATTTGAGGCTATTTACATCCAAATCAGGTGAACAGTGTAGGAATTACAACAGTTTGCATATGTGCCACCCACTTGTTAAGGGACCAAAAGTAATGGGACCGAATAATAATCATGAATCCAACTTTCACTTTTTAATACTTGGTTGCAAATCCATTGCAGTCAATTGCAGCCTGAAGTCTGGAACGCATAGACATCACCAGACGCTGGGTTTCATTCCTGGTAATGCTCGGCCAGACCTCTACTGCAACTGTCTTCAGTTCCTGCTTGTTCTTGTGGCATTTTCCCTTCTCACTATGCCACCGTGCTGCCAATGTTTTCCGTGTCTTTTGGTGTTGCTGAGCTCACCGGTGCATTCCTTCTTTTTAAGAATGTTCCAAACAGTTGTTTTGGCCACGCCTAATATTTTTTTGCCATCTCTCTGATAGGTTTGTTGTTGTTTTTTTCAGCCTAAAGATGGCTTTCTTCACTGATAGTGACAGCTCTTTGGATCTCATCTTGAGAATTGACAGCAACAGATTTCGAATGCAAATAGCACACTTGAAATGAACTCTGGACCTTTTATCTGCTCATTGTAATTGTAATGAGCGAATAACGCACCTGGCCATAGAACAGCTGAGAAGCCAATTGCCCCATTACTTTTGCTACTTTTGTGGAAGGCATATATGCAAACTGTTGTAATTCCTACACTGTTCACCTGATTTTGATGGAAATACCCTCAAATTAAAGCTGACAGTCGGCAGTTATTGCACATCCTGTTCATTTCATTTCAAATCCATTGTGGTTGCGTGTAGAGCCAAAAATGTTAGAACTGTTTTGATGTCCCGATATTTTTGGACCTGACTGTATAAAAATATTTTGTGATAGTGGTCCTTCTTCATGCAACTGCTAAGTTAGCTTCCTCATAGGAGTAAAATAGGTTTAATAATAAAATAGGATTCCCAAAGACCTGTGACTGAAAGGACCACTATCTCAGAAATCGTACATGTAAACACATACAAATAAGAAGTCGTTTTTTTTCCCCAGAGTAAAATGAGCCATAAATTACTTTTCTCCTATGTTGCTGTCACTTACAGTCGGTAATAGAAATCTGACAGAACCGGCAGGTTTTAGACCAGCTCATCTCCTTATGGGGAATTCTCATTGTTTTCTTTATTTTCAAAAGCACTTAGTGAATGGCAGTTGCTGCGTCCAACTGTCAAAAAACTGTGCGGCGAGCAGGGAGACTGGCCAACATCTTTGTATGAATCTTTTTCAGGATTTTATTCAGAATAAAGGCCATGCTGAGAATCCCCCATGGAGAGATGGACTAGCCCAAAACCTGCCGGTAATGTCAGATTTCTACTACTTACTGTAAGTGACAGCAACATGGGAGAAAAGTAATTTATGGCTCATTTTGCTCTGCAAGAAACATACTTATTTTTATGTGTTTACATTTATTTTACAGTTTACACTTTTTTGCGATAGTGGTCCTTTAACCACCTGAGCGGTCTGGACGAGCTCAGCTCGTCCAACACCGCCAGCGGCTGCCGCTCAGGCCCTGCTGGGCCGATTTGAATGAAATAAAAAGCAGCACACGCAGCCGGCACTTTGCCAGCCGCGTGTGCTGCCTGATCGCCGCCGCTCTGCGGCGATTCGCCGCGAGCAGCGGCGAAAGAGGGTCCCCCCAGCCGCCTGAGCCCAGCGTAGCCGGAACAAAAAGTTCCGGCCAGCGCTAAGGGCTGGATCGGAGGCGGCTGACGTCAGGACGTCGGCTGACGTCGATGACGTCACTCCGCTCGTCGCTATGGCGACGATATAAGCAAAACAAGGAAGGCCGCTCATTGCGGCCTTCCTTGTTTATTCTGGGCGCCGGAGGCGATCGGAAGATCGCCTCCGGAGCGCCCTCTAGTGGGCTTTCATGCAGCCAACTTTCAGTTGGCTGCATGAAATAGTTTTTTTTTTATTTAAAAAAACCCCTCCCGCAGCCACCCTGGCGATTTAATCAGAACGCCAGGGTGGTTAAAGAGTAACTGTAGTGAGAATAACATTATGAATAAAATTGCATATTTTTTACAAAATTCATTTATACATTATTTAGTTAGAACTTGCCCATTGTAAGAATCGTTCCTCTCCTTGATTTACTTTCTAAAATGAATCACTGGTGGTGACATCTTTAGTTCTGCCAGGCGATCTGTATGGAATGTTCGTTTGCTGAGAGGTCAAAGCACAGAGGGAGATATTTCTTGCTTGCTAGTTGGAAACAGGTTTACAGACAGCGAAGGCCCCTTTTACACTTATTCAGTTGCTCTCAGTCCTAACTAAAAGAAAACTGATTTTCAAAGTAATGCCCATGCTTTCCTATGGAACCTTTCACACTTAAAGAGAACCTGAACTGAAAATAAAAAGTCACAATAAACTTACACAGTTCCTACTTACCTCCCATGTAGTCTGCTCATCAATCTCTTTCTCCTCTCTTGCGTCCTGTTTGTCCACTGTGATCAATGGAATTCTCTGTCCTCCATTTTGAAAATGGTCATTACCCCATAACAGCTTCCTGGTCAGCACACTGTTAAACTGTTACAGCGCCCACTCGAGCCATAGGGAAACATGGACATTACCTTGCACATTCAGTTGTAACTGACAGCAGCGGATATATAACTGACAGCAACTGGTATATGTCATTTCTGACAAAATCTTGTCAGAACTGGAAGGGATCACTGTAAGAAGAAAATGGTGAGCTTCTGAGAGGAACTGATGGTGAGGTTAATATGTAATATTCATTTGCAGCTACATCATGTGTTTATTTTAAATAATTTTACTCAGTTCAGGTTCCCTTTAATGCGTTTTAACTGAAATCTTCGCGCACTAACGCATACCAACTGATTAAGTGTAAACTGTGCCGAAACTGTCAGGACCATGGTTATGACATCACACTGTGGGAGGGGTTTCACCACAATATCAGCCATACAGAGCCCCCTGATGATCTAATCTCCCCCCCCCCCATCCTACACACACACATACACACGCTCCACACCACAATTTTTTCCCCTTTACAGTCACCTTCCCCCCAACTCCTGACCCCCCTCACCCCACTCAGGTCTTCCCATTCTTCCTCTTAACATACAGATCAGCTAATTGCATTATATTCCAATTCACAGTGAGGTGGGATAGATTATATGTAACTTTTTGAAATACATCACATGGTAATCAGTAGCTTAGCACAGGGAAGTCACACTTCTCTCTCTCTAGTCTGCTGTAAACCTTGGACGGAGGGTGATCAAGCATCTCACATCTGGAACAAAATCAATAAAGTGATTATACGGCATTATTGATCAGGGCGTTTAATGAGAAAGTGCGGTCATAATTTAAGAACGCTAGGCCACACGTGCCCCAGATATCGATCACAATCTGCAGAAGCTGACATCAGTGACTTGGCATGCTATCCTTCTCAGCTCTACAATATTGCCTGCTGCGCTGAGTACCGATTCTCATCTCCAATGCATGATGCATGTAAATAGGGATTGTGCATCATTTCAAAAAGACCTTTATTCACCATAAAAACTCAGTTCAATCCAAGGGAATAGAAATAACCATAGTGGCTGCTATAGGACCCTGGATCAGAGGGGACCCAGTTGGTATTTAACCTCTTCAGGATCACAGGCTTACACCTCCCTAGTGACCAGGCTATTTTTTACAATTTAGGCCACTGCAGCTTTAAGAGCTCGCTACAGGACCATACAGCTCAGCACTCAAGTGATCCCCCCTTTTCTGCCCACCAAAAGAGCTTTCTGTTGGTAGGCTCTGACTGCTGAAGGAATGTTTGTTTGTATATTTATTTATTTATTTTATTTATTTATGTTTTTAATTTTTTTTAATACATTTTACTATTTTTTATGTATTTTTTCCTATCCCCGCCCTTACTCCCCCCGCTAGCCAATGACAGCGCAGCGATTGGCTGTCATATTCATCAGCCTATGAGAGCTGATCGCTTTTGTGCCTCCACAGGCTTTGGAAATATGTTTGTAGCCTAAGCTTGCTTTAAAGTTCTCAATAACTTGATCCCTGACCTGTCTGGTGTGTTCTTTGGACTTCATGGTGTTGTTGCTCCCAATATTCTCTTAGACAACCTCTGAGGCCCTCACAGAGCAGCTGTATTTGTACTGACATTAGATTACACACAGATGCACTGTATTTAGTCACTAGCACTCATCAGGCAATGTCTATAGGCAACTGACTGCACTCAGATCAAAGGGGGCTGAATAATTACGCACACCCCACTTTGCAGTTATTTATTTGTAAAAAATGTTTGGAATCATGTATGATTTTCGTTCCACTTCTCATGTGTACACCACTTTGTATTGGTCTTTCACATGCAATTCCAATAAAATTGATTCATGTTTGTGGCAGTAATGTGTGGAAAACTTCAAGGGGGCCGAATACTTTTGCATAGGGTTGCCAGGTCGGCTAATGGAGAAAACCGGACAGGGGGTGGAGTTAGGGCTAAGCAATGGGCTTTTTAAAAAATGTTTTTTACAGTATTTATATCGCACTGACATCTTCTGCAGCACATTACAGAGTACATAGCCATGTCACTAACTGTCCTCACCAGTACATGCACATAAGAGACTACTTTTCACCAGTAAATGCACATAAGAGACCGCTTTTCACCAGTAAATGCACATAATAAGAGACAGAGCAGAAAACTATTACAAAACTGGAAAACTATGCAAATAATGCAATGCATTTATGGCGTTTTTGCACAGTGAAGTGGTCGATTTCTTGCGGGAAGTTTTAAAATTTATTTTTTTTTTCCCACCAAAATTTTTTATTGAGAACAATAAAGTGGACATACATAGGCATAAAGTTAAAATATAAATCTGCGCATACATGTATGTACACATTTTGAGCAAATATAACAGTATAACAGTATAAATTGCGTTGTACAATAGTATGAATTCAAGTGTAAAGTATAGTAAGCAGCGGGCTCAGGCGAGATTGAATGAGATTGAAAGTCACGCCTGGACTATACGGAGGGGAGATAGAGCGGAGCCAATGCACACAAAGAGCGGAAATACAACCAGAGAATTATGGGTCACTCACTCACCATATCTCCAGACTCCTGACCTTACCTTGCTTCCTTCGCAGATGCAGAATCGCATTGCAAATGACGTTAGTGAAGCACGTCATGCGTACGTTGGCAACGCAGCGTTGGCGTTGCCGTAGCAACGTCGGGAAGCGCGGGCTCGGGGGCGGTACTTAAGCTGGCGTAACTTACGCCGCGTAAGCTGGCTGGCTGTGCCTTTGACTGACAGCCAGGCAGCGAATCAGCGGTCGCGCAGCGCTGGCGGACGGGTGGCGGCAAGTGGCAAAAGGCATAAAACCGGACATCTTAATTGTCCGGTTTAACATGCCTTTTTGGACAGGACACAGCGGCCAAAAACCGGACTGTCCGGTCTAAAACCGGACACCTGGCAACCCTACTTTTGCAAGCCATTGTAGTTGTTACAAACTGTGTGCTGCTTTGTTCCTGCCTGCTGGTGGTTCTGTTTACTTGGACTTCCTTGAACTTTGCACTATGCCACCAGCAGGGGGCTTTATGGACATGTAGCAGCCCTGGGATTCTGTACTCCAACAGCAGAGAGCTCTCTGGACTGTGAGCAGCCCTTCAGCAATTCCCACATGCATCCTGTTTGCTACCTGGACTATATAAGATCTGCCTTTTCCTCCTGCTGGTTGTAAGAGCTTAGCAGTTCTTTGCAGCCTTGAGCTTCTGGACAACCTGCTACCTGACCCGTTCCTTGCCCTGAAATTATATTTGCCTTTCTTTTGCTGAACCCTGTATACTTTGTCTGACTCTGATTCCTGCCTGCTCCTCTGTACTTCGATTAGTTTGTTGCCTGACTTGTTTGACTGTGATTTCTGCCTGCTCCCTTTTGTACCGCGATTGTTGTATATTATTCCTGAATATGTACAGTGGCTTGCAAAAGTATTCGGCCCCCTTGAAGTTTCCCACATTTTGTCATATTAGTGCCACAAGCATGAATTAATTTTATTGGAATTCCATGTGAAAGACCAATACAAATCAATAACTGCAAAGTGGGGTGTGCATTTAATTATTCAGCCCCCTTTGGTCTGAGTGCAGTCACTTGCCCATAGACATTGCCTGATGAGTGCTAATGACTAAATAGAGTTCACCTGTGTGTAATCTAATGTCAGTACAAATACAGCTGCTCTGTGACGGCCTCAGAGGTTGTCTAAGAGAATATTGGGAGCAACAACACCATGAAGTCCAAAGAACACACCAGACAGGTCAGGGATAAAGTTATTGAGAAATTTAAAGCAAGTTTAGGCTACAAAAAGATTTCCAAAGCCTTGAACATCCCATAGAGCACTGTTCAAGTGATCATTCACAAATGGAAAGAGTATGACACAACTGTACACCTACCAAGACAAGGCCATCCACCTAAACTCACAGGCCGAACAAGGAGAGCGCTGATCAGAAATGCAGTCAAGAGGCCCATGGTGACTCTGTACGAGCTGCAGAGATCTACGGCTCAGGTGGGAGACTTTGTCCATAGGACAACTATTAGTCATGCACTGTACAAAGCTGGCCTTTATGGAAAAGTGGCAAGAAGAAAGCCATTGTTAACAGAAAGCATAAGAAGTCCCGTTTGCAGTTTGCCACAAGCCATGTGGGGGACACAGCAAACATGTGGAAGTCTGGAAGAAGGTGCTCTGGTCAGGTGAGACCAAAATGGAACTTTTTGGCCAAAATGCAAAACGCTATGTGTGACAGAAAACTAACACTGCACATCACTCTGAAAATACCATCCCCACTGTCAAATATGGTGGTGGCAGCAACATGCTCGGGGGGTGCATCTCTTCAGCAGGGACAGGGAAGCTGGTCAGAGTTGATGGGAAGATGGATGAAGCCAAATACAGGGCAAACTTGGAAGAAAACCTCTTGGAGTCTGCAAAAGACTTGAGACTGGGGCGGAGGTTCACCTTCCAGCAGGACAATGACCCTAAACATAAAGCCAGGGCAACAATGGAATGATTTAAAACAAAACATATTCTATGTGTTAGAATGGCCCAGTCAAAGTCCAGATCTAAATCCAATCGAGAATCTGTGGCAAGATCTGAAAACTGCTGTTCACAAACGCTGTCCATCTAATCTGACTGAGCTGGAGCTGTTTTGCAAAGAAGAATGGGCAAGGATTTCAGTCTCTAGATGTGCAGAGCTGGTAGAGACATACCCTAAAAGACTGGCAGCTGTAATTGCAGCAAAAGCTGGTTCTACAAAGTATTGACTCAGGGGGCCGAATAATTACGCACACCCCACTTTGCAGTTATTTATTTGTAGAAAATGTTTGGAATGATGTATGATTTTCGTTCCACTTCTCACATGTACACCACTTTGTATTGGTCTTTCACATGGAATTCCAATAAAATTGATGCATGTTTGTGGCAGTAATGTGACAAAATGTGGAAAACTTCAAGGGGGCCAAATACTTTTGCAATCCACTGTATATATTAGTTAGCTAGAATAGATAGATAGGGTGTTTGGGGGTTTTGCACATTTATTTGTATGGTGATTGCTCTCTATATACTGTGTTGTGCACATGGTTTGCATCTGCTCTGTATATAGTGTGTTGCGCAAGTATTTGCATCTTATTTGCATTTATCTGTTTGTTTGCACAATCCGGTCATAATAAACCATTATTGCACATTATTCCTTGTTTCAGTGTCTGTTTTGCTGCACACTGTGGTCATCACCTGTTCTTCCGTTCAGGTTTGTAACAGTAATGAACTTTGCGTACCCTCATGTACGACATGTAAGGGTGCTGATTACATCCTCAGAAAACATACTACAAGTTGCTTCTGAGAAATCTTCTTGGATGCGTCACCACTTACCGGCAGGGCCGGGCCGAGGCATAGGCTGGAGAGGCTCCAGCCTCAGGGCGCAGTGTAGGAGGGGGCGCACAATTCCTTCAGTTGACATTCCTAATTGTGTATGAAGCAGAAAGAAATAAGAAAAGGGGATACATGGCAGTGACTGCAAGCCAGATAACTAGATATTAAGGTGTTGGGGAGGTTGTGGGCCCTGTGGCCCTCTTAGTCTAATAGCAATCAGTGTGTGACGGCTGGGGTGGGAGGGATGGAGGGGCGCACTTTGGTGTCTCAGCCTTGGGTGCAGGAGGACCTTGTCCCTGCTCTGCTTACCGGTAATACATTGTAAGCAGTGTGGCATGCGATGCTGGCTCCATTAGAACCCCAGCATTGTACTATTGATATTCCTTCTGTTCTAGGAAGTGAAGAGCTCAGAAAACGAGACAAAATGGTGTATGTGAAAACTATCGCATTTTACCACTTCTAAGGCTATCTTCACATTAAAAATCGCCAGTGCTATTTCAAGCGCTGAGCAATCCCTACACCCTACGCTTTCTAAGCGCTTTTGAGGAGCATTTTTTTTCCACTTCCTGACGTCAGCCAGGAAGTGAACTCTTTCACCCGGCAATGAATAAATACAATGTATTTATTCATAGAAGCGCTGGGGAAATCGCTATACAAAGCGCTTTTTCAAGCGCTTTGCGATTTCCCTATACCTTCCATTGAGCCAAAGTGCTACAAAAATGGTACTGGCAGCGCTTTTTCAAAGCGGATTGAAATCGAACCGCTCATATGTGAACACTCTCATAGGAAATCATTGCACAATCGCTTTCGGGTGATTTCTAAAATTGCCAGCGCTTACATATAAACACAAACGCACTAGGTGTGAACAAGCCCTTCCACACTTCCACATACTATACCTCAGTGGAATAGTACATGTACTGTTTTTTTCCTATATATATATATATATTTTTTTTTTTTTTGAGGGGGGGGGGGGGGGAGAGAACATGCACAGGGCAAATAACAACATGTCTATCAACATCAGTGACGTTTCTAGCCTTTTATCACTCCAGGCAAGAGGTCCTGCATGTAGCATGATTACACCCTACATGAGGAGAGTGAGGTGCACAGCACTGGACTCCAGAGGGGAGGTTAGAGCACAGCTTCTGCTGCACTATATTCTGCCTGTACACACTGGACTGGGGGAGCGCAGGAGGGGAACAGGAACAGGTAGTGGGACAAGGGGAAAGAGGGAGGCACAAAGGGGGACAGAGGGAGGCACAAAGGGGGACAGAAGAAGGCACAAAGTGGGACAGAAGGAGGCACAAACACCTGTGGGGGCATGGCTTAGATTAAGGGCATGACCAGGGGCGTAATTAGGAGCCACCGGGCCCCTCTGCAGAGATTCTGACGCCCCCGGGTGCCTGCTCAGGGTCGTTTTGGGGGGCTGGAGGGGTTCGCAGCATGGGGAGAGAGCATTGCACATCGGCGGTGGAACACAAGGAAGGTATGTATATCTGCCGCTGCCCACCGCCTACACACACACTTATTGAAGCTGGAGGGGAGCGGAGAGGGGAGAGCCCGAGGGATGATGGAGGGGAGAGACTGTCCCCCTTCCCTGCGATGTGTGGCCATGGCTTTCCCCTCATGCTGTGACCCCTCCTTGCCCCTAAAAACGGCCCTGAGCGCTCCCCCCCCCCCCCCCCCGTCGGTGCAGGGGCTGCAGTCCCTATTGGTATGCCCCTGGGCATGGCTTAGATTAATCAGGGGCATGGTGCCCCCCAGGTCCAATGGCACTCCAGACAGTGCCCTGGGATCAATACAATAGACAAATAGTTACAAAAAGTGCGTATATTGAAAAAGAGCGCGTGGAAAAAAAGGGCGCGGGATGTAGCCGAATTTATAAGTTATAATGTAAAACATATATATATATAGTGCTGTATCGCTGTAATGAACGTATATTAAGCGTCAAAATACCGTCTATAACAACAACCGTATTCTGTAGTAAAACGTCAAATCACGTGTATAACAAACGTATTGTTGAATGAAACGTGAAATGGCGTGTATAACAACAAACGGATAGTGTATTAAAACTTCAAATAGCGTCCATAATAAAAACGATATTTACACTGCTATTAAGCATAGTAATAGAATAGTAGATTTTAAAGGTATTTCACAGCAATTATACCTAACTGTAAGCTCACACAGATCTCTCCTTCTCCCTATCCCTAACACCTAGACCCCCCCTTTGTATTAATACACATAATGTAATAAATTGTATATTACACATATTGTGCTGTAACTACAGTATACCTAACCTTACTCTCATACACAGCCCTCCCTGTACCTAACCCTAACCCCTAGACCCCCCTGGTGGTGCCTAACCCTAACCACCCCCCTGGTGGTGCCTAAACCTAAGACCCCCTGGTGGTGCCTAAACCTAAGACCCCCCTGGTGGTGCCTAAACCTAAGACCCCCCTGGTGGTGCTTAAAACTAACCACCCCCCTGGTGGTGCCTAAACCTAAGACCCCCCTGGTGGTGCCTAAACCTAAGAACCCCCCTGGTGGTGCCTAAACCTAAGAGCCCCCAGGTGGTGCCTAAAACTAACCCCCCTGCTGGTGCCTAAACCTAAGACCCCCCTGATGGTGCCTAAAACTAACCACACCCCCTGGTGGTGCCTAAATCTAAGACCCTCCTACGGGCGCCTAACCCTAATCACCCCATATTGCTGTATATTGCACTGTAACCATACATAACCCTCCCTATACCTATCCCTAACCCCTAGACCCTCCTGGTAGTGCCTAACCCTAACCAATAATTTGTATATTTGTAAATACATTAAATAGTCTTAAAATGACGTATACAATATTAATATTATAAATACATAAAATTATATATCACGTAAGCATGAAAAAAATGTTAAAATAACAGTAATATTAAAAACAATATTTTACTAACTATAATCAACGCGTTACAAGTGTAAAAAACAAAGTTAACGGTATTTATACATTAGTATAAGGTTCAAAACGGTATTTATACATTTGTATTTAAAGGGATACTTAAGTCAAACAAAAAAAATGAGTTTTACTCACCTGGGGCTTCCAATAGCCCGCTGCAGCTGTCCGGTGCCCTTGCTGTCTCCCTCCGATCCTCCTGGCCCCGCCGGCAGGCACTTCCTGTTTCGGTGACAGGAGCTGACAGGCTGGGGACGCGAGTGATTCTTTGCGTTCCTGGCCACAATAGCGCCATCTATGCTGCTATAGCATATATCATATACCATATAGCAGCATAGAGGGTGCTAATGTGTCTGGGAACACGAAGAATCACTCGCGTCCCCAACCTGTCAGCTTCTGTCACCGAAACAGGAAGTGGCTGCCGGTGGGGCCAGGAGGATCGGAGGGAGACGGCGAGGGCACCGGACAGCTGCAGGGGGCTATTGGAAGCCCTAGGTGAGTCAAACTCATTTTTTTTGTTTGACTTAAGTGTCCCTTTAAGCATTATACGTATGTAAACGACTTTTAAATGTTAAAACTAGTGTAAATGAACATTTACTTGTTACAATCCTGTAAGCGCTCCTATAACCGAAATTTAAAAACGAAAAAATAAGTATAACACAACATCAAAACGAACTTGTAAACGAACTTTTAAACGATATCTCTTATAAACCTTAATCTGTTAATAGTACTGTAAACGAACTTTTACCGGTACTTGTAACAGTCCTGTAAGCGAAATTTAAAAATGGAAAAATAAGTTATAGCTCCTATAAGCGAGATTTAAAAACGAAAAAATAAGTATAACACACAGTCAAAACGATCTTGTAAATGATGTTTGTTATAACCCTTTTTGTATAAATGAAAACTTTTGATAAAACGTTCCTTGCAACCGCTATTTCTCTGGCGCCCTTTTTTCCTGCCGGGTGCCCAATAGCCGATATTTTGTATTGCAGTCTATGGCGGAACTCTTTCAGTCCACTAGCGCTGTGCGCCCTTTTTTCCCTGCCCCACAAAAAGTAATCTCCATTTTTATTTTCTGTTATGATTTTAACAAACAGTAAATCTTGACAAATGCATCCACCCTCTCAATCACATGAGGTATACACATATCGCATACCAAAGTCACAAAATCTGAAGACTTTGAAGAATCTGATAGAGATGTCGCGAACCTCCGATTTTCGGTTCGCAAACCCTGTTCGCGAACCTCCACGAAAGGTTCGGTTCGCAAAAAAAGTTCGCGAACCGCAATAGACTTTAATAGGGAGGCGAACTTTGAAAATTTTAAAAAATTCTACTGGCTAGAAAAATGATAGAAAACATGTTTCAAGAGCTCTTCTAATACCTGGAGGCTGGCCCACCCTCCCTCCTCTAAGCTAGGTCCTTTATACCATTTGACTCAGTTGTCTGCCTACACTAATTAGTTATGGGACAGCTGCTACACACTCTGCTAGGGAGATTTTAATTAGCCTCTTGTGAGTCTCCTCCCTCCTCCCCTTCTACCTATTCCCTCCTCCCTCCTACCGGAGGGAGGAGGGTCTCTTCTGCCAGGGAATTATACTATTTTAAAAACCAGTATACATCATACCATGGCTGGGAATCGAACACAGATCTCACTGTGTGGTGGGCAAGTCACCCTAACCACTGAACCACTACAGTAGTAAGTGAAGCTGGCCTAAAATTTACCATTTATGCTCAATGCAATAGAAACATTAGGTTGCTTAAAGGAGAACTGTAGTGAGAGGTATATGGAGGCTGCCATATTGATTTCCTTTTAAGCTATACCAGTTGCCTGGCAGCCCTGCTGATCTATTTGGCTGCAGTAGTGTGAATCACACCAGAAACAAGCATGCAGCTAATCTTGTCAGATCTTACAAAAATGTCAAACACCAGATCTGCTGCATGCTTGTTCAGGGTCTAGGGCTAAAAGTATTGGAGGCAGAGGATCTGCAGGATAGCCAGGTAACTGGTATTGCTTAAAAGGAAATCAATATGGTAGCCTCCATATACCTTTCACTACAGTTCTCCTTTGAAGGGAACCTTAACTGAGAGTGATATGGATGTTTCCTGTAAACAATACCAGTTGCCTGGCAGTCCAGCTGATCTTTGTGACTGCAATAGTGGCTGAATCACACCCTGAAACAAGCATGCAGCTAATCCAGTCTGACTTCAGTCAGAGCACCTGATCTGCATGCTTGTTCAGGGGCTGTGGCTAAAAGTATTAGAGACACAGGATCAGCAGGCGATTCAGGCAACTGGTATTATTTTAAAAGGAAAAATCCATATCCTTCTCCGTTTAGGTTCCCTTTAAGGATTTGTAGCATAAAAGCCAACTCACATTGGCTGGGATTTGAACCTGGGTCTCACTGTGTGGTGGGCAAGCACCCTAACCACTGTACCAACTGAAGCTGGCCTAAAATTTACCATTTATGCTCAATACAAGAGAAAAAGTAGACAAGACAAATAACATTTATATCACACTTTTCTCCTGGCGGACTCAAAGCACCAGAGCTGCAGCCACTAGGGCATGCTCTATAGGCAGTAGCAGTGTTAGGAAGACTTGCCTAAGGTCTCCTACTGAATAGGTGCTGGCTTACTGAACAGACAGAGCTGAGATTCAAACTCTGGTCTCCTGTGTCAGAGGCAGAGCGCTTAACCATTACACCATGCAGCCACTGCTTACAGATATGTAGCCAGACATGGCCTTGTCTCTTGTGTTCAATAGTTGTCAAGAGAAAAATTAGACAAGATAGCAGTGTTAGGAAGACATATGATATGGAGGGTCAAAGTTTTGCTCAATAGAGCATTATGGGGCGAATCGAACTTCCGCAAAAGTTCGCCTGATGCAGGCGAACGCGAACCCCCAAAAGTTCGCCTGGAACCGTTCGCAGGCAAACCGTTCGCGACATCTCTAGAATCTGATAGTCTGGGTGTGCTGGGCCCGACCATCAAGGTTCTTTTACCCAGTACCCCAGATTTGCTGAATAAAGATCACAACTAATATTTTGTCCATAATGTCAGGATCCACACGTCACTCCAAAACCTTATTATATACAATCATACATTTGTGGTGTCTACGTCAGCCCAGCATCCATAAAACCTCCTCTCCTGCCTTCTAAAACAGCCGTAAGGGCCTGTACACACTGCTGCGCTTGCGTTTTTAAAAACGCATGTGTTTTTAAAAACGCAAGGTCTTTTGAAAAAGAATGAAAATCGTGATGACTTGTACACACTGGTGCGATGCGTTTTTAAAAAAAACGCAAACGCAGTGCCTGCTGCGCTTTTTTAAGCGCAGCGCATGAAAAACGCATTAAAAACGCAACGCTTGCGTTTTTGCCTGCGTTTTTCAGAAGTCAGTATCCCAGAAGACTCTGCAGTCTCCTGATTCCTGTTGAAATGTAAACTAGAAAAAAAACAAAGGATTCTTTAGCCAATCAGCAATTACAAGAAAAACGCAAACGCACAAAAAACGCAGGCAAAAGCGCATGCGTTTTTAAAACTACAGGCACTTTAAAAATGCATGCGCTTGCGTTTTTGCCTGCGTTTTTCAGTGTGTACAGGCCCTAACACTATAGGTAAATAGCCCTATTTTCTTCAGATTTCAAGTTTCCCCAAATAGCCTCCTATCTTCTGGGTTAAGTACCATGTGGTATTCTGCAGAGGGGTCATTATTACATGCGCTGTTTTTAACGTATGTCTGGTCCAAGAGTTGTGAGGAGGCACAACGTTAACGGGTAAAAACGTAATATCTTCTAGTCTCGGCCCCTCTACTGAACTGTTGCAGCTGCACAAGTAGCTGCAGGGCCGGTTCTCTCATGAGGCAAGGTGAAACATTTGCATCAGGCGCAAAGATTACAGGGGAAGAATTTTTGTAACAGCATGCAGTCAGAGTAGGAGGAGAAGTGAGAGGAGAGCGAGATTATTAGGGAAAAGCAGCTTATTGTGCTGTGTGAGGAGTCTAACAGTGAGTGAGAAGGGAGGCAAGAGAGCAGCAGTGTTTCATTTGACTTGCACAGCAGAAGGGAGGAGGTGGCACTGCTGTCCTGACTGAGGAGGGGGGCGCAGCCTCACAAGTTTGCCTCAGACAGCAAAAAGTCTAGAACCAGCCCTGAGTAGCTTCATGTCCACAGACAGGTCCCCAATATCACTCTCTGGTTCCCAATTATGCATGTGAGGCCCACCCACCCCTCCCATACAATCACTCCCGACCTCCTATTGGCACAGAAGGTGGATCTAAAGCACAGGTGTCAAACGCAAGGCCTGTTGGCTGAATATGGCCCTTCTTGCCATTTTATGTGGCCCTCGACTGCTTCCAATGTCCATTATTGTATGCAGCAAAAGAAAGACAGCGCAAGTGCACTTCCTGTCTAAAGGAGCACACAGGTGACAGTGTTTCTGACTGAAACATTGTCAGTTTGGGCCAATAACCCATCTGACTGCCCCAGCAAAATTAGCATGTTGCCCCCACCTTGGATCCAAGCCCCCCTCCCCTGGTAACTAATCAATCATACACACACACCTACACAACCCCCCCCCCCCCCCCCCCCCACACACACACACACACACAGAGTATTCTCCCCGTGTAGTAGGGTAGCACAGCGGAAATGTGTAATGTTTACCTGCATTGTCTCCTAACAGCTCTAGACCTCCTGCAGTTGCAGAGGATGCTCCCCCTATGGCTAAATTATCTTTCTGCTCCACCATATGCAGTGGCATAGCTACTGTAACTAGTTATGAACCCCAGTGCAAGCTTTCTTCCTTTGGCCTAAGGAATATTGCAAGGATTAAACACCTCATACCTCCAACCCTAGTTCTGCCTTCATCACATCAAGGCTGGACTACTGCAATGCCCTCTATGGAAGCCTTCTAAACAAAGACCTGCGCCGCCTGCAATAAGTTCAGAATGCTGCTGCAAGGCTGTTAACGAGCCAAACCCACCATTGCCACATAACACCAACCCTTCCCTCACTCTGGCTACCAATAAAATAGAGAATTCCCTTTAAGATTAGCATATTGACATTGAAATCCTTGCACAATCTGGGCCCTCTGAATAGCTGAAGGACTTGTTGCAACTGCATCACATCCCCCACAATCTTAGATCAAAAGGATGTCATACCTTTGTTCCTAAAATTCCAAAATGTAAAGTAACATGCACAATAAATTACTTTTTTCCTTTATTGCTGTCACGTAGAGTAGGTATTAAACAGCTGACAGATGGACAGGTGCAAAACCTGTCCGATCTGTCACTGCCTACTGTAAGTGATAGCAACATAGGAAAGAAGTAATTATAGTGCATTTTACTCTGGGAAAATGTACAGTTAGTGTTTGTGTATGCATGTTAAAATGTTACAAGTTTTCACAATAGTTGTCCTTTAAAGTGAAATGAAACCCAGCGTTTCTTCTTTGCTCTAAAAAATTATTTACAGCATATTATATACTACCACCATTTTCTTTTTACGAGAATAGCATCCAAAGGGTTACATACATGACTTGAAAGTTCAGTGCAGAGAAATCTGGATGCACTGGAGATAATGTTATCTTGTGTTTACTTAATTGTATCAAGTGAGGAATGTGACACATTCTCTGAAAGCATGTCTGCCTTCAATACAACATGAATAAAACCAGTTATGAATAAAATGCAAAAATTTGCTTTCCTAAAACAGAAAGAATTTGCGATAATTCAGGTTGGAGTGAGCTCGAGATGTCTCCCAGAGCACCACTGCTGAATATATGCAAATTAACCATTGTACCCTTAGAAGCTAAACACACCTCCAGAACCGCTGGATTGCAATGATGTGTCAGCTTGTTAAATTGTACAGAGCCATAATAATCCAACATGCATACAGACTGTTTCGGATTGTTTGATCCTCATCAGTGCATGGCATGGATTAATTTGGCTCTATGGAGTAGGGCTTGTAAACCGAGAGGTACAGACTAACCAGCAAGCTCATTGTGACCCAGAACTCATTGGAGTGTGTAAGGGACTACAATGGTCCTAAAAGCCCCCTTACTAAGATGTTAAGAAAAACAAAAATTTGCTTTCCTAAAACAGAAAGAATTTGCGATAATTCAGGTTGGAGTGAGCTCGAGATGTCTCCCAGAGCACCACTGCTGAATATATGCAAATTAACCATTGTACCCTTAGAAGCTAAACACACCTCCAGAACCGCTGGATTGCAATGATGTGTCAGCTTGTTAAATTGTACAGAGCCATAATAATCCAACATGCATACAGACTGTTTCGGATTGTTTGATCCTCATCAGTGCATGGCATGGATTAATTTGGCTCTATGGAGTAGGGCTTGTAAACCGAGAGGTACAGACTAACCAGCAAGCTCATGGTGACCCAGAACTCATTGGAGTGTGTAAGGGACTAAGTCAGCTCTCAAAGCAAAAAATGGTACTTTTGGGAACTTGTAATTTCTAAATGAATAATAATACTTGTGCACAAATGCGAATATGATAGCCATATGGCATACAAAAGGTAGGAAAACGTGTTTTTATTGAATATTATGTCAGGGTTTCATACCACTTTAAAGGGAACATGAACTAAGAGTGATATGGAGGCTGCCATATTTATTTTCTTTTAAATAATACCAGTTGCCTGGCAGTCCTGCTGATCTGTTTGGCAGCAGAAGTGTCTAAATAACACCAGAAACAAGCATGCAGTTAATCTTTTTAGATCTGACAATAATGTCAGAAACACCTGATCTGCAGCATGCTTATTCAGGGTCTATAGCTAAAAATATTAGAGGCAGAGGATCAGCAGGACAGCCAGACAGCTGTTATTGCTTAAAAGGAAATAAATATGGCAGCCTCCATATGCCTCTCTCTTCAGGTTCCTTTTAATGGTTACCACTTTTCACAGTAGAGGGAGATCATTACCAGCATGAAACGGCTAATACAGCAGGTGAAGGAGGACTTGTGGTTCTCCCCTCTAGTCCAGGGGCCCCAGTGCAGATGCAACCAATGCATCCCCTACTTCCATGCCACTGACCCTATTGGTGAATAGAGCTATCATTCAGACACAGTGAACATCTCTAATAAGAAAAACTTCCCACAATCCCTCACTGCACGGCAGGCTCAGAGGCACTGCTCTCTATTCCGGTGACCATAAAGCTATTCCAAAAAATTTAGATCAAAGCTTTGCAATGTAGAGCAGTTCAATATGGATTTCATGAAACGTTACCCAAGACCAGTGGTACTCCAGGCCCAGAGGTATCCCTGCGAGAGTCAATCTCTTCTCTTCCAAGTGATCCTCGGGAAGACTCTCCTGCTTCCTCTTCTCTGGGTGGTCTTTACCAGGGTCTTCTACTATAGTGTTCTCATCCATTGCCAGCAGCAGGCCTGTGTGGGCTATAATCTCCCCGCGTTGGTGCGGTTATCTTGCATTCTGTCTTGAAGAAACTGATTTGGACAATGAGATGTGTAGCTAAACGTATTTACGCTGATCATGTTTGCTTGCTAATTTTACCTGCGCAAGTTCTTGGAATGGCAGCTAACTTGGAAACCTGAGACAGAGAAGCAGTGCTCTCTTTCCTTACAACTGACTCCTGAAGTATTCCAGGCCAGGAACCAGCTCGAGTTCATACACAAAGCCTGCAGGACAAGCTCACTGCTGCCTTCTCCCTTCCCTGTGGTCTCCTCAGCCTGGGACAAGCTGTTTGACAGATGGAGATTTAAACTGCTGAAGTGTACCTGTCCTGTCACACCATCAAGGCTACAGATATAAGACGAATTCTGTGTTCCTGGAAAACAACAAAGTGCTCTCTTCTCTGTCTGTGCTATAATGACATCATCCATAGCTCCCAACTGTCCCTCTTTCGGAGGAAGAGTCCCTCTTTAGGAACCCGATCCCTCTGTCCCTCTTTCTTTCTCATTTGTCCCTCTTTCAGATGTCATGTACAGATCTATGGAAATATATGTACTGTTCTACTGAAAAATGAGTTAAATTGACTCCGAACTTTATTCCCATCTTTTAAATTGATATATTTCTTAATTTCAAATGTTCATATGAAGGAAAATGAACCAGGATAGAAAGGACCAGTATGACATGAATTATAAAACAACATATTTCTCTTATGAAATCTTTATGGTATGCGGGACTTGGGGTGTGGGTGGGGCATGATTAGATTTTGAAGGTTGGAGAGTGATGGATGTGTTGTGGAAGGGGATTCCAGAGGTGGGGTGAGGTACATGAGAAGTCTTGTATACTTTAAAATAAGGAAGTGATTCTAGAGGAGAACAGAAGAAGGTCTTGTGCAGATCTGAGATTGGGGTTTGGGTGGTGTCTGGAAATTAGTGCATACTTCACAACTTTTTGAGATCAGAAAGAGGGACACTTAAGCCACACCCCTAATCACGCCCCCAATACGCGTACGTACAAAAAGGGCGCCTGGACAAAAAGGGCGCGGGGTGTAAACTCTAAATAATAATTAATCATTAATAGGGTTTATAAATATAGTGTGCTATATTTCGTTTACAAATAATGTTTAACAAAATTATAAATCATTAAATAATGTTTATGAAATCGGAAATTGTGAAAACGTTAATCTTCCCTGTTTCAAAAGTTAAACTTATAATTACGTTTATAAAAAAACCAATAATATATGTTTAATTGTTATAATTGTATATTATTGTGAATAACCGTCATTTATGGTTTGTTGTTATAATAAAATTTGAAAATATTGTTTATAAAGATGATATAAATATAACTACGTTCGTAATAAATGTTGTAATACATTAGTAATTATTACTAAAATTTTACTAAAACTATACCTAAGCCTACTCTTACACAGAACCCTACCTGTACCTATCCCTAACCCCTAGACTCCCCTGTTGGTGCCTAAACCTAAGACCCCCCTGTTGGTGCCTAAACCTAAGACCCCCCTGTTGGTGCCTAAACCTAAGACCCCCCTGTTGGTGCCTAAACCTAAGACCCCCCTGTTGGTGCCTAAACCTAAGACCCCCCCTGTTGGTGCCTAAGTAACCCTCCCTGTACCTACCCCTAACCCCTAGACCCCCCTCTTGGTGCCTAAACCTAGGACCCCCCTGTTGGTGCCTAAACCTAAGACCCCCCTGTTAATGCCTAAACCTAAAACCCCCCTGTTGGTGCCTAAACCTAAGACCCCCCTGTTAGTGCCTAAACCTAAGACCCCCCCCCTGTTGTTGCCTAAGTACCCCTCCCTGTACCTACCCCTAACCCCTAGACCCCCCTATTGGTGCCTAAACCTAAGACCCCCCTGTTGGTGCCTAAACCTAAGACCCCCCTTTATTATGTGGATAATAATGTTTTACTAATTGTGGATTCAAAAAAAAATTTGCAATTTACGTTACGTACTGATCGCTTTATTTTGTGAATAATAATGTTTTACAAACAGTAAGAGATAAAACTTTAAATAATGTTTTAATTATTTAAATAAGATAAATATGTTTATTATTTTCATAAACGTTATTCGGCACGGGTGCATTTTATAAACGTAAATCACCACAAGTTCAGTTATAAATCATTAAACATCGCCGGGCGCCGTTTGTAAACTTTATTTAGCTCCTGGCGCCGTTTATAAACTTTATTTAGCTCCGGCGCCCTTTTTTCCTACTCGGCGCCCATTAAACGCTATTTATTATGGGAGTGAATGGCGGCGCCCTTTTTGTCCACTAGCGGCATGCGCCCTTTTTTCCCAGCTCCCCCAATACACCCCTAGTCAGTCATGCATACTATAATGATTTCATAAGAAATTATAATTCAAACCATGCTTGTCCTTCCTATCCTAGTTTATTTTCCTTCATATTAACATTTGAAAATAAGAAATATAATTTAAAGGATGGGAATTAATTTTAGAGTCAATTAAACACATTTTTCAGTAGAAAAATACATATCTTTACATAAATCTACATGTGATATACATGTGATTTCTCAATTTTTTTTTATTGTTAAGAAATTTGCCAAAACCTCATGTAAACGGTTTTCACATTATCATTATGGGGTGTTGTGTGTAGAATTCTGAGGAAAAAAACAAATGTAATCCATTTTGGAATAAGGCTGTAACATAACAAAATGTGGGCAAAGTGATGCACAGTGAATTATTTCCGGATGTACGGTATGGTTGGCTGGTAGATGTGATGATCAGTAGAAATGGTACCTGTTAAGATAGCCCCAGTTGTGAAACCCCTGAACTTACCTGTTGGGCGACATTCATTGCCAAACACAGGTTTGTCAGTACCTTATATTTTCTCTTTCTCTCTGTTTTTTTTCTTTTCTTTTCCTTTTTCCCTTCTCCAATTTAACCTAGGGCTTTCAATACATATTATGTAATAAACAACTAAACCGATATTTTCTGCGACAAATGTATTTTATTTATTTAAGTATTTATATAGCGCCAACATATTATACAGCGCTGAACAGAGTGTATCTTGGGGCTCACAATCTAATCCCTACAATTGATGTAGCTTAAAACCCAACATGCTGATGTAGCCCATTAAAACTTAGTTCGGTCTATCCATCGAGTACTGAATTAATCCTCCTGGCGGTTTGTCAAAATCCGCCAGGGGGCAGCAAATACGTTTTTTTTTAATTTTTTTTTCTTCATGTAGCGAGACGAGGTCTCGCTACATGATAGCCGCCGGCGATCGTAGATCAAGAGATCCCGTTCAAAGAACGGGATCTCCTGGAGGGCTTCCCCCGTCGCCGTGGCGACGGGGCGGGATGACGTCATCGACGTCGTGACGTCAAAGGGGACTCCGATCCACCCCACAGCACGGGGTCTGGGGGGGCGGCTGCGGCGACGCGTACAGCGGCGGATCGGCGGGTAGCGGCGGCGAAATTATGCAAATCGGCCCAAAAGAGAGCCTGAGATGCAAGGAAAGAAAAGTATTATACATACCTGGGGCTTTTTCCAGCCCCCTCCACCCAGATCACTCCCTCACCACTATCCTCTGTTTCCTGGATCTTCTCAAATTGGCCACAAAAAGTCTTCCAGCCCCCCCGTGCGCGTCGTGCTCCCGTAGCCAGGAGCGTTCTGCATCTGCGCAGAACTACTGCGCAGGCCCAGACCGCTCTCGCCGCGACGGGGGAACGTGACTCGCCATGACTGGAGGACTTTTCGGGGGTTAGTTTCAGGAAGATCCAGGAGTCGGAGGACAGCGAGAGAGTGATAAGCCTGGAGGGGGCTGGAGGAAGCCCCAGGTATGTATACACCTTACCCCCTCTCCCCATCTCAGGTACACTTTAAATTTATTCTCAGTGTTTTGATCAGCTATTGGACTATTTTTCCCAATCACTGTCACCTATTTACGTGATCTATATTAATGCACACAGATTATTTGTCTATTATTTCTCCAGCAGGATTATATCTCACGCTGTTTTTAGAAGAGACCATGTTTACTTTTCTAGAGGGCGTGGCTAGCATGGTGGCGTGAGCGGTTGTTTGGCTCCGAGCTCCGCTGCCCAGCTAACTGATATATTTTTTGAATGTTTCCAACCACTAAGGGTGACCCGTTTACTGACACTCTGACCTCGGAGATCATATATTTTTTTTTTAATAGCAAGGTAAATAGAAAGCAGTCAAAGCAGTGCAGAGAAGCACTACCACCACATCTGTCCAACCAATCACAACCTCTACTGAGGAGGCCTCACAATAGTTCCGGTCGTCCCAGACACACAACAGTCCCTCTTGATCTTCCAAGATGACACAGACCTCCTGATGCCCAAAAGGAACAGCAAAGCCTACAGCAATAGTCACCAGATGCGGCAGGTGGTGCTTATGTTGATCTGAAGCTGGAGTCTGAGGCCAAACATGATAGGCACATTCCTCGGCTGCCATCACCACCAGGTCAGACAGCAGCTGTGATGATGATTTAAAGTTATCATGACAGGCAGAGCAATAGCAAACTAGGTCAGGAGGAAGAAAGGCACGGGGCAGCTGAGGCAGAGGGGCCCATTGCAAAGCACAGGCAGTAGACCAAGTCAACTCATAGACAGATTCAAGTGAATGCAGCAGGTGCCAGTAAAGCACCTCCACAGTATATAAATATATTTTTTGCAGACCAGGGATATTTTATTTAGCCAGTGGATCGGCAGAACACCTAATGGGGGTAATTGAGGAAGAAGGGGTTTATCTCCCATCTGGAACACTATCATAAATTACAGTAGATGCAGTATTAAGTTGCAAGGAAGAGAGGCTTCAATCGCTACCATTCGTCATCAACCTCTTCATCCTCAGGAAGTCTCAACCCACATGCCACTCAGTGGCTGGATAGTGTACCAGTTAAGGGCTTCGCCTCTGTATCTTCCTATTCAGAAAGCCAGTACCAAATCAGTAAGGAGTTCTTGGTCTAGTCTCCCTAACGCTGCTACTACCTACTGAGCGAGCATGACCTAGTGGCTGCTTCTCAAGCACTTTAAGTCCGACAGGAGAAAATCGCTTTACAAACGTTACAAAGAGCCCTATTCCTCGTTGCAGAAACAACGAGCGTTCCGGGAAGATGCTTGTTTAATGTGAAACAATTGTTGACAGAAGTATCTCTATGATACCCGGAAAGGGTTATGTATTGCCTTTTATTGTGACATCTGCTGGATTGCTGAAGTTTGCCATTAAACACAGCGGTGTGCATTTTACTGGTGCCCACTTGGTCTTTGTTGTTGGAACCAAATCAGTAAGGAGTTCTTGGTCAAGTCTCCATAACACTGCTACTGCCTACTGAGCATGCCCTAGTGGCTGCTTCTCAAGCTCTTTAAGTCCGACAGGAGATAATCGCTATACAAACATTGGAATTAATTTGACAGAAAAGAGTTAGGAGAGCCTGACAGTCAAAGAAACTGACAGTCAAAGAAGTCTCAAGTCCACTAGTTACTGTGCTGTCCTTTAGGCCAGCCTTAAAGGGACACTTAAGCCAGAAATAAAAAATCAGTTTTACTTACCTGGGTCTTCTACCATCCACCTCCAGCCGCCCCATGCCCTCGCAGTCACTCACGGAGCATCCGGTCCCCCGCCGCCAGCTAGTTTCATTTTCGCTGACAGGCCCTGACATGGAGTTGGCAGATTTTCTGCGCCTGCACAGGCCTGGCCACGCGTATCCTTCTTCATGTTCTCGTCCTCAATAGCATCCTGCACAGGCACGGGACGCTATTGGAGACGGGAATGCAAAGAAAATTTGCGTAGCTAGGCCTGTTGGGCCTGTCAGCAAAAAATAAACTAGCTGGCGGGGGGAGGGGGGTGTCCAGAGGCTGGAGGGGGCTGGTAGAAGCTCCAGGAAAAGTGATTTTATATTCCTGGCTTAAGTGTCCTTTTAAGGTCTCCTGGTTCCCTGCCAGCAGACCATCATAGAGATGATATCAAAGAGGAAGCCCCTTACTCCCACCTTTCCCATTTTCAAAACTGTCAACAAGGTTTTAGTAGTGTAGCTTTCAACATAGTGCTTTCCATTACCTAATGTCTTTGGGAATTACTAATTTGTAAAACATTTTTCAAGAAAGGGGTTCTCTGCCCTACAATAGCATATAGTTAGTACAGTGTGGCGGGAACTATATCATACTAAGTTCATGCTTCCATCAATATGTAAATCAGTAGGCATAGGTTACCAGATGACCACACACACAAACACTATAAGAAGCCAGATGGCACCTCATGTAATAGGTAACCAAATAACCTCCTCCCCCAGTATGGGTAGTCAGATCAGGACGGGCGTTCCTATTGAGGCAAAGGGGGCAATTGCCCCTGGACCTGCCATGTCACCCCTTCCTTTCAAACATATCCTCCCCGGGATCCCCAAGCCGGCTGTTGCTTTCCACTATGGTTGCGGCCTGCTTTAAGGATGTCCTCCCGGGGCTCCTGCAAAGTTCTGTCACTAATGCCAACTCACATGCGCAGAGTCACTGAGAAGAGAGAGCTGGCGAGCATGAATGGATGAAGTCAGGAGCTCAGAGGGACCACACTCTGGAACATGTGAGTTGGCATTAGTGACAAAACTTTGCAGGGACCCCGAGAGGACATACTTAAAGCAGATGGCAACTAGGGGGGGGGGGAGAGATAGCTGGGTCAGGGGTCTGGGGATTTGTTTGAAGGAGGTGGAAACTTAGCAGGAGCCCCAGCCCCCAGGGAGAACATGCTAAAGCTGGCAGAGAAAGGGGTGGGGCAGTCGGCTTGAGATTGGGGCCTCCCAGGTTAATTTTGCCACAGGGCCCATGTGTGGCTTCAGACGTCCCTGAGTCAGATGACCCCTCCCACCAATATAGGTATCCAACCTACCCAAGGTATAGTTACCTAGTATAGCTAGCCAGCCCCCCCCCAACCCCACATCGGTAGCAAGATTCATCCCCCAGTATAGGTAGCCAGATGACCCTTCACAATACAAGTAGCCCGCTTTCCTCCAGTATAAGCAATAGAAATGTGATCCCTTGCAGCCCAGACAGCATTCTGGCTCCTAGATTGGTTATATGCCCGTCTGACACACAGATTACAATCAATCAATTACAGATACTCCTGATCTCAGCTCATTAGATGCATAAAGCATGCCTCTACACAGAATTAGTTCCTTCCAAGAATAAAGAGCTGTTAAACGTGTGCATGAAAAAGGGGCGCAAGGAAAAATGAAAAAAATTTTGTTAATAAAAATATTTGTAATATCCACTTTGTTAATAAAATATTGTTAATATCTACTGATATGCTTCCTTTTTAAGGGTAGATGATGTACAGTGGGTTGCAAAAGTATTCGCCCCCTTGAAGTTTTCCACATTTTGTCACATTACTGCCACAAACATGAATCAATTTTATTGGAATTCCACATGAAAGACCAACACAAAGTGGTGCACACATGAGAAGTGGAACGAAAATCATACATGATTCCAAACATTTTTTTTACAAATAAATAACTGCAAAGTGGGGTGTGCATAATTATTCGGCCCCCTTTGATCTGAGTGCAGTCAGTTGCCTATAGACATTGCCTGATGAGTGCTAATGACTATATAGAGTGCACCTGTGTGTAATCTAATGTCAGTACAAATACAGCTGCTCTGTGAGGGCCTCAGAGGTTGTCTAAGAGAATATTGGGAGCAACAACACCATGAAGTGCAAAGAACACACCAGACAGGTCAGGGATAAAGTTATTGAGAAATTTAAAGCAAGCTTAGGCTACAAAAAGATTTCCAAAGCCTTGAACATCTATGGGACACTGTTCAAGCGATCATTCAGAAATGGAAGGAGTGTGGCACAACTGTAAACCTACCAAGACAAGGCCATCCACCTAAACTCACAGGCCGAACAAAGATAGCGCTGATCAGAAATGCAGTCAAGAGGCCCATGGTGACTCTGGACGAGCTGCAGAGATCTACAGCTCAGGTGGGAGACTCTGTCCATAGGACAACTATTAGTCATGTACTGTACAAAGTTGGAAGAGTGGCAAGAAAAAAGGCATTGTTAACAGAAAGCATAAGAAGTCCCGTTTGCAGTTTGCCCCAAGCCATGTGGGGGACACAGCAACCATGTGGAAGAAGGTGCTCTGGTCAGATGAGACCTAAATGGAACTTTTTGGCCAAAATGCAAAACGCTATATGTGGCGGGAAACTAACACTGCACATCACTCTGAACACCCATCCCAACTGTCAAATATGGTGGTGGCAGCATCATGCTCGGGGGTGCACCTCTTCAGCAGGGACAGGGAAGCTGGTCAGAGTTGAGGGGAAGATGGATGGAGCCAAATACAGGGCAACCTTGGAAGAAAACCTCTTGGATTCTGCAAAAGACTTGAGACTGGGGCGGAGGTTCACCTTCCAGCAGGACAATGACCCTAAACATAAAGCCAGGGCAACAATGGAATGGTTTAAAACAAAACATATCTATGTGTTAGAATGGCCCAGTCAAAGTCCAGATCTAAATCCAATCGAGAATCTGTGGCAAGATCTGAAAACTGCTGTTCACAAACGCTGTCCATCTAATCTGACTGAGCTGGAGCTGTTTTGCAAAGAAGAATGGGCAAGGATTTCAGTCTCTAGATGTGCAAAGCTGGTAGAGACATACCCTAAAAGACTGGCAGCTGTAATTGCAGCAAAAGGTGATTCTACAAAGTATTGACTCAGGGGGCTGAATGATTACACACACCCCACTTTCCAGTTATTTATTTGTAAAAAAATGTTTGGAATGATGTATGATTTTCGATCCACTTCTCACATGTACACCACTTTGTATTGGTCTATCACGTGGAATTCCAATAAAATTGATGCATGCTTGTGGCAGTAATGTGACAATGGCCTCGATTCATAAAAGTGCTGTCGGAAGGTAACGTCGAGCGGGGAAACACCGCTGTCGGTATTTCCGCCTTCAGGGTGGTAATTCATAAAAATTTTGCTAGTTGTGACAGGCGTGCGGAGATATTCCGCTGTAGGCAGGCGTTAGGCTGTCGGGAGACATGCGGAAACAGGAGAAGCAGGCGGAATCCCTCCGTGCGGTGTTCTCTCTGCAGCTGCTTGGGAGGTCTGTCCCATTCACTGCACTGTATTCCGCACGCTTCTCGCCACATCAGAGGTAGCGGTAATACCCGTCCGCATACCGCTACCTCTAATCTTTATGAATTGACTACTTGTTACTTTTGCTATGATAATCACCGCGCAAGGCGGTGATTGATCACTCTGCTCGCGAATGTCGGCTTTTCATGCGGAAAAAGCCTTTATGAATACAGATTTTGCTGTGTGGTCGGTAAAGTGAGCAGTTTTCAGCATTTCCAAATGCGGGAATGCTTTATGAATCGAGGCCAAAATGTGGAAAACTTCAAGGGGGCATAAAACAGTGTGGCCTTCATGATCTTCACACCCATAACAAGTGTAGCCACAAAAACACCTGATCTGATCTGAAGTATAGATCTCTGTATTGGAGGAAGGGAAGGTTAGTAGTTGGAGTCCCCCACATCTCTGGGCCCCCTGAGGTCGTAGGGGCTGCTCCTCTCTAGTTATGCCCCTAGTGGCCACCATTAGACCTCCACCGTCCTATTATTATATAATGATATGTGGTACTTTTCTCTGTGAGAATTTTGCTGTGACTTTAAAAGCGATGTTGTTAAATAATCCAAATAAAAGTGGTGTTAGATAACACAAGACGCGCTGGCCCCCTGTGCATGATATGCAGGCATAGCAGCTGATATTGCCAAGCAGGGCTTCATGCCAGCAAAGCAATTGGCAGATCCATGTGTCTTGCGCTCTCAGACGCTTGTCAACATAGCTTGTGTTTAGATTACGCACCAAACTAAATAATTATGCACCGGAGGCGCAATTAGCCGAATGCAGAATATAATTACATTTGATTCATAATAGTTCCTGCTCAGTTTAAATTGCAGACTCCATCTATTTTTTTTGTGTGAGCTGCGCACCCAGCATGGTGTACTGTGACCCTCAGTGTCAGACTGTTGGCACGCTGCTGGGTACATAGTATAATCGGGTTTTATAGGGATGACCTCTAAACCAGCTGATTTCAAATCAAGTTCCTTTTTGTAAAACTTTCCACTCGCTGAGGCTATTTAAAGGATAACTGCAGTAGCTAATGACTGTACCTCTTCAAAGCAGTAAGTAAAGCACCATTAAAATGGTGAATACATATTGGCACCTGATGCTGAAATTCCCAACTGCCAGGTTGGTTGCTGTCGCCTGATCAGCCTACTCTTGCCAGCCACTAGAGGTCACTTGTGGTAGGTGATGGACTAATTCAGAATAATACAGAACCATGTTGTGGTGGAAGTATTCTGCTACCAGTGAGTAGCCTATTGGCTGCAGGTGGAATTTTAGTGCTAGAACATAGCCAGTACTTTTTAATGCACCTGAATCAACAACTTTTAGTGTAAATATATGAGTGTGCTTACACTTTTTTAAAATCGAGGCTCTGCTCAATTATGCAATATGCTGGTGCTCCTGATTTTAAGTAGATATTGTTTTAAAGGGGCCCTAAGTAGTGTGAAAAAAAGGAAATCTGGACTTACTTGGGTCTTCCTCCAGCCCCTGTAGCCCACAAGGTCCACCAGCGTCCTCTTGGCCCCTTCCTTAGGCTGACGCGCACACACCTGACACATCATTACACTGGTCGCCGTAAGCGTCCGTTTTTAAAGACTCACGCATGCACAAGATGCTTATGGCAATCGGCGTGATGGCGTGCACGTGCGACTTCAGCCGAAGTCGCCAGATTACCAGTGCCGCCAACTGCACCATGGAAGGGACCAAGAGGATGCCGGGGAACATCACGGGCTACAGGGGGCTGGAGGAAGACCCAAGTAAGTCCAGTTTTCCTTTTTTCGCACTGCTCAGGGTCCCTTTAAATAATGACATGGGGCTAGGGCTGGATTTACATTTTGGGAGCAGGGGCGTAACTACAAATCATCGGGCCCTCCTGCAAAACTTTAATGGGGCCCCCTTACACCCTTTTCCTTGCCTACCCCTGGTGACCCTCACTGCCTGGGGGGCTCTTAATGTTCACACCCCTCCCATTGGTGCCCTTCATGGCCTGGGGGCCCATCTTACAAGGGTGATAAAACAAGTGTGACCCTCATAATGTTCACACCCATAACAAAGTGTAACCACAAAATCAAGACAAGACAAGACAAGACAAATAACATTTATATCACGCTTTTCTCCTGGCAGGTTTAAAGCGCCAGAGCAGCAGCCACTAGTGCGCGCTCTATAGGCAGTAGCAGTGTTAGGAAGACTTGCCTAAGGTCTCCTGCTGAATAGGGGCTGGCTTACTGAACAGGCAGAGCCGAGATTCGAACCCTGGTCGCCTGTGTCAGAGCCGGAGCCCTTAGCCATTACACCATCCAGCCAAAATCAGGATGGACCCCTTTATCAGAGGGAGTAAGGTAGTAGTTGAGGTGCCCCTTACAGCTCTGGGCCCTCCTGCTGTCACATGGGCTGCCCCCCTCTGGTTACGCCCCTGCTTGGGAGCCTATAGACACAGAGCTCATGGCATCCTAAAGTCCGCTATCTGCCAAATCTGCAAAACCCTATAGGTATTGTTACTATTAGGGCTCGTTCACATTGCGTTCCGTTCGCGTTGGGCGCTTTTTGACACATTTTTTTTTCTCATTCCCGGCGCTTAGGTGGATGGTGCGTTTTTAGGCTCGTGTTTTGTAAGCATTTTTTTTTGGGGGGGGGGGGCGGTTTGCGTTTTTCAAGTATATTTTAGCTGAATTTAAAGAGATTTAAAGAGCCTTTGTACTAAATAATTGAAATTAACATAAGATATTTAATGAGTGTAATGGGCAGGATATATAAGGGGAATGTTACCTGCAATGCTTTGTGGGTTGTAAAGAGGAGTATACCGATAGAGGAAGAGTTGGTTGTTCTTTTGTGTGCTGTTGCTTTAATGAGGAGAAGGTCCAGGCCTCATCGGTACTGGGTGCATCCCATGAATGTCAATGGAAGTGTCAATTTCAGTCCATTTACCAGGATTTGCGCGCTGATCCAGAGAAATTCTTTGCATACACCGGATGAATATAGCCAGGTGAGTTCCAATATTTATTTTGCATGTATTTCTCTAATACCATGTGTAAGATATATATTGTCCCTTCAAAGCCATTTAACCTTCATATATGTGGTTTTACTCAAATCTCACCATAACTGACCCCAATGTCCTTAGCAACAGCAATAGGCAAACACTTTGCACCCACTATACCCAAACTTCTACGAATGTGTAAGCCACTTTGAGAAACTTTTACAACAATGCATCAACCTGCAATAGTTTATCTTATCTCTGAACAAAGAGAAGACATGTTTTGTTTTTGTTTTTTTGTTTTTTATTTTGGCAATAAGTGGGCCATTTTTTTTTAAGGCGGCCATTTTTTAACATGCAACAAAAATGTTCACAATATGCACTGTTATATTTGTATATTCCAAATGACAGTGGTGCACTTCACAAATGAAATCATTTTTTTTTTGTCTAAACAGCTTTATCTCCTGGAGAAATTGTGGCCTAGACTTCTAAGGTCAAGTACAGTGTTCATGCGGCCTATATGTCCTACCCAGAGAATTCTCATAACACTAAGGTACAGTGTAATGTAAAACAATTACCACTTTCTGGTTAAAGTTAAAAAAGAACAGTCAAATCTTTTCCACATAAAATGTAAACAATAACATTAAACCTTCATAACTCTTAGCTAAATGGAAGGAAGTCACATTCAATTTCGTCAACTTACAATAATAGTGAGATGCAGTGTGTCTCACTGTCAGGTAAATGTTTCTGTGGCTTGTTGTGACCACTACCTTGACCACTTACCGTATTTTTCGGACCATAGGACCATGAGACGCACCCAGGTTTAGAGGACAAAAACCAGGGAAAAAATAAAAATATTCTAAACCTGGTACGTCCTTGGTACAGGGGTGTCTTGTGGAGCCCTGGCACACTGGCCCCATTACCTGCAGCAGCCCTGGCACACTGGCTGGCAATCATGCTCGTCACTATGTGGCTGGGAAGCCATGGGATCTGGAGGCATATCCTTGGTGCTGTGCTGGTCTTCTGGCAAGTGACAGTGGACAATTCCAGGGCTCTAGAGGACAAATGTGACCTGGAAGCCTGACTCCTTGGGTGGTCTTGGTGCTGACTGGCGGCCGAGCCAGCATGGTGGTGTGGATGGCTGTAGCCAGCGGGAGGAGTGGAGGATAAGGGCTGGAGGCAGCAGTAATCTGTGTGTTGCCCCGTCGGATTGGATTCCCAATTCCAGTGCATCAGTGAGAGGGAGAAGGAGAGCTGCTGGGTCCATGCGGTGTCCTGACCTGGGCAGCAGTGAGAACGGCAGCTGCAGAGATGACAGTCTGCGGGTCCGTGCAGTGTCCCATCGCAAGGGTGCACTAGTGTGCACCCATGGATTTCTTCCCCTCTTCCCTGGCTCAACAGTTCCGCTCAGGAGGATGGACCTTGCGATGGGACACTGCACGGGACTGCAAACTGACATCCCTGCAGCTGCCGCTCTCACTGCTGCCCAGGTCGGGACACCGCATGGACCCGCAGACTTTCATCTCTGCAGCTGCTGCCCAGGTCGGGACACTGCACGGACCCGCAGACTGTCATCTCTGCAGCTGACGCTCTCACTGCTGCCCAGGTCGGGACACCGCACAGACCCAGCAGCTCTTGTCCTCTCGTCCTCCCTCTTATCAATGCGCAGGAATCAGGAAGCCAATCTGACGGGGAACTGCACGGACCCTTCAGCCCTCTTATCGGGTAAGGTAGTGATGGGTCGTTCGCGAACGACAAGAGCCGGCTCTCAGTTTTAAAAGAGCCGATGCCTCAGCCGCCCCACAGAGCTCTGCTTTGCTCTTTAATAAAGGGCGCTGAGGCATGCTGGGAGATGTAGTCCTCCTCTTCCAGCTTTTAGGAGTGTATGGGGCAGAGCAGAGCAGTAGCAGGAGGGATTGCACCATTCAGAGAAGCAGTCTGGAGTTGTCATGGAGAGGGGGGCGGAGCTTTTATTCCGATTCGGAGTGGTGTCTAGTGATATTTAATGAAGAGCCGATTCAGAGCCGTAAGAGCCGGCTCTTTAATGGGAGCCGATTCAGAAGAGCCGATTCTCTGAGAAGAGCCGGAATTGCCATCACTAGGGTAAGGAGCTGACAGCTGCAGCAGTGACCCAATCATTGCCTCTCCACAGTGCCCTGCATAATCGCGGTAACTACCGCTCGTCCGCTCCAGACCCAATGCACAGGTGACTTGTAGATCTAATTCAGTCCCCAGCTTTAAAACAGGAAGCTGCGGCTGAATGCAGACGCCGGACTTCAGATACAGCTGCCGCGGGCATTGTGTGTGTGGGGGGGGGGGACCTGTCTGTACATTCGGACTATAAGACGCACCCACTTTTTCTCCCCACTTTTGGGGAAGAAAAAGTGCGTCTTATGGTCCGAAAAATACGGTAATTTGTACAATGGTACAGAGGCGCCAGTAGTGTAAAAATGTGATAAAAGGTTTAAAAATAGGGAGGCTGGTGGTGGACTTACCTCCCCAATGCAGACACAAGATAATGTTGATTTTTTTAAACATTTTTTTCAACAATTTACATAAGCGGAACATCTTTTTAGATAAGCGATTGATAATGTGAATAAATGTAATATATGTGGTAGGGATAAATATGCGTCCCCAATGGAGACAATAAGGTGCCCATATAGTGATAGTAAATGGAATTCCAAACGGAACTTACCTCGTGTATTGGGTAGATTAGCTAAGCGCCCCTGTACAGATCTATCCCTTTTTATTTTAAGGTTGATTGGTGGTACTGGGGGCCTTAATTAACCAATCTGCGGCTGCCCCCTGTATGACTACAACAGTACGCGCTGTGTTACTTTACATAACTATGTCGCGGGGATAGATCTGTACAGAGGCACTTTGCTTAGATGTTCCGCTTATCTAAATAGTTTTTTACTAAAATACTAGTTTTTACAGCTACTTAATGATCATTTTTAAGCACTTGGTTTAGTTATCAGGGTAGTTTCATATATATACACATGTTGCACATAAATTTATTGGTGTTAGACAGGGATGCAATACTATGTGGAGATTGGTGCATTTGTGTTGTGTATATACAGATACTTGTATTAATAATTGGAACGTGAAATGAACTCAATGTATAAGGGTATTTAGCTATTACTGTTTCCTTTGTCTCAGAGTTATTATACTCCTCTTTGTAGCCTGATGAAGTGGGATGTGCCCACGAAACGCGTTGCACGGTTTTGCAGTATGTGAGTAAATTAATTTCTGTTGGAAAAAAAAAATCAACATTATCTTGTGTCTGCATTGGAGCTGTAAGTCCACCCCCAGCCTCCCTATTTTTAAACCTTTTATCGATTTTTTACACTACTGGTGCCTCTGTACCATTGTACAAATTATTGAATCCACCCCTGGTGGAGGGGATTTGGCCCCTTTCTTCTGAACTACAGAGAGCTACTTCTTAACCCTAAGTGGGTATAGGTCTAATACTCCCCACCTGCCTATACAGTGGTTACCTGGACAGTAACCCAGACTTGTTAGTATAATCTTATACTTACCTTCTCATCTCCACAATTTCCAGTACATACTACACCATACTGGGCTCTCGGTGTCTCCCTCCCTTAACCTTGACCACTTAGGTCTGCATAGACTGGTGTGTCAGGAGAGGGTTCTTGTGGACTTGATGGTCTTTGAGGCATAGGTGGTGGGATGGGTGAATAGTAGGGGTGTGCAGACCTAAGAGCATAATGTTGCATACTTGGCAGAGAGTAATGGTGAGGGTCATATACAGATTGACCATAATAAGGTTGCTGTACTGGGTGCCTGGGTGGGTCATGAAGTTGACCCGTATGAGTATGGCCATAATATGATGTGTCTTGGGTTTCTTTAGCTGGTTCTGGTGTGATATATTTGTTGACAACCTCAATGATATAACGTTTAGCTAACAACAATTTTTCTCCAGGGATTTTCTTAAAAGGTGGTACTAGACTGAGGAGGAAATGAGTACATGGCTCATTCAATGCATCTAAGTTTTGTGATCTTTTTTTCCATATGGGATACTGCTTTCTCAATGGAACTGATAATTTTCTGATCAAATTCAGACCTAGACATGCCTCTTCCTGATCTTCTCAGCTGAAAGCTGTATTTACTCCTGTATGAGATTGTAATGATTGTGGAATTCTCTCTGAGATCAGCGCACAAGACGTGCGCTGACACTGCGAAATCCTCCACAAGCATATAATTTGAGGGAACCCAGCAAAAGGTGCAACGCACCTGTAGAGGGAAATTCCTGTCGACAGGTGGAGCTGTGGAGTGCAGAGACACAGCTCCTCTGCCCTGCCACACACGCCAGACAGGAATTGTACAAAGGGAAGAAACGTTGGGCAAGATAGCCCTGAAAGAGAGAGATCAAAGCGACAGAGGGTATGTGTGTCCACCAAACTAGTCGCCACCCTGCGACGATGAACACACAACCATGAAGATAAAGTGAGAAGGCAATCGCCAGAGATGGCGATTGCTAACAGCGACACAAGACCGAATAAGCACAGATGAGGAATGTATGTATGTCCACCAATCTAGCCGCCAACCTGCGACGGTGGACACACAACAGAAGAAACCGAGTGAGAACACAATCGCCTGAGATGCGATTGCGAATGAGATTGAGCAAAGGGACAGATTGTATGTGTGTGCACCAAACTAGTCGCCAACTCGCGACGGTGCATACACAACAGCAGATATGAAGTAGGAACGCAATCGCGAGAGAGGCGATTGCCAGAGATGACACAAGGCTACAGCAAGGCAGAGCACGAGAGTAGCAAAGGCACAGCAAATCATACAATGAGAAGGTAAGGAAAATAACAAACGCTAACTAAACGCGAACACCGCACTCATTCGCAACAGTGCACGCGTTTATGCTTGGTCTCCGCGTGTTAAGCACAACAGAGACAAGCACGCCTAACTAACCACCGACAGACAAACATGAAACCGAGGACGCGAGCGCTTGCTTAACGGTTACCTCACCGAGCCTCCAGCAAGCGTTCGTAGCGGACAAGACAGATACATGAAAACAGGAATAAGCGAGAGATAGGATCCACAGCACTAGCGCAAGAGGCTAGTGCGATCCAGGAAGACAGAACAGAAGGATCCACAGCACTAGCGCAAGGCGAGTGCGATCCAAGTACAGCAAGAGAGTAGCAGACCAGAAGGATCCACAGCACTAGCGCAAGGCGAGTGCGATCCAAGTATAGAAAGAGAAATGGAGATCAGACGGATCCACAGCACTAGCGCAAGGCGAGTACGATCCTGGCAAGACAGATCAGATGAGATAGCTGGTAGAAACCGCTGCTCCAGCTATACTCCAAGAACAAAGATCAGAACGACTTCCTGTCGACCACCGCTGGGACAGGACAATCGCAACAGACAAAACAGATATGCAATCCTAACTGCACTAGAGAACCTGCCTAGTGCAGTCCCAGGAATTACTCTAGGCTAATCTTCAAACAAAGAGCAAGGCTGACACTCCAAGAGTGTTTCATAGGACTAACCCTTATGACCAGCAAAGGACTCTGGGAAACATAGCTCTTTATATTGCCAGTCATCAAAGGAAGCAGGTAGGGGATTTGCATAACGAGTGTATGCAAACTCCTCAGCAGCAAGCTGCAATACTGACAAAAATTCTCTCTTCCAGAGACCTGCAGAATGCAGACCTGAACAGTGGTCAAAAGGCTGCCTGCCTGCGCATCCCCACAGAGACATTACGTGTAATTGGGGTGTGAAATAAGTGGATGGACTGTCTGGGGAGTGCATAGAGATGTTGTCCTCTTCTTCATGCACAAGAAGAAGAGGACTGGTATTCTGTGACGAAGAGTCAGTAATATCCAAATCTGCAGTTGGAGTTTCTGGGGTATCTTCATCAGGAAGACAGTCTTCAGTACTGTTAAGAAACAATAATAGTAATAAACCTCACCTTAATCAGAATAAGCATCATGGCTTTGTCATTCATCAGTGCCAATACTTACAGTTCAGTATCCATATGTGGCTTGAGGAAGTCCAAGAATTTGGTAGATTTGTATGGTTTGCGTCTGCTAGCCCCGGCACCACTTCTTTGTTCATTTTGTTGCTTATCCAACTCTTTCTTATAATTATCCCTAACAGATTACCATCTGGTCCTCAACTGGTCAACTGCAAAAGAACAATGCATTAATGTAAATTTTTGCTTTTATTTTGCAAATTCCTTGCAACAGGACATACATATGCAGCACTACATTTCGAATACAGGTTGGCCAAGTCCACCATCCAAAACATAGTGTTGGATACCTGTAGACACATCTGGATTGAACTTCATCAGGGCCAACTTCACATCCTTGGACCATGCCCTTGGCCTAACCCCCATGCTCCTGCCTATCCCTGCACCTTCCTTGAAAACACTGGCGTAACAATAGGGCCTGCAGCCCCTGCTCCCGGGGGGGGGGGGGGGGGCGCTCAGGGCCGTTTTGTGGGGGCTGGAGGGTTGGCAGCATGAGGGGAAAGCCGTGGCCACAGTCGGCGGGGAGAGGGGAAGTTCCCCCCTCCCCCTCTCCCTCACCTCGGGGCTCTCCACTCTGCGCTCCCCTCCAGCTTAAATGTGTGTCTGTAGGCAGCTGCGAGCAGTGACGGCAGCAAATAGATACATACCTTCCGTGCGCGCCAGCTTGCGTTCCTCTCGCTAGCCTCTGATGCGACTTCCGGTATAACACGAAGTCACGTCAGAGGCTAGCGAGAGGAACGCACTGGCTGGAGCGCACGGAAGGTATGTATCTGTTTGCTGCCCGCCGCTGCTCGCCACTGTTCGCGCTGCCCACAGACCCTTCTTTAAGCTGGAGGGGAGCGCAGAGGGGAGAGCCCCGAGGTGAGGGAGAGGGGGGGAACCTCCCCTCTCCCCGCCGACTGTGGCCACGGCTTTCCCCTCATGCTGCCACCCCTCCAACCCCCACAAAACGGCCCCAAGCGGGCCCCAGGGGGGGTCGCTCTGTAAAATCTGCAGGGGGGCCCGGTGGGGCCTATTTACGCCCCTGCTTGGTGATGAGCCCTTTGCCCTTTGTGAAAATGTTATGAGGCCTTTTTCATATAGTGTCATGCCAGTTAAAAAACATAATTTTAACATAAGACTAAACAAGGCAAGGAAAGTGGTGGAATGCACCTTTGGCTTCCTTGCTAACAAGTGGTGGATAGTCCACACTGCCATGCAAATGTTACCTGGAAATGCAGTGACTGTTGTCAAGGCTACCTGCCTCCTAAACAACTTTGTGAGAATAATGGAAGCAAATATAGTAGAGAATCATGACATTCCTCCCACAATTACTAACATTGCTGGTGCTATGTAAAGAGGAATCAAGAGTGTACTAAATATTAGAGAGCAGATGGCTCATTATTTCCTCACTCCAGATGGGCCTATCTGAGTTTAAAAACTTTTAGATTGATTACCTTGTTTATTTTAAAATACCAAATTTCTGCATATTGCATTATAGGATATTCATCCAAACTTATGCTTAAACATATATGTACTTTACAACACACATTGGATCTTTTTGTCTATTATTCATATAAAAACAGTGCATACATTAGCTGTTAGTTGTTAGAAATTACATTATTACAAAGCATGGCTGTTCAAAACACACTGCAGTAGAAGCCACACGTGTGTGTGGTTCTGAGGCCAACTGTAGTCGTTATGCATATAATAAGATTACAAGTATTGCCTTCTTCACAGGGGCGTAACAATAGACCCTGCAAGGGATGCCCTTCCGCAGGGGGGCCCAGAAGCCACGGGGGGGGGGGGGGGGGGGGAGGTTTGAGAGACTGACAACTAAGGGCATGGAGAGAAAATGTATTCTGCTCTCGTACCATTGTTAAATTGACTGTATGTGTCCACCACACAGATAAGGAATCATACATACTTAGGAAGCACTGTCCCTGCTTCCTAGGGTTCGTAAAAAAACATCTGTCTCACACTGCCACAAAGTTCTGATGACTTCATGTACAACGTTACAAACAAAAGGAGTCACAGGTTGAAAAAAAGTTGTAGACTGGCCCTTATTCCGCAATCCCTCAGAAGAGATTCCTAGATTTTTATCACACACAGGCTAGTGACCTTATGGTGTCTGATTACAGACACAGTGGAGTGGGTAAGATTGATGTCTGACTGTCACTGCCTCATTGAGAGCTTGTTGTCTCATACTGAGTCCAAGATCTTGTAATAACAGTATCAATCAGTGACATTCTGAATGTTTTGCCAAAGTTACATTGATACTATATCTTATGTTCAGCATGTCATTGTTGTTCCTCCATATAGCATGTACTCTCAGGTAGAAAAATAATACAGCTGTGTGTGTATGTATTGTAGCAGGATGGCTAACAGAGAGCCTGGAAAAGTCCTGTCAGGAGTTTATATATCACCCAGACTTCTATCCTTTGCATACAGGGAGCTGTGATCCACTCCAGGAATCCAACGGATTCATTAATTAGTATTCAGGAGGTGGATTATGTTAAATAGCTAAGCCCTGCTCTCATTCATTGCTCTGTAACCTGGGGAGCAGACAGGTTGGTCTGGCTGGAGCTAAAAGGTTGGTTTAAAAACTGTCATTTGTTGCAGTGTGACTAACAAAGCATAAGGCTTGTTCAGTCTATAGTTAGATCTGTATATATTGTATAGTTAGAGCCGAGACACGGCTAGGGTTTTGTTTTTGAATTTACTTTGTTTTGAAGCACCTGTTTATGCACCTGTGTATATAGCTGTAAATAAACACACCACTGTTTGAAGGCAAAGCCACTGGACTGGTCTCTATACCTGAAAAGGTTGCTCACCCCAGGGAGCTTAGCACCCGGTACATATTCCCCCTCTCACATATGGTGGAGAATGCGAGGGGCAGCTGGATAAGTGCTATTTAAAGAGCCAGTACCTGAATTGCAAAAATAATGGACGAACTGGTGAAACAGTTGGTGTTGTCTAATGCAGCCTTGCAACAAGCAAACGCTGCACAGCAGCAAGCAAATGCCCAGTATCGGGACATGATAAATGTGGTGCAGTCACAAACTGCGCAGCAAATCAAGGCTGTGCAGGAGCAGACACAGGAACTGTTTTTGAAATTAGCAAGTGATGCAGAAAAGGATCGGAAAACTCTCACAGAGGTGGTGCAGGGACTTGCACAGCGGTCTCCTGATACAGCTACAGGTGGTGGTGGTAACCACTCAGCTATCCATGTGGGTCGTTTCCTGTCCAAGATGACTGCAGAGGATGATGCAGAAGCCTTTCTGGTTACCTTTGAGAGGACAGCTGAAAGGGAAAACTGGCCTCAGACTCAGTGGGCTGGACTGGTGGCCCCCTTGCTTACAGGGAAAGCGCAGAAAGCCTACTACGACTTGGAACCTGCGAATGCTGCGGATTACAAAAAGTTGAAACAGGAAATTTTAGCCCGGCTGGGTGTTACTCTGGCTGTACAGGCACAGCGGGTTAGCAGCTGGTCCTACCAAGTTGGGAGACCTCCACGATCACAAATGTTTGATCTTATCCATTTAGTTCGAAAGTGGCTGCAACCGGAGACTCTGTCTGGGCCCCAGATAGTGGAAAGAGTGGTCATGGATCGCTATTTAAGAGCTCTACCTGTTTCTCTGCAGAGATGGGTGAGCCAGGGAGATCCAACAACTGCAGATCATCTGGTGGAATTAGTTGAGAGGTACTTTGCGGCTGAGGACTTGACTGCCTCCCCTGCAAGCTCACGGACTTTCCACCCAAAGCCACGGTATCCCCTGGCAACCGGTAAGACTGTTCTGGGGGAAGTGGGTGGTAAGCATGGTAAAGACTCAGGGGGAAGGAATGTTGATAATAAGCCTAGAGATTAGCGTCCCACACCTGGGAATCGCGGGCCTCTCTGAAGGCCTAACTTGGAAACTGTTAAATGTTTTCGTTGCAATGAATTTGGACATGTGGCTGCAAACTGTCCTTTAACTGATGAACCAATGCAGTGTGATTTCTCTTTCGGAGATAGGAGGCAGTCCTTGTTTGCTTCTGCTTCATGTACAGCCATGTCAGCAATTGGAAAACACGTGTACTGTATCTGTAAATAGTAAGCATGTCACTGCTTTGCTGGACTCGGTGAGCGTAATAACATTGATCAATGCTGATGTGATTGGCTCTGAGAACTTCCAGTCTGGGAAAGTGGCTGTAGTGTGCATTCATGGGGATACCCGAGAGTATCCCATAGCAACGGTTGCATTTGGAACTGCATTGGGGACTGTGAATCATGTAGTAGTACCTCATTTATTACATGATGCAATTATTGGAAGGGACTTTCCAAAATTTTGGGGACTGTGGGACTGTCCAGATCTGATCCCCATTTCTGAATCAGAACCTCTGAGGTCTGCAGAACAGTTATGTAGAGACGACTCCTCCCAGGAACTTCCAGTTTTTCCTTTCTCTGTTATGGCAGGAGAACTGGAGGAGTCTGGGGAAGTCCCTACTGCCAGCGAAGATAGGCAGACCTCCTCTAACCAAGAGGTTGGTTTGGAGCTGGTTGATCTTAATGTGCATAAAGAAAACTTTGGTACAGAACAGCGAAAAGATCCTACCCTTGTCAGAGCATGGGAAAATGTTGTGATGATTGATGGTAAACCTGTCCAACCAGAGGATAGGTTGTGTTTTCCTTATTTCATTAGTAATGATGACTTAATCTACAGAGTATGTAAAAAAAATGATGAAATTGTTGAACAGTTGCTGGTACCTAAATCACACAGAAAACTGGTAATGGAGCTTGCTCATGGGCACTTGTTGGGTGGTCACTTGGGTATTGAAAAAACCACTGAGAGAGTCTTGCAAAGGTTTTACTGGCCTGGGGTACAGAAAGAAATTGAAAGTTTTTGTAAATCCTGCCCTGTTTGCCAGAAGTCTGCACCTATGCCTCACTTTAGAAGTCCATTAGTGCCACTGCCAATTATTGAAGTGCCATTTGAAAGAATAGCTATGGACCTTGTTGGACCCCTTCCCAAGTCCGCAAGGGGCCATCAGCATATTCTAGTGATTCTAGACTATGCTACACGTTATCCTGAGGCCATACCCCTACGCAATACATCGGCCAAAAATATTGCTCGTGAATTGCTCCATGTGTTTAGCAGAGTTGGTGTCCCTAAGGAAATTCTAACAGATCAAGGAACCCCTTTTATGTCTCGAGTAACTAAAGAGCTGTGTAAATTGTTTAAGGTGACTCAGTTGCGAACTTCTGTGTACCATCCTCAAACTGATGGCTTGGTGGAACGGTTTAATAAAACCCTGAAAAGCATGTTAAGAAAGGTCATTGATAAGGATGGAAAAAATTGGGACTGTCTTCTTCCCTACCTGATGTTTGCTATTAGGGAAGTTCCTCAGTCTTCCACAGGTTATTCCCCTTTTGAATTATTATATGGGAGACATCCTAGGGGGCTACTGGACATAGCAAGAGAGACCTGGGAAGGGGAAAAAAACACCTCACAGAAGTGTTATTGATCACATTTCACAGATGCAAGATAGAATTGCAACAGTTATGCCCATTGTGAAAAGACATTTAGCCCAAGCCCAGGAAGCCCAAAGTAGAATTTACAATCGTAGTGCTCAAGTCCGCACTTTTTCACCTGGGGACAGAGTACTGGTGTTAGTCCCAACTGCGGAGAGCAAGTTCTTGGCTAAGTGGCAGGGGCCCTATGAAGTCATTGGAAAAGTTGGGGAGGTAAACTACAAAATTTATCAACCTGATAAAAGGAAAACTGAACAGATCTATCACATAAATTTGTTGAAACCGTGGAAAGACAGGGTCTCTTTAGTAGCAGAGACCACCCTGGTGGCCTCTCAGAGGTGTACTGAAGCCCCTAAAATTCCTGAAGTGACAATTGCCAACACGTTATCTAGTTCCCAACAACAGGAGGTAAGAGAATTCCTGCAGAGAAATAGAGACGTGTTTTCAGACTTACCTGGCCAGACTACAGTAACACAACATGACATTGTTACCGAACCGGGGGTTCGTGTAAAACTTAAGCCCTATAGAATACCGGAAGCACGGAGACAAGCTGTCACAGATGAAGTAAAAAAAAATCCTGGGTTTTGGGGTAATCGAGGAATCCAATAGTGACTGGTCCAGTCCCATCGTCTTAGTCCCAAAACCAGACGGTAGTTGGAGGTTTTGTAACGATTTCAGGAAATTAAATTCAGTGACCAAGTTTGACACATATCCCATGCCCCGGGTGGATGAGCTCATTGACAGACTGGGATCAGCTAGATATTTGACCACCTTAGACTTGACTAAAGGTTACTGGCAGATACCCCTGACAGAAAATGCCAAGGAAAAAACAGCTTTTGTAACTCCTGAGGGGTCATTTCAATATAAAGTGATGCCATTTGGGTTACAAAATGCCCCTGCTACCTTCCAGAGAGCCATGGACAGAATTTTAAGACCCTCCAACAATATTCTGCAGCCTACCTAGATGACGTAGTTGTACATAGCACTGACTGGGAGTCCCACCTTACACGTGTTCAAGCCGTTCTTACAGCTATCCGCAAAGCAGGCCTCACTGCCAATCCAAAAAAATGTGCCATTGGGTTGGAGGAAGCCAAATATCTTGGGTACACTATCGGTCGTGGGGTAATAAAACCACAATTAGTGAAAACTGCAGCCATACAGGAGTGGCCACGCCCTACAAACAAAAAAACAGGTCAGAGCTTTTCTTGGCATTACTGGGTATTATAGACGATTTATCCCAAATTTTGCAACTCTTGCAGCACCCTTGACTGACCTTACAAAAGGAAAAGACTCAGTGATGGTAAAGTGGTCTCCTGAGGCAGAACAGTCATTTCTGGTCTTGAAGAAGGCCCTTTGTGAACAGCCAGTCTTGTACTCCCCAGACTTTTCCAAGGACTTTGTAGTTCAGACAGACGCATCGGATGTAGGTCTGGGAGCAGTATTGTCACAAGTACAGAATGGGGAAGAACACCCTATTGTGTATTTAAGTAGAAAACTAAATGAACATGAGAGAAAATATGCAGTGATAGAAAAGGAATGTCTGGCTATAAAGTGGGCCCTAGAGGCATTGAGATATTATTTGTTGGGTCGTCACTTTGATTTAATAACTGATCATGCTCCTCTCAAATGGATGGCACAGAAGAAAGAGACAAATAGAAGGGTAAATCGCTGGTTTCTTACTTTGCAAGATTATAGTTTTACTATAAAACATAGACCAGGAGCAAAGATGGGAAATGCAGACGCCCTATCCCGAGTACACTCATGTTTTTCTGTGGGTGTTCCAACCTTGGGGTTGAAACAAGGGGGGAGGGTATGTAGCAGGATGGCTAACAGAGAGCCTGGAAAAGTCCTGTCAGGAGTTTATATATCACCCAGACTTCTATCCTTTGCATACAGGGAGCTGTGATCCACTCCAGGAATCCAACGGATTCATTAATTAGTATTCAGGAGGTGGATTATGTTAAATAGCTAAGCCCTGCTCTCATTCATTGCTCTGTAACCTGGGGAGCAGACAGGTTGGTCTGGCTGGAGCTAAAAGGTTGGTTTAAAAACTGTCATTTGTTGCAGTGTGACTAACAAAGCATAAGGCTTGTTCAGTCTATAGTTAGATCTGTATATATTGTATAGTTAGAGCCGAGACACGGCTAGGGTTTTGTTTTTGAATTTACTTTGTTTTGAAGCACCTTTTTATGCACCTGTGTATATAGCTGTAAATAAACACACCACTGTTTGAAGGCAAAGCCACTGGACTGGTCTCTATACCTGAAAGGTTGCTCACCCCAGGGAGCTTAGCACCCGGTACATATTCCCCCTCTCACAGTATGTACTGGGAGCAGAGCTGCAACGAGGGACTTGTCGGCTGCAAATGGCTGGAGGAAGCCCCGTGTAAGTAGATCTGGGGCTAGCATAGATTGTCTGACATTTCCTTTAAGTCTAAGTGTTTTTATCTGCGTGGGGAAAACACATTGGTCCTCCGTTTTCCTGTGCAGAAAGTGGGGGTGGGGGCATCAAAAGTTTCGCAGGGGGGGGCAGCGATGTCTAGTTACACCCCTACTTCTTCACTAAAAAACACCTAACATTACATAGGTTAACAAAAAACAAAACAGTGCAAGCAAGCATGAGATTAATGTCAGCATCAGAGTTAACCTACTTTTATCTGCTTTGCTTTTAGGAGATAATTCCTCCCATACATCTTCCACAAAATAAGCAGCAATATCAGACCAGGCCTGATTGGTCTTGCAGTTGCCTTTATAGTCAGGATGCCTTTTATCGTAAATTTCGGGGTGGTTTTGAATTTGAGAGAGAAGCTCCTCCGTGCAGAACCAGCCTCTGCGACTCATTTTGGAATTTTCTCCTGCGTCAGCTCTCTGTCCAAACAGGAAGTGCAGGCTGACCCGGAAACACTTCACATTTAAATATCCGCGGAAGAAAAACACAATCGCCTTATTGTGTGTTTTTGTGATCGTTAAAGGGACTCCGAGCAGTGCAGAAACTATGGGAAGATGCATATCAATTTAAAGCTCTCTTTCTTCTCTTTCCAATGATATATAAACCCGCCGCCCTACGACTTTTAGTTTTTGCTATTTTCGCGATTGAAATTGCCGCGGCCGCGATTTCGATCGCGAAAATCGAGAAAACTAAAAGGCGTAGGGTGACGATTTAGGTGTCACCAGAAAGAGGAGAAAGAGAGCTTTAAAATGATATCCATCCTTCCATCTTTACATTGTATTACACAGGGCGACTTTTTCTGCTGAATGCAGCTGCTGACACTGGGGAAAGTGTCGTCCTGTGTAATACAAGTAACTATGGAAGGATGGATATCATTTTAAAGCTCTCTTTCTCCTCTTTCCGGCGACACCTAAATCGTCACCCTACGCCTTTTAGTTTTCTCTATTTTCGTGATCGAATTCGCAGCCGCTGCAATTTCAATCGTGAAAATAGCGAAAACTAAAAGGCGTAGGGCGGCGATATATATATCATTGGAAAGAGGAAAAAGAGAGGTTTAAAATGATATGCATATTTCCATAGTTTTTGCACTGCTCGGAGTCCCTTTAAGCGCTCTTCCTAGACCTTCCATTCTACCACTTTGCTGAACGCACAGCGCACGAACGGCGCTGATATGAACCTTCTCATAGACATTCAAAGCACAAGCGTTTTGGGGGCGATTTTAAAAATCGCCTGTGCTTGAAAAAAGGCTGAAAAACGCCTCTAGTGTGAACGAGCCCTTACAGTTATTGTTCTGTGTAGTTTTACTTTTAGTTGTTTGGAATTTTGTACTGCCTTCTTGTCTTTTAAGCATTATTGAGACCGCCTACAGGGTCACTTGTTGACTAAACACTGAGAGTACTTTTCAAAATGTGGTTGTATATTCAACGCTATTACCCCAATGGAGACTGCACCTGTTATACCATACAAGTTTATTCAAAGCCCTCATGCAGCAAGTTAGAGTAACACCATCCAACCATCACAACGCAGAGATGTGAACTCTTTCTTCCCTGAGGCGGTCCTTCTCTTGAACTCGCTCAACCTCTACTGCTCAAGTCCCCAGTGTCACATTCCCACTGCCTTGCAGCCTCCGTGTCTCCTCTCTGCAATGTTAACTCCACTCTCTGTTTATCTCTATATCTTTATGCGTGTTTGATTGTCTCTAAACTACTCCTTTTATCTCATGCCGTGTGTTGCCATGAGCAATTCAGGGTGCGACCTAGTTTACTTCTGAAAAAGTCTATAAAATGATATGGGCAGTGAGCTAACAAGCAGAATTCTTCTGCAACACAAATGATGCAATGTGAATGCACTCTACGTGTACTTGATGCCCCCATTCCCTGGCTGGCCTGGCCATCAACCCCCCCCCCCCCCCCCCCCCCCCCAGTGCTGGGCTGAGGCACAGGCTTGGGAGGCACCCAGGGTCGGACTGGGACACTAAGGGCCCACAGAGGAAGTTTCAGCCTGCCCCCCCCCTCCGCCAACCCCCCCAACTCCCCCCCCCCCTCCCATTTTGGGCTCACATACACATGTACTCTAGAAACTTTGCATGATTTTATGGTAGGGAATAGATTGTGAGCACTTCTGAGGACAGTCTCCAATAGGGATATGTCCACATGCAAAAATAAGTGATTGTCACCATGCACTGGAACATCGGCGTGGTCAAGATGAGTCATGGGCAGACTTTAAAAAAATAAAATAAGTAGAGGTGTTATTCACAGAGATTAGGTCTGACCAGATACATTTTAGATATAATAATCAAGTAGTTACATGCCTCATGATAATTCATCAAGTAGTCAAATGGCAGCAGATTTTCTGACAAAATGCAATCAAATTGGCGGCAGATATCTCCACAAAATGCAATTTGATTGGCGGCAGATATCTCCACAAAATGCAATCAAATTGGCGGCAGATTTCTCAACAAAATACAATCAGATTGGTGGCAGATATCCCCACAAAATGCAATTAGATTGGCGGCAGATATCCCCACAAAATGCAAATAGATTGGCGGCAGATATCCCCAAAAAATGCAATCAAATCATGTGATTTTCCGCTCGATTCGATTATTTTCAACATGTTCGATCGGGTTTCGATGGATACAGCCGTCGATTTTGCACACTTAATATGCAAAATCGACAGCTGCATCCGATCGAACATGTTGGAAATAATCAAACAGATACAATCGATCCCGCAAATCGAGCGGGAAATCGCAACATGTGTACCCAGCATTACATCCACTAAACAGTGACAAAATGACACCATGCTGGTCTGAGAAGGTACATTAGCAGCTGGTGCATGTCATGTACACTAGCCAATCACACAGAAGCACCTAGGCAATCCACACCTTTTCAGAGCCACAAGCAATGTCAGCAGCACATCACACACTGCCTCTCACCTGAGATATATGGGAATCCTTGGAGCAGGGTAAAAGCTAAAGTGATAACGTGCTGTAGCCACATGATGCTTGCCAAACAATGGAAAGGGTAATCAAAGCGAGGAGTTCATAAAAGTCTGCATTCAGGTAGACACCGGTCACTTTCTTGGAGAGTAATCCACCTTCCTTCCAGGTGTGGAACTGAGGAGGACTCTGAGGAGCAGACTGCAGTGCACTGTCAGCCAGACATCGCCATGCAGAAGCTCTGTGTCTCTGCTGTTAGAAAGTTCCTTCTCGCTGCAGGTGCTGATAAGATCTGCAGTGAATAAATCACGTAGTACAACTCCTGTGAACTTGTCTCCCTTACGCTCTGCCCGGCTATTTTCCAAACCCCTGGACAGAGCTATGCTTTCCATCCACTCTATCCCAAAAGCCAGGCAGGCAGGCAGCAGTAGCAGCCGTGTCATTATCCAGACAGGGCCGGCCTTTGACCTGAGTGACCTGTGCGATCGCTCAGGGCGCCGGCTTCCAGGGGGCGCTCCTGCCGCATGGAAGCTCCGCCCCCTGGTGCCGTGATAAGGCGCAAACATGATGCCCGTGCAGCCAGCCACCGTGATGGAGGGGGAGCCGCGGGGAGGGCAGCCCGACCTCTCCCTCCCTTCCTCTCCGGGCACTCTCCCTGCTCCCCCCTCCGATGTACACTGCAGCAGAGCCAGACAGAACAACTCACCTCCCTGGTTCCGATCGCCGGCGCCTCTCACTTCCCGCTGGTCGCCTCTTCTACATTAGTTACTGATACACACTAAACTTCCTGTTAAGCAGGAAGTTTAGTGTGCATCAGTAACTAATGTAGAAGAGGCGACCAGCAGGAAGTGAGAGGCGCCGGCGATCGGAACCAGCGAGGGAGGTGAGTTGTTCTCTCTGGCTCTGCTGCAGTGTACATCTGAGGGGGGAGCACGGAGGGCGGCCCGGAGAGGAAGGGAGGGAGAGGTCGGGCTGCCCTCCCCGCGGCTCCCCCTCCAGTATGAGGGGGCACCTACCTACCTACCTACCTACTCTATACTGGGGGCACCTACCTACCTACCTACTCTATACTGGGGGCACCTACCTATCTAACCAATACTGGGGGGGGCAGCTACCTATCTAATCTATACTGGGGGCACCTACCTATCTAACCTATACTGGGGGGGGGGGGGCAGCTACCTATCTAATCTATACTGGGGGCACCTACCTATCTAACCTATACTGGGGGGGGGCAGCTACCTATCTAATCTATACTGGGGGCACCTACCTATCTAACCTATACTGGGGGGGGCAGCTACCTATGTAATCTATACTGGGGTCACCTACCTATCTAACCTATACTGGGGGCAGCTACCTATCTAACCTATACTGGGGGCAGCTACCTATCTAACCTATACTGGGGGCAGCTACCTATCTAACCTATACTGGGGGCAGCTACCTATCTAACCTATACTGGGGGCAGCTACCTATCTAATTTATACTGCGGGCCACCTACCTATCTAATTTATACTGCGGGCCACCTACCTATCTAATCTATACTGCGGGCCACCTACCTATCTAATTTATACTGGGGGCAGCAACCTATCTAATCTATACTGGGGGCAGTTACCTATCTAATCTATACTGGTGGCAGCTACCTATCTAACCTATATTGCAGGTACCTACCTATCTAACCTATACACTGGGGGCAGCTACCTATCTAACCTGTACTGTGGGCACCTACCTATCTAACCTATAGCTGGGACAAATGCCTATCTAGCCTATACTGGGGAAAGTATACTGGCTACCTATACTGGGGACACCTACCTGGCTAACCTATACTGGGAGGGATCTACAGCTGGCTACTTTTACTGGGTCACCTATGCCTGGCTACCTATACTGGGGGGGGGGGACTTATAGCTATATGTCAGGATTCAGGATGGACGGATACGCCCCCCCCCCATTAGTGTATGTGTGTGGTGCGCTGAAACGCGAAGAGGATGAATTAGGGGGGGGGGCACCAAAACCTGGTTACGCTCAGGGCGCTGTGAAACCTAAGGCCGGCCCTGTATCCAGAGACTGGTCAGCCAGGCGTAGTGACTTCTCTCTTGTCTTGTGCTGGATGTTTGCTACAAGCTGAGCTTCTTTATACAGAGGAACTCCAGAGGAAGGAGATATGTCAGACGGCCAAGGAGCCTCTCGTGTCACCATGCCTCCAGCTAGGGCCAGAGCTGAAAGTACTTTTTTTTTTATTAATTCCCCGTGTGAGGCTGTCTCCCGTGCTGGTGGCCACTAAAATGTTAATATTTGCAGGCAGCCCCCCTCCTTCTCCCCCATGCTTCAGCTGCTAAACACACACCTCAGGCTCAGATCACGGCGAGCAGGAGCCAGTCCGGCACATAGCCGCGCGGTGAATTCAAATGCAGGAAGTGACGTCATCGGTCACGTCCAGCATTTAGAGTCCACCGCGCGGTTGCTATGCGCTGGACTGGCTTCTGCTCGCCGTGATCTGAGGTGTGTGTTTAGCAGCTAAAGCATGGAGGAGAAGGAGCGGGGGCAAATATGAACATTTTAGTGGCCACAGCACGGGAGACAGCCTCACCGCTGCCATGCACACGCACACGCGCACAGGAGGGGCCTGCGCCAGTGGAGAGGGGGCCCTCTTGGTCATGTGACTGTGACGTCACAACTCTTAAAGGGGGCCCACCGAATTTTACGTCGGCAGTTCGGTGGGTCAGTCCGAGGCTTGGGAGGCACCAGCTTCTGGGAGCAGAGCCCTGAGGGCAGCCATATCCAGAGCAGAGATAGCGGAGTGTGCTTCACTCAGTAGTTTGTGCTGCTGGGATCCCTCTTCAGCCCTGTCTTGTACAGTCTCATCTCTATGACATCCTCTACTGGAGCAAGTAGAGGACATCATAGAGACTAGACGACTGTGCAACACACAGGGCTAAAGAGGGATTCCGGCAGTACCAACTGGTGAGTAAATCATGCTCTGCTTTTTTTTTTGGGGGGGGGGGGGGGGAGGTGGACTATCTAACACCGTGGAAAAATCTGGCTATCTATGCTGGGGAGGGGGGTTGCTAATACTTGGGGAACATCTGGCTATCTATGCTGAGGGGGATTTTACCTGATACTGAGGGCACACCTAGCTATCTATACTGGGGGAGGGGGGGGGAGTACCTACCTGATACTGAGGGCACACCTAGCTATCTATACTGGGGGGGGGGGGAGGGGGAGTACCTACCTGATACTGAGGGCACACCTGGGTATCTATACTGGGGGGGGGGGGGGGGAAGTACCTACCTGATACTGGGGGCACACCTGGCTATCTATACTGAGGGGGGGGGGGGGGAGTACCTACCTAATACTGGGGGCACCCCTGGCTAGCTATTCTGTGGAGGTGGGCTACCCATCCAGCCTGCCCATTAAGCTCTCTCTGCTCCCTCTGTAATGATTAATGACCAGCCTGGTTCTGTACATGTAGCATAGAGAGCTGGATCAGCACACGCCGCATCTAGTTTACTATATGCGCACAAAACAAAACTTATACCACATACACTAGAGATTACAGTATTGTAAAATGAGGTAAAAATCAGTTATGCAGCTATACTTGTGTAGCCATCCTGCCAGCATGACTATTCAGTACCTGTACAAAGTGTATTATTCTCTGTGTAATAATATTGCTGGGATTTGTGGTTCTATGAAATTCAGCTCTGAAACAGTTAATTGCTAAGTATGTTTGTGTAGTTTGCTGTTTGGAGTTTTCCCTCCTACCTCCTTTCTGAAGGCGTGTGACAGACTATTTCACATGGCGGCTTCATTCTGCCTCATCTGAAGGAACTGTCTGTAAGCAAGCTACTTTATTACTACAGTGACCAGCTGTAAGGGCTGGTTCACACTATGAGCCTTTCCGATTTTTTTTTTTAAGCGCTGGCGATTTTAGAAATCTCCCTAAAAGCCCTTGTGCAATGATTTCCTATGAGAGTGTTCACATGTGCGCGTTTCTTAAAATTTTATTGAAATTTTCTGAGCGCTGTGGCTCAATGGAAGGGATAGGGAAATTGCAAAGCGATTACGATTTCCCGATCACTTTTATAAATAGATACATTGTATTTATTCATTTCCGGGTCAAACATAATCCTTTAGCAAAAACGCTTACAAAAGCACTTTTCAAGTGCAAAGAGCAGGGAAAAGCGCTTTAAAAAAAGCTCAATAAAGCTCTCAGCGCTTGCAATAGCGCTGGTGATTTATAATGTGAACAAAGCATTAATGAATCCAGTTTATTGGTATGTTTATCTGCCTGCATAGCAGCTCCTGCAGGTTCGCAGAGCCAGCTTTGAGTGAGTGATTCCTGTTGAATTGTGACTTTTACATGGTCAGGCCTCCCAGGGTTTTATGCAACACAGTTCCAGTTAGAACTAGAGACAAAAACTTATACTGGCCTAACAATCTGCTCTGGGGTATCTAGGCCTATCAGAAGAGGATCATTTATATGTATCTAATAATGTACTGTAGCTTGTGTTATCTTCCTGCTGCTGCTCTCCTGAGTGAAGCTCCTTGTGGATTACATATGAGCTCCAACTGCCGGCCTACTACTTAGAGTAACATTGGCCAATGTTAGGAAAAATAGTTTATTTTGGGTTTGATTATAAAAGACTGTTTATACATTTGTCATTTAACCACTACCCTCCCTCGGCACGAGTATCTATGTCCCTGTTTAGTAAACAGGGATGTAGATACTGCTGGGCGCTCCCTCTCGCCCCCACATCCTCCCGCGCTCGTCACCACTGCCATTCATTAGCTGCAGCCATCCATGAGACACCGCCGCCATTCACCACGCCCGCCCACGCAATGCTTCCTCTTAGCGTAGTAATACTATGCATAAGAAAGTAAGCGGCGAGGAAAATTACATCTAAATTTTTGTTTTCAACAAAATTCATACATAGTTATTTTGGTTGAAAAAAGACATACATCCATCGAGTTCAACCAGTATAAAGTACAACACCAGCCTGCTCCCTCACATATCTCTGTTGATCCAGAGGAAGGCGAAAAAACCCTTACAAGGCATGGTTCTTTTAAACATTTTAAATTAACCCCTGAACTCCCACACTCCCCAATAGTTCCCCCAAAAAATTTTGGGGTAAAAAAAATTGCAATTAAAAAAATACATAAACAGTTACCCTAGGGTCTGAACTTTATGAATATGTATGTCATTGTCAAGAGGGTATATTACTGTTAGTTTTTAAATTATGGGCTTGTAATTAGTGATGGACGCAAAATTGAAAACAATGCACCTTTATTTCCAAATAATTATTGGTGCCATACATTGTACTAGGGAAACATTTTAAACATTGCAATAACCGAGACTAATGGTCAAATAAAATGTTTGGGTTTTAATTACGGTAGCTTGTATTATTTTAAAACTATAATGGCCGAAAACTGAGAAATAATGATTTTTTTCCATTTTTTTCTTATTTTTCCAGTTAAAATGCAGTTAGAACAAAATAATTCTTAGTAAAAAGTACCCCCTGAAGAAAGCCTAATTGGTGGCGAAACAAAAAAAACAAGATATAGATGGTTTCAGTGTGAAAAGTAGTAATAAAGTTATAGGCAAATTAATTAAAGGAGTGCTATTGCTCTGGTGTTTATGGGGAAAAAAATTTACAGGTGAAGTGGTTAAAGGTGCACTTAATGATGTACGGTGATTTTTGGAATTTGACATATCTGGATTTTCTGGTGCTTCTTGGGGCCAAACTCTTTCCCGAGAAAGGAGGTGTCATTCTCTATTGCATTCCTTTGCAAGCAACTGTTAGTATTTCATTATTGTCATAACTGTGAGTTCAGATGCTATGACCTATCTGTCAGAGGGTAACAGGAAAAAAGGACACTGGCAGCTAGTGGACAAAAAGGGCGCCGCCATTCACTCCCATAGTAAATATCGTTTAATGGGCGGCGAACAGGAAAAAAGGGCGTCAGAGATTATTAACGTTTTACAAACGGCGCCCGGAGATTTTTAACGTTTTATAACTGTGCTTGTGATGATTTAAGTTTAGAAAATGCGCCCGTGATGCATAACGTTTATAAAAATACTAAACATATTTATCGTATTTAATTAAAACATTATTTAACATTTTATCCCTTACTGTTTGTAACACAATATTATTCACAAAATAAAGCGATCAGTACGTAAAGTAAATTGCAATATATTTTTTACAGTCACTATTTGTAAAACATTATTATCCACATAATAAAGCGATCAGTAAGGGGGGTGGTTAGGGACCACCAGGGGGGTGGTTAGGGTTAGGCACCACCAGGGGGGTGGTTAGGGTTAGGCACCACCAGGGGGGTGGTTAGGGTTAGGCACCACCAGGGGGGGTGGTTAGGGTTAGGCACCACCAGGGGGGTCTAGAGGTTAGGGATAGGTACGGGGAGGGTTCTGTGTGAGAGTAGGGTTAGGTATAGTTACAGTACAATATACACCACCAGGGGGGAGGTTAGGATTAGGCACCACCAGGGGGGTGGTTAGGGTTAGGCACCACCAGGGGGGTGGTTAGGGTTAGGCACCACCAGGGGGGTCTTAGGGTTAGGCACCACCAGGGGGGAGGCTAGGGTTAGGCACCACCAGGGGGGTCTTAGGGTAAGGGATAGGTACAGGGAGGGTTCTGTGTGAGTAAGATTAGGTTTAGTTTCAGTAAAATGTTTGTAATACTTACTAATGTTTTACAACACTTATTACGAACGTAGTTATATTTAATTATATCATCGTTATAAATAATATTTTCACATTTTATTATAAGTAGAAACAATAAATTAAAGTTAATCACAATAATATACAATTATAACGATTAAACATATATTGTCTTTTTTTAACAAACGTAATTATAAGTTTCACTTTTGAAACAAGGAAGATTAACGTTTTCACAATTGCCGATTTCATACACATTATTTAATGATTTCTAAATTTGTAAAACATTTGTAAACGAAATACAACACAATATTTGTATGAACGGTATTACTTTTTTCCCGACACGCCCTTATTTGATTACGCCTGTCAGAGCATATTGCTAGAAGGTAAATTGTCAATTTTATCTTTATTACTGGATCTCCTGATCCAATAAAATTGCTTAGCAATACATTATACTGCTGGTTCATCTGTATCACTGGAGGTTGTCACCGGAGTTTGACAAAAGCAGGACCGATCTAACACAGCTACACCTATGGGTGCACTACACTTGCATTACTGATTAAAGCTCTGTTTAACACATTTACTGCAGACCTGCACTCAGAACTTTCTCTCTGCTCTAAAAGATAAGAAACAGCATAATAGCCCTTTAAAGAAAAAACATTTTTTTGTTACAGCTGATACAAATACTGCAATAAATCTGCAGTGTGTCTACTTCCCGCTTTCACTGAAGCAGACCTAGGGATAACATCCTGTGTTGTCACAGATGAGGGGGAATTAGACAGACTAAACTCTCTAAATACATACAGCGTGCATATCTCTCTGTTTTCCTTCTGCCCTGTGCAAGAGTTCAGGTCTACTTTGAAGAAACACTATCGAATACCTTTTTTTTTTTCCATTGAGATAGGAATTGTTTGGGAAGTGCTGTTGAGTACGGGTGTATACATTTGACTGCTTATCTCTGTTTACTGTTATCAAATTCCTTTCACACTTTAATGACTCCAAAATCTGACGGACCACACCATAAAGGGAAGGGGGTTTCCCTCACACTGCATCTGTTAACCCTGTGTGTGAGAGAAATTTCTCAGCAGCTGCCTGTCTCTGACTGAGCTGTCTGCAGAAAGCAGAGGGAATGTATCTAGTAATAGTATGTGAAACCTGACACCAGAGGCATTGCATATAACTCTGCTTCAATATTACACTGTTCTTAGCATGTCAGACTGCAGAGTTTCACCTACGCAAATGAGACATTCCAAATGTAGATAAAATCTACACACAAAGAGTTACAGTTTTTGCCTCTGATATTTAACATGAAAAGTAGAAAAATGTATGCACAGCTACTTAGACATTATTTGTACATTGTCCTTTTAGAACACATGACTTGATAGTGTTCCTTTAAAGCAGGGGTAGGGAACCTTGGCTCTCCAGCTGTTAAGGAACTACAAGACCCACAATGCATTGCAGGAGTCTGACAGCCACAGTCATAATTAATAAAGGCAAATGGATGCTGAGAAGCCTGAGATTTGTAGTTTTATCACAGCTAGAGAGACAAGGTTCCCTACTGTTGCTTTAAAGGAATGTACAAATGCAAGAGAGCACTTAGAGGACAGGTACTACATCTTCAGTATGCAGCAGCAGCAGCAGCATTAGTTTAGCAGACCCTCTGGGAGTTTGTCTGCAACATTGTATATCAAGCCTAGACATCCTATATCAAGCTGATAGTAATTAGTGTTGATAGGATTGTTTTACATCTACACTGGTGACCGATCAATTCGCACAGCATTCTCCAGCCACCAGCGCACATTACATTACCTCATTTCAGCCCTTTTATCTACATAGCAATCTAGCGCTCTTTCATTGAACCCTGACCCAACATCAGCTATCGTACGCATCCTCAAGCTATCCACCCTGCCCCTTCTGGACCCACTCCAGTTCGCCTACAGGGCAAACAGGTCTACTGATGACGCCCTTAACATCTGTCTGGAATACATCCTTAACCACCTCGACAGACCAGATGCGTATGCCAGAGTTCTGCTACTGGACTTCAGCTCAGCCTTTAACACTATATGCCCCCGCATCCTCCAGAATGTCCTGGCTACACTTGGGGTTCACCCCACCCTACGCTTATGGATCACGGACTTTCTTACCAAGAGATCCCAAGTTGTCAGACTGGGGGACATCTACTCCAGAGAAATGACAACCAACACTGGGGCACCTGAGGGCTGCGTCCTGTCCCCGCTGCTGTTCTCCCTCTACACAAATAACTGTAGATCCACGGCGGACTTTGTCAAAGCCATAAAATTTGCCGACGATACCACCATTGTTGGCCTCGTCACCAAGGACAATATCCAGGAGTATCAGCAGCAGGTCGAGAGTATATGCCACTGGTGCACAGAGAACAGGCTGGTGCTCAACACAGCCAAAACTGTTGAACTAATAATTGACTTTAGAAAGTCTGCTCCCACTCCGCCTCCCATCTACATTGACGGTGCTGAGGTGGCCAGAGTGCCCTGTGCTCGCCTCCTGGGCACCACCATCTCCGGCGATCTCAGTTGGAAGGCCAACATCATGGCAACCCAGCGGAAGGCCCAGCAGAGGCTTTTCTTCCTCCGGCAACTGCGGAAGTTCGGCATGCCACAGGAGATCCTAACATGTTTCTATTCCGCCACCATTGAATCGATCCTCTGCTCCTCCATCCTGGTCTGGTACGCGGGAGCCACTGCCAGGGACCGACACAAACTACAGAGGACCATCAGGTCGGCGGAGAGGATCATTGGGAGACCCCTGCCTTCACTTGACCTCCTGCATAACACAAGACTGCGCGCTAGGGCACTGAAGATCGCAAGTGACCCCTCACACCCAGGCCACTGCTTCTTCACCCCACTGCCACTGGGCCGGAGACTTCGAGCCATCCCAACTAAGACCACCAGACATAAGAACTCCTTCTTCCCTGCAGCCGTCAGCCTCCTGAACTCCCTTAGCATTCTCCCGCCCTCTACCTGTGCCTTACCACCGACACAGTAGCGGACTGGAATTAAATACGCTTCTCGAAGCAACCTGCCACCACCCCTAACTGACTGGACTTTGTCCCTGCACCCTGGCCAGACTCCAGCAGCACACTGGAAATATGCATGCGGCCACTGAACGTATACTTCTGAATGTATATTTGTGTACATACATTTCCTCTTTCCTTGAGTGCAATATGTTTTTGAGTACGATGTTTTTTACTGCCATGTCCCTACTGTATTGTAATGCTCTTCCCTGCTTTCTGCCTATGCACCTCTTGGAGCTATGTATTGTGCCAAACCCAATTCCGAGCACGACCCAGTCATGCTTGGCGAAATAAAACTATTCTGATTCTGATTCTGATTCTTCTGATTCTTATTCTTCTGTACGAATTACTTTTGGCTGATAGGGCCCCCCATCGCGCACAGATAGCATCACGTTCTGTGTGACGCGCTTTTCCCAAATGTAATGCTCGCATCGCTCATTGTCCGTCAGGCCTTTGTTGGCCACTTCCTTTGACAGCACACTGCGCCGCAGCGAGAGACCGGCCAGCCCTGATAACAGACTCCCTTCACAAAAGACACCGCAAATTGCAAAATCACTAGACTGAAACTGACTAGGTATTTCAATGAAAAAAAAGTATTCCAATAATAGACCAAAATTACTATAGAAAGGTGAATATGAAAGATTTGATCATTTCTCTTTCATGTCATCTGCCATTCATTAACCTCTTTGCCTCACCACTATTCTGAATGGTCCACAAAAATATGACCCGGGATTGGTCTATCGTCACAGAACCCATTACTGCCACTTTAAGAAGCGCTGGAGGTGGCATTAACATGTGGGCAATTATATCTGTAAAAAAAAAAATTGGTTGTTTAGACCAATGACGTTTATTCGGGAAGCAAGGACGTTTATCTTACAAGCGGTTTATTCTGTTTGATTCTGGACTCAAGCTGAGCATTTGTGAAGTAATTTTGTACCGACCAAGATAGATTTTTTCTCTGCTATGGATCTCGTGATTACATATTGCGGTGGAGTTGAAAAAATAATGAGCAGAGTAACTGTCAATCTGAAGCAATTACAGCCCCTGTTCATTTCCCAGGGGAGGATAAACAGTAACGTACCTGGCAATGTATTGGAGTCAAGGTATACAAACGTTTTGTGAAGACGTGAAAGCAATTGCTTGCAGGATGTTCCAGAGATTCTAACAAGCTTGACTAAAGCAAGCTTACTTCAGGGCCCATTTCCACTATCGCAAATTCGCATGCGTTTTTCGCATGCAAATTTGCATAGCAATACAAGTGAATGGGACTGTTTCCACTTGTCAGGATTCCTTTGCGTTTTTCTGTGCAGAAAAAATTCACATGGCAGAGCCATCAGAATTCGCATATCGCATACCGCTATGCGAATCGCATACAATGGCCTCAATTCACGGAGCATTATCAAACGTTTATCAAACACTTTATCAAACGTTTGATAATTTACCTCATGGGTAAAATCTCACTAAGGTGTTATATATTTGTTGAACGTTTTATCAGTAAAACATTCGATAAATATATAACACCTTAGTGAATTTAAAATGAGATTTTACCCATGAGGTAAATTATCAAATGTTTGATAAAGTGTTTGATAAACGTTTGATAATGCTCCGTGAATTGAGGCCAATGTATGTAATAGGAAATTAGCATGAGGTTTGAGTATGCGAATTTTCATGAAAATTCGCAAGAAAATTCGCATAGAAACAATGGAAAAGCACACCAGCACTGCCATGGTTAAATTCGCATACATCGTCATCCATAGACCCGCATACGGAAATTCGAAATTTTTACCGCGGCGATTCGCACCGCACAAGTAGAAATGCAGCCTCAGTCTGCCTGATTGTGGCCAACTCGTTTACCTCAGCTTGTGAGAGGCAGCAGCCAATGAACAAGAGTACAGCTAGGAACCCACTAGGACATTTTTGGCAGTATTTTGGGATCACCGACAATCACCGGCAATTCCCAAAAACGCTTTGCCAATGAGAGTGAGTGGGGGAAACCATTACTGCAATTGCAATTAGGGGAAATCGCAATCGCAGGACATGCAGCATTTTGAAAACTATATATATATTTACTTCGATCTGGACATAAGTTCCTGAAAGAGGGACAGAGGGATTTGGTTCCCAAAGAGGAACTGTCCCTCCATAAAAGGGACAGTTGGGAGCTATGCCTATGACCACTTCCTTTAGGGGGCGGGGCTACGGATGGAATAAAGATGCCCAGCAGTATAATAAAGTTTTATATTAAAAAAACAAACAAATCACAAATCGGAAGTGCTGTAGAGTTTACTGTACAGCACTTCCAAGCATCGGGAAATCGTGAGCGCAAGCGCCCTAGGAAACACTGCACACAGTGCTGCGCCGATTTTAAAGTGCTGCAGCAATTCCTTGTGGGTTCCAGGCCTACTAGTGATCAGAGACAGTCAACAGGATGCAAATACTTTTGGCGTGCAAGCAAGTTTAACCCTTTAGCCAGGGCCGGAGCTAGCATAAGAAAAAATAGGCAATTGCCTCAGGGCCCCAGCGCCTGTAGTGGCCCCCAAGGTGTCCCTCCCCCATCTTAACGGCGCCTCTGCACAGTCTTTGGCAGAGTGGCGTCTCATCTGTGCTAGCGGGGAGGTGAGGCACTACGCTGACACACTCTGCAGGGCCCCAGGGAGCACAGTTAAGTTGGGAGGTGATTGGGGGAGGGTCAGCAGCCAGCTCAGGGGCCCAGGAGGGAAATTTGGCTGCAACAAAGGGCCCCTAATGACGCTTTTTAGTCAGGGGTGTATGTTGGGGGGCCCCCAGGCTAGTTTTGCCCTAGGGCCCAATTGTTACTTGAACCGGCCCTGCCTTTAGCAGCCAAATAAAGTAAAACTTTAATTGGCTGCAGGGCCAAATGTTTCCTTCCTCTGGGAAAGTGTGCCTTCCTCAGCCTGCTAGACCATGTGGGGTATGCAGAGTGGCAAAAGGGTAGGGAGGGCGGCAGAGAGCCTCATACATACCTGTCTAGACGGCTGGATTGGCTTTGGTCAGTGCAATGGGTATTTTTGTACATCTAAACTGGTGCCCTGCTTTATGTTTGGGTCGGCTATCCTAGCATAGTATCCATCATCTTCCTATATAGAGCCATGAGGAGGAAGTGCAATAATAAGCCTGTAATATCCACTGTGACAGGTGTGTGCAGTTTATGAAGTGCTGAGAGACCGCTCGTAACCCTAAGCTTACTTCCACTGGAAGTCTAGCAGTATTTCTATTATGTAACAATGCAGTCCAGGCATATGTCCTTGTCTAGCTGGGCTATAAGCAGCAGCCTGCAGGCTGTGCTGGAACGCAATGCCTGAAGCAACAAAGCCTCTCAAGTGACAATGAGTCAAGGCTCTGCGGGGACTTCTGAGAGAAAAACAGTGACAGAAAACAAGGAATCCCTGTCCGTAAGAACAGAGCTGTAACTAGAGGGGAGCAGCCCCTGCAATCGCAGGGGTCCCAGAGCTGTGGGGGGCCTCAACTACTAACCTTCCCTTCCTCCGATACAGGGGGCTGTACTTCAGGTCAGGTGTTTTTGTGTCTACACTATGGGTGTGAAAATCTTGATGGCCACACTTGTTTTATGACCCTTGTGAGATGGGCCCAATGGCTGTGATTGGCATCAAGGGGGGGCAAGGGAAGGGGTGTGAACAGTGGGGGGACATAAAAGTTTTGCTGGGGGCCCCATGAACTGTAGTTATGCCACTTGGCAAGAATTTATTTTTTCTCTCCAATTTACCGGCCATGTGTTACCATACATGAATAGTGCTGGACTCTGCTGCAAAGCAATTTTTTTAATTAGTATGGCCTCATAATCTGCAACTTTACTTATCTGTGCCAAAAGCGTGAGGCTATAATCCCATCGGGGCTGTTTCTGAACCTGTAGAAGGTTTTGGCAGTCTTGGCCTACATTGTACCAACCATGGGGCTGAGCTCTGACCTCTGCATTGGTTCAGATAGAAGATTGACTGGAAGATAGCTACAGTAGAGTGACAGCATTTCCACTACCCTTTAAGTGACCCGCCAGGAAAAATGGTACTAAACCAGTTAATATTAAACCTTGAGGCAGCTTTTAAACTTGTGCAGCCTGCCATGGGATCGCCCCACACACCATGCGTATCAGTATTCTAAGTGACCCTGCAGCAGAATGCCCCCACCGGGTCATATGCACAGGCCTGCCCTCCTTCTGCCCCCGTTCAGTGACGTACTCCCCTCTGGACAAGTAGTACGTCACTGGGATTCCCATTGGCCGGCACATGCACACTGCACTGCACTCTGTCGCTTATACTTACTCCATAGACTTCCATTACTGCATAATCCGTGCAGTAGGCCCGGATCACGCAGCAACGCACGGATGTATTCGAGACAGAATTGCAATTTGACTACTTCTGGCAAAGCACGACACATTGCGCAAGTATGAAAGTCTCCATAGGCTTTTGTTGCCCTTGCGGCGGGGGAGCATACTGCATGGTGACATAGCACAGTATGTGTAAAGGGGCCCTTAAAGAAAACCTGTGACGACAAAAAGTTCCCCTGGGGAGTACTCACCTCGGTAGGGGGAAGCCTCCGAATCCTATTGAGGCTTCCCCCGTCCTCCTGCGTCCCACGGTGATCTTGCTCTGGCCCTCCAAACAGCAGGGATGTAAATATTTACCTTCCCGGGTCCAGCGCAGGTGCAGTATCGGCTTCCGCTCGGAGATAGGTGGAAATAGCCGATCGCTGTTGGCCCGCTCTACTGTGCAGGCGCAAATCTCCTGCGCCTGCGTAATAGAGCTATATTCGCCTATCTCCGTGCGGAGAGCCGCAACAGCACCCCCGCTGGAGCCAGGCAAGGTAAATATAGCAAGCCTTGTCAGACTTGTTGAGCGTGGATTGCAGGAGACTTTGGGAGAGCTAGCGCTGGATTGACTGCAGCTGCAGCGGAGGGGGAAGCCTCACTGGGACCCTGAGGCTTCCCCCTACCGAGGTGAGTACTCCCCAGGGGAACTTTTTTTTTTGTTACAGAGTCTCTTTAAGCCTTTAAGTAGAGTGACCAGATTTTTGTGGGTCCAACCTGGGACGGGGAGGGGGGGCGTGTGGGGGGGGGGGGGGTAGGCGGCGCGCGCCACGGCGAAAAGTGGGGAGGACTGAGGAGCGCGCAGCAACGAAGACTGGGGGGGCTGTGGCGCGCGCAGCGCGTCGCGGCTAAAAATGGGCGTGGCCATGACATTGTATGGGCGGAGCTAACGTAATGATGTAACAGCGAGGCATAAGACAAACAAGACTTTGCATCATGGGTGTGCAGAAACTGTGTGATGCTAATAGTATACCGTAACCACAAAGCAGCAAACATAGCCATCTATGACCATTAAATAATAAATGCAGTAACAGTTACCCCGGACACCAGAAAATAAATGCAATGCGGGCAACATGTCAGTATAAAATAAATACAATGCGGGCAACATGTCAGTACAAAATAAACGCAATGCGGGCAAACATGTCAGTACAAAATAAACGCAATGCGGGCAAACATTTCACCAGAAAATTAACGCAATGCGGGCAAACATTTCACCAGAAAATAAACGCAATGGGCAACATGTCAGTACAAAATAAACGCAATGCGGGCAAACATGTCAGTACAAAATAAACGCAATGCGGGCAAACATGTCAGTACAAAATAAACGCAATGCGGCCAACATGTCAGTACAAAATAAACGCAATGCGGGCAAACATTTCACCAGAAAATTAACGCAATGCGGGCAAACATTTCACCAGAAAATTAACGCAATGCGGGCAAACATTTCACCAGAAAAGAAACGCTATGCGGGCAAACATTTCATCAGAAAATTAAAGCAATGCAAGCAAACATTTCACCAGAAAAGAAACGCAATGCGGGCAAACATTTCACCAGAAAAGAAACGCAATGCGGGCAAACATTTCACCAGAAAATTAACGCAATGCAAGCAAACATTTCACCAGAAAATAAATGCAATGCGGGCAAACATTTCACCAGAAAAGAAACGCAATGCAGGCAAACATTTCACCAGAAAAGTAACGCAATGCGGGCAAACATTTCACCAGAAAAGAAACGCAATGCGGGCAAACATTTCACCAGAAAATTAACGCAATGCAAGCAAACATTTCACCAGAAAGTAAATGCAATGCGGGCAAACATTTCACCAGAAAAGAAACGCAATGCAGGCAAACATTTCACCAGAAAAGTAACGCAATGCGGGCAAACATTTCACCAGAAAATTAACCAAATGCAAGCAAACATTTCACCAGAAAATAAACGCAATGCGGGCAAACATTTTACCAGAAAAGAAACGCAATGCGGGCAAACATTTCACCAGAAAAGAAACGCAATGCGGGCAAACATTTCACCAGAAAATAAATGCAATGCGGGCAAACATTTCACCTGGAAAAAAAACGCAATGCGGGCAAACATTTCACCTGGGAAAAAAAAATGCAATGCGGGCAAACATTTCACCTGAAAAAGAAACGCAATGCGGGCAAACATTTCACCAGAAAAGAAACGCAATATACTACCTATTGGAAGGGGGCATCTTCACAAGTTTGCCTCAGGCGCCAAAAAGTCTAGAACCAGCCCTGATTGCAAATAGGATCAAAATGCTGCATACTGCAAACAGGAAGTGACCATATCTTCTGATGTGACAAATGCCTCGGTAGAGGATTTTAAGAAATTATTTGTGTAACATTTTTACATTCAGCTTCCTTTGTTATTGAAAAAAATCCTGTGCTAATAAAAGTTTTCACTTAAATTATGATAAACACTGCGAAAATATGAACTATATTTACATATCTAAAAATAGTATTTTCCATTCAGGATATAATGCACCTTCTGTGCGATTGCAACAATTTCTTTTGAATTCAGTGTTCCGGCAGTTAATTCATCTATTCAAGTGCACCTGCACAATTTAGATGCTTAATGATGGGGTTCCATTTAATAGAGAATAAAGATTGTCCGTAAGATTCACATTAGGTAAAAAATACAAACTAATTGGCTATCTAGATAACTGGTTAATCTTCATTTGCATGACTGATTTCAACAATAAAAAAGAAAAAAATAATTGATCCCACATATAGAGAAGCAGAACAAGTCCAGCACATGTGTTGTGATTTCACAGTTCAGAGGTGTTCATGGAAAAAAGGCACCTGGAAAAAAAGGAGCAGGGTTTTCCGGTAGTAGAATGGGGAGCTGGGAAAAAAGGGCGCAGGCAGCTAGTGGACAAAAAGGGCGCCGCCATTCACTCCCATAATAAATAACGTTTAATGGGCGCCGAGCAGGAAAAAAGGGCGCCGGAGCTAAATAAAGTTTACAAACGGCGCCCGGAGATGTTTAATGATTTATAACTGAGCTTGTGGTGATTTACGTTTATAAAATGCACCCGTGCCGAATAACGTTTATAAAAATACTAAACATATTTATCTTATTTAACTAATTAAAACATTATTTAAAGTTTTATACCTTACTGTTTTTAAAACATTATTCACAAAATAAAGCGATCAGTACGCAATGTAAATTGCAATATATTTTTTTATTTAAAGTTTTATCCCTTACTGTTTCTAAAACATTATTCACAAAATAAAGCGATCAGTACGTAATGTAAATTGCAATATATTTTTTGGAGTCACAATTTGTAAAACATTATTATCCACATAATAAAGCGATGACTAAGGGGGGTGGTTAGGGTTAGGCATCACCAGGGGGGTCTTAGGTTTAGGCTCCACCAGGGGACTCTTAGGTTTAGGCACCACCAAGGGAGTCTTAGGTTTAGGCACCACCAGGGGGGTCTTAGGTTTAGGCACCACCAGGGGAGTCTTAGGTTTAGGCACCACCAGGGGGGTCTTAGGTTTAGGCACCACCAGGGGGGTCTTAGGTTTAGGCACCACCAGGGGGGTCTTAGGTTTAGGCACCACCAGGGGAGTCTTGGGTTTAGGCACCAACAGGGGGGTCTTAGGTTTAGGCACCAATAGGGGGGTCTTAGGTTTAGGCACCTACAGGGGGGTCTTAGGTTTAGGCACCAACAGGGGGGTCTTAGGTTTAGGCACCAACAGGGGGGTCTTAGGTTTAGGCACCAACAGGGGGGTCTAGGGGTTAGGGATAGGTACAGGGAGGGTTCTGTGTGAGAGTAGGCTTAGGTATAGTTTTACTACAATTTTAGTAATATTTACTAATGTTTTACAACACTTATTACGAACGTAGTTATATTTATATCATCGTTATAAAGAATATTTTCAGATTTTATTATAAGAACAAACCATAAATGAAGGTTATTCACAATAATATACAATTATAACAATTAATCATATATTATATTTATTTTAATAAACGTAATTCTAAGTTTAACTTTTGAAACAGGGAAGATTAAAGTTTTCACAATTGCCGATTTCATAAACATTATTTAATGATTTATAAATTTGTTAAACATTATTTGTAAACGAAATATAGCACACTATTTTTATAAACGCTATTAATGATTAATTGTTAATTAGCGTTTACACCCCCGCGCCCTTTTTGTCCGGGCGCCCTTTTTTGTACGTACGCGTAGAATGGCATATTCTACTACTGAATTTCCATAGTAGAATATTTGCCGATATTTTACTATGACTTAACCTAACCCTACTCTCACACAGAACCCTCCCCTGGTAGGTCGCTTCTCGGCCTTTTGGCTAAGATCAAGTGTAGTATCTGTTCTTGAAATTTTTGGGGGGACCTGGAGGGATGGCACTGTGGCAGGGTGTCCTTCCTGGTCGTAATTCCCAGGGACTGATGGAATGGATCTATACCATGGTCGAGGCTGAATGGCTGAGGGCTTTGCTTAGGCGTACTGCCCCTGGAAGTGGCGCTCCAGGTGCACCTGAAAAAACCTGAGATGTGGCAGATCTCAGGCGGAAGTAGGGTGCTTTGGTCTGTACTGCCCATATGCATCGCCAACTAACGCAGCTCCCCGGCCTTTTGGCTAGGGAGAGTGCGGAATTTTTATCACTCCGGCCGCAAGGTCGGGGCCAGCTTGCTGGCACCGGGGACTTCGGTTCCCACCCGGCTCCCTCTCGGGGGAGCCACCCGGACCATGTGGGATGCCACATAGCCAGGCCCTTTGGGTAACCACTGGGCACAGTAGGGGTCCTCCTCAGGAGGACTCCAGGATCCTTCAACCCCTCGGGTGTTGGAGGATGCCACCCCCTGAGCCGATGGCAAAGGGGGAAGGTTCCCTTCGGTGAACAACCGGAAGGGCCCTGCTGTATTGTGGGGCCCGTGGCTACTCGTGCACGTTTTGTGGGGGTGCTTTAGGGCACTCACGCTTTTTCCGTGCACGGGGCTAATAGCCTTGCTGACCGGGACTCCTGTTGCATGCAACAGGAGCCAAGACAAGCTAAAAAAAAAAAAAAAATCAGTGGGAACATTCGAGAAAACACCTACCCTGCTCTCTGTTTCATCCTTCACTGCTCAGGATGCTTATTATCAGCCCTGATAAAATCCCTGACTGAGCATTCAGTCTGGCTTTGCTCAGGAAGCCTGCCCCCTTCTGGCTCTGCTTTCATGTTCTGTATACTTGTAGCAGCATCACAGAGAGCTGTGATGAGATGGGAGGAGCTGCTAATGTAAGGGTATATTGAAAAACATATTTTTAATCAATATTTGTCAGCCATAAGAGGTTTTTTTAGAAATGGTGATTTCATTTTGCACACAGCCCACTAAATACTATTACTTTTCTGATGAACTGTGTTTTGCATGGAGTTTTAGTAAAAAAAACCACAAAAAATGGCACACCCGAGCAGCAAAAATACCAGGTATAGTTTTCATTTTGTAAAATCTATCTGGGATATGTTTATTTTGTGCCAAAGCGTTCATCTCTGGTTTCCTTTAAGGCCTTTTCCATAGTCGGACGTTAAAGTCGCATGTTAGAAAATGTTTCAACGCAGACTAACGCACAGCAATACTAAGTCTGTGCGACAGTCACAGTGCACACGTGGCGTTTGTGTGTAGCGTTATTAGAAAGTGCTGCATGCTGTGCGTTTAGCAATGAATCTGTTGCGTTATTATACAGCCACTAAAGGCACTCACTCCATTTGCCAACCTGCAGTGTTAGGGGGTCTTGCCCAATGACTCCTTATTGAATAGGTACTGGCTTTAGCCAGGATTCAAATCCTGTTCTCCTATGTCATGGCGGTGCCCTTAAAGGGAACCTAAACTGAGAGGGATGTGGATTTTTCTTTGGAATCAATACCAGTTGCCTGGCAGTCCTGATGATCTCTTTAGCTGCAGTATTGGCTGAATCACAGACCTGAAACAAGCATGCGGCTAATCCAGTCTGACTTCAGTCAGAGCACCTGATCTGCATGCTTGTTGAGGGGCTGTGGCTAAAAGTATTGGAGACACAGGATCAGCAGGACAGCCAGGCAACTCATATTATTTTAAAAGGAAAAATCCATATCCTTCTTAGTTTAGGTGTTCCCTTTAACCAGAACACTATCCAGCCAATGCATCTGCCATATGCTTGTCTATATAGCCATGCTGTGAGGATCCTTTTGTACTGTGTCGCTATCCTGTGGAGTGTTGAGGATGCTATGTCATTTTGTATCATCTGGAAAGATGACAGCATTGCTCTGCATACCATCCACTGAATCAGTCCTGGCTATTTCAGGACCCCATTCCTAACAATTCCTGAATTTGAAAAGAGAACTGCGATCTGCAAAGAGGGCCTACGCTGAAAAACTGGGGCTTTGCCTCCAGTCCTCCAATACACGGGAGGTATGGAAGGGACTTAGAGCTGCCACGAACTTCAAACCCTCACCCCAAACGGCAACCCCGTGCCCTCGACTGGCGGAGGAGCTCAACGAGTTTTACTGCAGATTCGAGCAGCATCCCAACCAGCCCGTGGGCCAAACAGCTTCGACTCCGGCGACCCTCCCCTCCGGGGAACTTGCCCCCCTGGCTTCTGTCGCTGTTCTGGAATCAGAGGTACTCCGGCACCTCCGCAAGCTAAACCCTAGAAAATCCTCTGGCCCGGACCCCGGATCCTGTGCCGACCAGCTAGCCCCGGTGCTCACCACCTTATTTAAGCAGTCCTTATCGGACGGTACAGTCCCCTCCTGCTTTAAGAGATCTAAAATTATACCAGTCCCAAAAAAAACAGGCAGCACCGAGCACAATAACTTTCGGCCAGTGGCCCTAACCTCTAACATCATGAAGCTCCTCGAGCGGTTAGTCCTGGCCCACCTGTAGAAGTCCGCGGACGCCCTTTTAGACCCCCTGCAATTTGCATATAGGGCAAACAGATCTGTGGAGGACGCCATCAATGCCAGCATGGCATACATCACCGATCATCTGGACAGCCCTGCCTCCTATGCTAGGATCCTGTTCCTTGACTTTAGCTCAGCGTTCAACACGATCTGCCCAGACATCCTGAACACCAATCTGACGCAGCTCGGAGTTGACCCTACTCTTCGGGCATGGATCAAAGACTTCCTGACAAACAGAACGCAGCAGGTGAAGCTCGGTAACCACCTCTCCAGCGTTCGAATCCACCAATACAGGGGCTCCACAAGGCTGTGTTCTGTCACCTCTACTGTTCTCCCTCTATACCAACAACTGCATCTCATCCGTTGACTCTGTGAAAGCCATCAAATTTGCAGACGACACCACTATCATCGGCCTTATTGGTAGAAACGGGGAGTTGGAGTACCCCAGCGAAGTAGAGAGAATATGTAACTGGTGCAAGGACAACAACCTAGTCCTCAACGCAGCAAAGACTGTCGAGCTAGTCGCTGATTTCAGGAAAAACCCTCCCCCCCTCCCACCTGTCCTCATTGGGGGATCCGAAGTTTCTAGTGTGACATCTGTGCGGTTCCTCGGCACAACTCTAACAAACAATCTGAAGTGGGAGCAGAACACCACCAAAATCCAGAAGAAATCTCAGCAGAGGCTGTTCTTCCTGCGCCAACTGAAGAGATTTGGCATGCCCAGGGAGCTGCTGACCAGTTTCTATACTTCCACCATAGAATCCATCCTCTGCTCCTTAGTCATTGTCTGGTATGCTGGTGCAACGGCCAGCGACAAACACAAACTGCAGAGAGTCATAACGGACGCGGAGAAGATCATCGTATCTCCTCTTCCACCTCTCGATCTCCTCCACTCCACCAGGATGAGGAAGAGGGCCACCATGATCTCCCGGGACCCTGCTCACGCGGGCAGCCACTACTTCAAGCTCCTCCCGTTGGGCCGTCGCTATAGAGCTATACCATCCAAAACCACCAGGTGGATGAACACCTTCTTCCTCCAAGCTGTGCGGTTTCTGAACTCCAACCTCCCCCTATCTGGCCCACATACCAACGTACTCTAGCTGGGTTGTCAGCCGGTCCCCGCCGCTGCCGGCCTGGGCTGATCAAATTGACTCGAGGCCACTACCTGCATCCTTATTATTATCATTAGTATTATTTGCCTGTTTTGCACAGCAGTGTAAATGGCCGTTACGAACTGACTACTGCATTTCAAGTGTACGTGTTATGTGTCTGTCTTGTATTATACCAATTATGCCTTTGCCATGTGTACCACAATTAATTCTGATTACAGCTCTTGCTGTACTTTGCGAAATAAAGTGATTCTGATTCTGATTCTGATATTGATCTGTTTACCCTTTGTCTTCTGTCCCTTAGCCAGTTCCCCATCCATGTACACGTTTCCCTTCTTGCCTTCTAAAAGTGCACGCTTTCTCATACAAATTGGACAGCATTACTTTCCACATGGCCAAACTTAAAGAGAAACTCCAGTGAATATAATATAATAAAAAAGTGCTTTATTTTTACAATAATTATGTATAAATGATTTAGTCAGTGTTTGCTCATTGTAAAATCTTTCCTCTCCCTGATTTACACTCTGACATTTATCACATGGTGACATTTTTACTGCTGGCAGGTGATGTCAGTGGAAGGAGATGCTGCTTACAGCAGTCCTTATCTGCCTGCTCTTTCTGTGGATGGCAGGCCGCGGAAGGGTAATAAAAGCCTCTAACAAAACATTTAAATGTAAAAAGAAGAGGTAGAATGGATTTGTTTAGTAATGACCCACAATGTTAGCATGTATTTTGAAGTGCTTTTGAGATGTTCAAGTGTCCCTCAACTACAGTTGGGTGATGCATACTGTTGCTATGGGGAGGAGAGGAGAGACAACACTACAATGCTGGACAGAGTGCCGTCTGGTGGGAACAATGTACATATTTGTTGCTGTCCAGTATGCTGGATTCTTAATATGAAGGGGGGACACGAGAACACACCCTGGATTGTTAGCTACGATGGCCCGGAATGGCTGCCTTATCCATATTCCATTTAATGTGTGTACCAGGCTTAAAGGGGAACTCCAGTGAAAATAATGTAGTAAAAAAAGGGCTTCATTTTTACAATAATTATGGATAAATGATTTAGTCAGTGTTTGCCCATTGTAAAATCTTTCCTCTCCCGATTTACATTCTGACATTTATCCCATTGGTGACATATTTACTGCTGGCAGGTCATGTCAGTGGAAGGAGATGTGCTTGCTTTTTTGGCAGTTGGAAACAGCTGTAAACAGCAGGGCCGGAGCTACCATAGGAAAAAATGGACAATTGCCCCAGGGCCCCAGAGCTTGTAGGGGCCCCTAAGGTGTCCCTCCCCCATCTTAACTGTTGCTCCCAAGGGACTCTGCAGAGTCTTTGGCAGAATAGCGTCTCATCTGTGCTGGCGGGCAGGTGAGACATTACACTGACATAGACACTGCAGGGCCCCAGGGAGCACAGTTAAGTTGGGAGGTGATTGGGGGAGGGTCAGAAGCCAGCTCAGGGGCCCAGGGGGGAAATTTGGCTGCAACAATAGGCCCCTAATGACGCTTTTTGGTCGTGGGTTTTTTTGGGGGGGCCCCCAGGCTAATTTTGCCCTAGGGCCCAGTTGTTACTTGAACCGGCCCTGGTAAACAGTTGTTATTTCCCACAATGCAACAAGGCTCCCACAGTGTGATATCAGGACCTCAGAGCTGTGAGGTACTGACATCACACTGTAGGAGGGATTTCACCACAAAATCAGCCATACAGCGCCCCCTGATGAACCGTTTGGGAAAAGGAATAGATTTCTCATGGAAAAGGGGGCATCAGCTACTGATTGGGATGAAGTGCAATTCTTGGTTACGGTTTGTCTTTAAATCCAATAACCTATTATTCTGAAATGTTGATCATCAGATTGCTGTATGAAACTCCATGCAGACTTCAAACGTTCATGCTAAAGATAACGAAGTCTACACTCTCTAGAACCTAGTTTCTCAACGTGTGGTACGCGTACCCCAGGGGGTACTTCTGATGGTTCCAGGGGGTACTCAGGCTTGATATACTTAACCAAGAATAACAAATTTAGAGTTTTAGAAAATGATACATCTTATTTAAACAACACCAAATTAGTAAATTAGCTATTTAAAAGTAATAGTAAACACTTGGAAATTGTTTAGAACCAATTATCATGTACTACGATAAACATAAATTTGTCGAGGGGTACTTGTGATAATGTTTACTATGCTAGGGGGTACTTGGTGAGTACAGGGTTTTAAAAGGGGTACATACCAATAAAATGTTGAGAAACACTGCTCTAGAACACAGTTGGAAAAACTAGGGCCTGTGAACTGTAGCCTGCCCATTAGTGTTTAGAGGGCTGGATTCCTCTTCTCCCTCCCTGCAGAGTTGCGAGTAGTGTGTAATGATAGTTTTAACTCACCCAATTTCAGCTTCCAGCCACTTACAGCTGCGTCATGTGACCCACCATCAGAATGTGCCAGCTTATATCACATGATGCCACTGTGGCCATGCAGACATATCTGCCTGGATTTGAGGCAAGGCCACAAAGGCCATGGCCTAGGGCACCAGGAAGCAAGGGGCAGGAAGTGGGCTGGTATACTCAGGCAGTTAAACTGCCAAACACGTAAACCACAGCAGTCACAGACCTGATCCGTGGCCGCCCTGCTTCCACAGGGCAGAGCAGATGAGCAGAGCACAGGATAGGGGAAGCACAGGACAAGGGAGCATAAGAAGGGGGTGTTCAAGACCAGGGGAAACATGGTGGGTGGGGTGGGGTGGACAGTGGACCTTAGGAGGTAAAATGTACAAATCCGGCCCTGCATGGCGATCGGCGCTGGAAGCTGCATTTGGTTGTGTTAAACCATAACATACGCACTTATCATTACATTTCTGAGCTCGTCCACAGATATAAACCTGCCCGTGCACATGCAAAAAGGGCGTCGGGAAAAAAGGGCGCCTGGTGTAAACGTTAATCTGAAATATTGTTTATTAAAAAAATTATATTTTAATATTTTGTTTACAAGAATGTTTCACAAATTCAAATCATTAAATAATATATATGAAATGTTGTATTGGTAAAATGCTATTCTCTGTAATTATAGACGGAAACTTACAATAACATTTGTATATTCACAATGATGATTATAATTATTATGATTTAAAAACTGATTTTACATAAACGATGTTTAAGTACTGTTTGTTATCTGGGTTTTTTTTTATGATTTACACAGGTCAGGATCCAAAAACATATCTTTACATTTTATACTACTATAAAAGTTTCTAAACGATATTTTGTAACAATTTTTGTTATAAAATTGACAAACCTTTAGAAAGTAATTTAGTACAGATTAAAACTTAATTCAAAATTTCAAAAAATCAAATCATAAAAAAAGTGTAGGGGGAGGTAACTTTTAGTTGTTAGGGTGGGGGGAGATTAAAGGTGGCCACACACGATACAATAAAATGATCCCATTTTACGGGAATTCGATAAAAACGATCGGATCTCCCGAAAGAATCAAAAAAAATTTTTTTCATTCGACTGAAAAATCCGATCGGATTTCCCGTTTTCTTCAATTTTTATCGATCTGGAATGCCAGATATTTTTCTTCAATCTTTGTAAAGATTGTATGGTGTATGTTAGATTGTCAATTTATTAATACACACACCCTAGCAATTTTGTCAGAGATTCCAATCATTTTTATCATAATTGGGGAAAAATTGAGCATACGTGTGTGTGGTACGTTGGTCATATTTTTGAAATGTTACAATCAGTCAGAAAAATTGATTGCAATTCTTAAATTGAACAGATATTTAAAAAATTGTATGGTGTGTGGCCACCTTAAGGGTGGCCACTAATGATCCAATCTTTTTCATCCAATCTTACCATTTCTATGTAATATAAGGTAACTGCCTGAAGTATCCATTCAGTATATTCACTCAATTTACCCTTATACTACATAGATTTGGTAAGATTGGATGAAAAAGATTGGATCATTAGTGGCTACCATAAGGAATCAGAAAGCACGCATCATTAATCATGCACCCGCAGCCGGCTCTGTGCATGCCCAGAACGTAGCTGGGTCAGCGCCTGCGAACTAATGCTTGACCTGGCTGCGGGGGAAGGGGTGGTTGCGCAATAATGGAGGGGAGCGGAGGAATTTTTTACTTTTTCATTCTGTTCTGGTATCCTTCAAGAGTTAAATTTAGAGTCCCATGAATTTTGCATTAAAGTCTGGTGCTGACTGTCCACGTTAATTGCGAAGCCCCCGACACAAATTCACTATTTATGGCAAAGAAAAAAACACTTTGGGCCCTTTTACACTAGCAATCGCAATCACAAATCACAAACGCCAGCGATTGCAATTTTTCATTAATTTTGTTATGCGATTGTGATTTGCGATTTTCATTTGCATTGCACTATCCCTCTGAAAATCGGTCCAGAAAGTGATCGTGATTTGTGATTTACAAATCGAATCACTATAGTGGAAAATACTTCTCATGATTTCTATGATAAAGTAGCAACCCTAGCGATTTAAAAATCACTAGCGATTTGCGATTTTGCGATTCAGCTTTGTAGTGGAAAAAGGCCCTTTGTAGTTTTTGAGAAAACAGATTTTAAAGTTTGGCATGAAAAAGTGATGTATAAACCCCTTAAATGCCAGATTTCAACATATTTGTCAATAAATAAGAAAATGGACAGCCTACAGTCCCCCTCCCACTGCTAACCACTTGTGCCCCATGCAGGCTTGTATTCCCCAGGGAATGTGTTACCCGCCATTGTTAGGCCTCTGCACCCTGAGCTAGAAGCTATAGCAACACCCTGCTGATGTAGTGGTACCAGGGCCTTTACTATCGCTGTAGTAACTGCATCCTCATGGAAAGTAGTAGTTACTAAGGGCTCTTTTCCACTAGGGCGTTTGCGATGGCTGAATCGCAAAACCGCAAACCGCTAGTGATTTTTCAAATCGCTACAGTTTGCTTTTAACATAGGAATCGCGGTAGGTTATTTCCACTACCGCGATTCGTTTTTCACCTGATTGCGGTCGCGCGACGGAACGATTATTGCCGCGATTTTGCTATGCAGTGCATAGCATAGCAAAATCGCAATCGCAAACATCGGAAAATCATCGCGAAATGTTGTGCTTTTGCTGAATCGCAATCACTAGCGTTGAGCGCGAACGCTACTGATTGCTAGTGGAAAAGGGCCCTAAGGCTTTTTTTGACATGCATACAAAAAAACATTTGATGTGAACCAGCCTATTGATTAACATGTGCTGTCAGAGCTAATGCGTTTTCACATACAGGAAAATATACACTGTGAATATACAAAAAAATATTATTTAAAAATCCTGAAACTGGGCTTTAAATAATACATTTATTTACACAGACTTGTATATAAAGCCTGAAAGAGGCGCTTCTGAGGAGCACTGTACTCACTGCTTCTATTTTCTGCACATTATAGTAGATAAAAAGCACCATTCTAATCATTATCACTGCTGTGCTATCTGTTGTCATTAACTATGGTCACATGATGCTGCATGAGCAGTTATGGTCTCACACTGCTGCATGAGCCAGCCTCCAGCAGTGGCAGTTACAGTCTCAAGCTGCTGCATGAGCCACCTCAACTGTCACTCCAGGCTTAGCAGCATTTGATGCAGCAGCATACCTGGTGTTGTCTCTGAACTGATCCCTGAATTTGGCTATATCTTACTTCTACAACATGTTTTTCGAACTGCTCTGCTACGTTTGGCTCTGCCTAGTGCCACCAGTCCTTGCCTGGCAGTTTTTCATCATTTGTGGCAGAATCTGGACTCTGGCTGGACACTGTAAGTATCAGCAGTACACACAATATGACACTATGTTTCCACATATCTCCACTAGATGTTCACATTATCAGCCATAGGGGGGTTCCAAGGGAGGAAAACTATTAGTAGTATTTAGCGTTTATATAATAAATGGCTACCCCTATCTATCAAGGGTCCATTTGTTTTTTAAATCTAGGCCTTTCCACAGTGGCGTAGCAATAGGAGATGCAGAGGTAGCGACCGCACCAGGGCCCTTGGGCCAAAGGGTCCCCGGGGGATCCACTTTCAGCCACAGTATTAGCTCTTTATTGGTCCTGTGACGGTAATAATCACTTCTATAGATGCTCTGAATAGTAGTAATCATCATCAGTAATCAAACTGTTCCCCATCCCCTTCTTGCACCTCTGACACTGTGCTTGTTCTTGGCAGGTTTTGGTGTGCCGTATCAATTGTTATGTATAGAGTGCTGGGGGGGGCAATGGAAAACTTGCACTGGGGCCCACAACTCCTTAGCTACGCCACTGCCTTTCCATGTTGCCACAGCAACATCCTCCTGCTGATGTAAAATGTGTGTACAAGGGACTTTACCATTACTGTGGCAACTGCACCCTTATGTCAAGTAATAGATACTGAGGCATACATGCAAAAAGGGCGTCGGGGAAAAAGGGGGGGGGGGTGTAAACGATAAGCGGTAACATATAAAAATATTGTGTTGTATTTCGTTTACAATAATGTTTTACAAATTAATAAAACATTTAAGAATGTGTATGAAATTGCAAATTGTGAAAATGATAATTTTCCCTGTTTTAAAAGTAAAACTTATAATTACGTTTGTTAAAAACCGATAATATATGTATAATCATTATAATTGTATAATATTGTGTGTAATCTTCATTTATCGTTTCTTCATGCAATAAAATCGGAAAATATTGTTTATAGCCCTCCCTCTACCTATCCCTAACCCTTAGACCCCCCCTGGTGGTGCCTAACCCTAAGACCCCCCTGGTGGTGCCTAACCCTAAATCCCCCCCTGGTGGTGCCTAACCCTAAGACCCCCTGGTGGTGCCTAACCCTAATAGCCCCCTGGTGGTGCCTAACCCTAAGACCTGCCTGGTGGTGCCTAACCCTAATTCCCCCTGGTGGTGCCTAACCCTAAAACCCCCCTGGTGGTGCCTAACCCTAAACCCCCCCTAGTGGTGCTTAACCCTAAACCCCCCCTTAGTGATCACTTTATTGTGTGGATAATAATGTTTTACAAATAGTGACTGTAAAAAATATATTACAATATATTTACTGATCACTTTATTATGTGTATAATAATGTTTTACAAACCGTAAGGGATACAATTTTAAATAACATTTTAGTTAAATATGATAGATATGTTTAGTATTTTTATAAATGTTATTCGTTACAGGCGCATTCTGAAAATGTAAATCATCATGAGCGCAGTTTTAAAATGTTAATAATCTCCGGCGACCTTTTTTCCTATTCGGCGCCCATCAAATTATATTTATTATGGGAGTGAATGGCGGCGCCTTTTTTGTCCACCACTTGCCACATGCGCCCAAATATATATATATATATATATATATATATATATATATATATATATATATATATATATATATATATATATATATATATATATATATATATATATATATATGTATGTGTGTGTGTGTGTATATATATATATATATATATATATATATATATATATATATATATATATATATATATATATATATATATATATATATATATACACACACATTCAGTGGCTTGGAAATGTATTCGGCCCCCTTGACGTTTTCCACATTCTCTCACATTACTGCCACAAACATGATTCAATTTTATTGGAATTCTACGTGAAAGACCAATACAAAGTGATGTACATGTGAGAAGTGGAACGAAAATCATACATGATTCCAAACATTTTTTTCCAAATCAAACCAAGTAATTATTCAGCCCCCTGAGTCAATACTTTGTAGAACCACCTTTTGCTGCAATTACAGCTGCCAGTCTTTTAGGGTATTTCTCTACCAGCTTTGCACATCTAGAGACTGAAATCCTTGCCCATTCTTCTTTGCAAAACAGCTCCAGCTCAGTCAGATTAGATGAACAGCATTTGTGAACAGCAGTTTTCAGATCTTGCCACAGATTCTCGATTGGATTTAGATCTGGACTTTGACTGGGCCATGGATATGTTTTGTTTTAAACCATTCCATTGTTGCCCTGGCTTTATGTTTAGAGTTGTTGTCCTGCTGGAACATGGACCTCCGCCCCAGTCTCAAGTCTTTTGCAGACTCCAAGAGGTTTTCTTCCAAGATTGCCCTGTATTTGGCTCCATACATCTTCTCATCAACTCTGACCAGCTTCCCTGTCCCTGCTGAAGAGAAGCACCCCCAGAGCATAATGCCGCCACCACCATATTTGACAGTTGGGATGGTGTGTTCTGAGTCATGTGCAGTGTTAGTTTTCTGCCACACATAGCATTTTTGCATTTTGGCCAAAGTTCCATTTTGGTCTTTTCTGACCAGAGCGCCTTCTTCCACATGTTTGCTGTGTCCCCCACATGGCTTGTGGCAAACTGCAAACAGGACTTCTTATGTTTTCTGTTAACAATGGCTTTCTTCTTGTCACTCTTCCATAAGAGCCAACTTTGTGCATTTTACAACTAATAGTTGTCCTATGAACAGATTCCCCCACCTGAGCTGTAGATCTCTGCAGCTCATCCAGAGTCACCATGGGCCTCTTGACTGTATTTCTGATCAGCGCTCTCCTTGTTCGGCCTGTGAGTTTAGGTGGATGGCCTTGTCTTGGTAGGTTTACAGTTGTGCCATACTCCTTCCATTTCTGAATGATCCCTTGAACAGTGCTCCGTGGGATGTTCAAGGCTTTGGAAATCTTTTTGTAGCCTATGCCTGCTTTAAATTTCACAATAACTTGATCCCTGACCTGTCTGGTGTGTTCTTTGGACTTCATGATGTTGTTGCTCCCAATATTCTCTTAGACAACCTCTGAGACCCTCACAGAGCAGCTGTATTTGTACTGACATTAGATTACACACAGGTGCACTCTATTTAGTCATTAGCACTCATCAGGCAATGTCTATGGGCATCTGACTACACTCAGACCAAAGGGGGCTGAATAATTATGCACATGCCACTTTGCAGTTACTTGTTTCTAAAAAATGTTTGGAATCATGTATGATTTCCATTCCACTTCTCACGTGTACACCACTTTGTATTGGTCTTTCTCGTGGAATTCCAATAAAATGTATTCATGTTTGTGGCAGTAATCTGACAAAATGTGGAAAACTTCAAGGGGGCTGAATACTTTTGCAAGCCTCTGTATATATATATATATATATATATATATATATATATATATATATATATATATATATATATATATATATATATATATATATATATATATATATATATATATATATATATATATATATATATATATATATATATATATATATATATATACACACACACACAGTATATACATATTTACACAGTATATATGTAAAAACACATGCAGATCTGTTTTTTCTTCTACTGCCCTGTGCGACTCTTCAGGGCCACTCAGGGCCGGCGCTACCATAGAAGCAAAGGGTGCAATTGCCCCCAGGGCTCCAGACCTTGTAGGGGCCCCTAGTGGCTACAAGAGGGAAAAAAATTCAAATCGACCTTATAGTTTTTGAGAAAATCGATTTTAAAGTTTCAAAGGAAAAAAAATACACATTTAAAAACCTGCCGACTTTAATGGTTAATAGCAAATCCACCTTAAATGCTAGAAACCCTAAATTTGCAGGATATGTTAAGGAGATCATTGGGAATAACAATTTTTCAAAAAGACCTTATAGTTTTTGAGAAAATCGATTTTAAAGTTTCGAAGGAAAAAAGTATACCTTTAAATGCGGTAAATGTCACTTTTAGTAGCAAACCTAACAGTAGTGTAATTTTACATGCATCAAAAGAAAGAGCAATACATCTCCTGATGGGGTTTCCAGGGGTCCATACGCAACCGCAGCGCTTTGGCCAGGGATCGCTATACAGCCGCAATATGGCTGTATGAAGATCCCTGGCATTTTTTCCTATTTTCCCAATTTTTTTTTTATGTTTAGAGTGCAGGAATTTTTTTTTAAAATTATGTGGGGTCCCCCCTCCTGAACCTTTTTAACCCCTTGTCCCCCATGCAGGCTGGGGTAGCCAGAATGTGGAGCCCCGACCGATTGGGGCTTCACACCCTGACTATACCAGCTGCAAAAAAGGACTCTTAATGCCGACTTTTGTTCCAGGGTATCTGTTGGGGGGGCCTCCCAGGTTTATTTTGCCCTGGGGCCCCATTGTTGCTTAATCCAGCCCTGGGGACACTTTACATTTTTGTCCCGCCCCGTGACATCACGCCGCTGCTCTGATTGGTCGCCGGGCCCCTGGAACAAGAGCGGGGCTATGGGGAGCCCGGCGGCCAGCGATGTACGCAGAAAGGCCGGGGAGAGCCGGGGGAGATGCTGGAGTCCCGCTGCGCAGCAGCGATCGTGCGCGGGACTCCTAAATGGCAGAGAATTCCCTAGCCCAACCTGAGCTCGGGCTTACCGCTCGCAGCTCATCTCTCCCAGCCCGAGCTCAGGTCGGCCTTACCACCAGGGAGGCCACTGAGGCTTTTCTATGTTGCCATAGCAACTGCATCCTCAGGGTAATGTACCATAGTAGTTTAGGCTGAGAGACACGGCCAAGCGTTTGCAATGTGTTTGTGTTTTGAAATCGATTTTGCTGCGGTATTTCAAAATCATGGTGATTTTGTGGCAAGTATCATTCAAGTCAATTGGAATGCGTTTTTCAAAATGCAAATGCATCAAAAACACTTGCAAAACACTTGGCAATGTGTCTGTAGCAAACCTCCCAACTTTGTCAAATAAGAGGGAGGGATGCCTTTTAGGGCAAAACTAGCAAGAAACATGCCTTTATTATATCTCTCATCAAAACTCCTTAAAGGGATACTGTAGGGGGTCGGGGGAAAATGAGCTGAACTTACCCGGGGCTTCTAATGGTCCCCCGCAGACATCCTGTGTTGGCGCAGCCACTCACCGATACTCCGGCCCGCCTCCAGTTCACTTCTGGAATTTCTGACTTTAAAGTCAGAAAACCACTACGCCTGCACGCCCGTGTCCTCGCTCCCGCTGATGTCACCAGGAGTGTACTGCACAGACACAGACCATACTGGGCCTGCGCTGTGCGCTCTTGATGACATCAGCAGGATCGAGGACACGGCAACGCAGGCGCAGTGGTTTTCAGACTTTAAAGTCTGAAATTCCAGAAGTGAACTAGAGGCGGGCCGGAGCATTGGTGAGTGTCTGTGCCAACACAGGATGTCTGCGGGGGACCGTTAGAAGCCCCGGGTAAGTTCAACTCATTTTCCCCTGACCCCCCTACAGTATCCCTTTAAGGAATTTACATTTTCTTGTGCTTAATGTGATGGGTTTTTTTTTTTTTCTGCAGTGCGGCGTCTCTTCTCCAGACCACCTCTCATCATCACACCCAGCCCTGACGCCATCCTGCTGTACTCACAGCTCATTGAAGTGCAGAGATCTCTGGTGAGTATTATTATTCCTCCCTATTGCAGCTAATTAACCTTAATTAGTGCTAATCAGGTAGAATATTTATTGTTCTCTGTGTTCATTCAAAATTGAATATATATTTCTCTTTCCAGCACCGTGAAAGAACCAGGAATGCCATGCCGACTGCCCTGGCTATCCAGAAGTCCTGGGATCAGAAGACAGGCCGGAGAGTGCACCCACTCTTCCGGTTGAGTGAACCTGCTCCTACACGTAAGAGACTTGGAAAGGGAATACCGTATTTCATGCACTATAATGCACGGGACACTTAGCTTTCAGTTTTCTGTGTGTGTTTTCTTCACACCATGTGTGTTTGTATGCAGAAAAACGCACACATTTTTTTCACAGCCGCTAATGTAATAAAAAACATGCACAGAATGTGCAGAATTATGCAGCAGGATGTCAGCTTCTTTCCTGCGCATAAGTAAAGGATAAAAAAGGGCGCATGCGGCAAGTGGACTAATTGGGTGCCGCAATAGGCGCAATGTGAAATATATCAGTATTTGCGCGGCGGAGCAGAAATATGAACACCCGGTAAATAGCAGGTGATGCTACAGCAGCCGCTATATATCGGGCACCGCAGGCTCCCAAATGCTGATATTTTTAGGTGTCTATGGTGGCGCCCGAGAACTAGCATGTTTTGGCTTTTTTTTGCCACAAATGCATCGTATCTCGGCTAGTGGAAATGGGCACTTCGGTAGTTAATGTGTGGGGGTTTAGGCAGGTAGTGTGTGTGTGTGCTTGGGGGGGGGGGGGGGTTAAGGGTTAGGCATTAGGTAGGTAGATTGAGTGTGTGGGGGGGTTAATAAGGATTAGGCATTCGGTAGGCAGTGTGCGCAGGGGAAGAGATTAGGTTTAGGCATTAGGTAGGTAGTATGTGCTGGGGGGGGGGGGGAGTTTAGGTTTAGACACTAGGCAGGTACTGTATGTGTGTGTGTGGGGGGGGGGGGGGGTCTAGGCATTAGGCAGGTAGTGTATGTGTGTGTGTGTGGGGGGGGGGGGTCTAGGCATTAGGTAGGTAGTGTGTGCTGGGGGGGAGGAGTTTAGGTTTAGACATTAGGCAGGTACTGTATGTGTGGGGGGGGCTAGGCATTAGGTAGGTAGTGTGTGCTGGGGGGGAGGAGTTTAGGTTTAGACATTAGGCAGGTAGTGTATGTGTGTGGGGGGGGTCTAGGCATTAGGTAGGTAGTGTGTGCTGGGGGGGAGGAGTTTAGGTTTAGACATTAGGCAGGTAGTGTATGTGTGTGTGGGGGGTCTAGGCATTAGGTAGGTAGTGTGTGCTGGGGGGGGATTTAGGTTTAGTAAGTTTTAGACGCTAGGCTGGTTAGGCATCAGAAAGACGTTAATATTAGGGGGGCAGGTTAGGATTAGCCATAAGGAAGGGGTTAATGTTGGAAAGAGGTCAGTCCTAGCTGTCAGGAAACAGGTTACCCCTTATGATGGGAGTTTAGGGTCAGGTGTGAGAAATGAGGTCTCTCTGTAAGAGGATTAAGCAGATTGAGTTGAGCAATGGGGAAGGAGAGCCAAAACTGTACATGAAAAATGTTTTTACAAAGCTTATATAGTGGAGTATTGGTAACTGCAACATACATTTTTATCCCCACAGCTGAATCCAGGGGCGGCGCCAGGGGGGTGCAAGGGGGTGCTCGAGCACCCCCTAGAATTGTCCAAGCACCACCAAAGCACCCCCTGGAGTGAACTGACTTCAGGCGTCTAAAAGACGCCAAGTCAGTTCACACAGCGGCAGCACGGAGCAGCAGGCAGGGCTACGGTAAGATGGCCGCCCGGAGCCCTGTTCTGCAGACTTCGAGTCTGCAGTGCATGGCTTCGGGCGGCCATTTTCCCGTAGCCCTGCTCTCTGCATGCAGGCAGGAAGTCTCGTGACGTCGGGAAGGAAGAGGATCGTGGGCGCGTGGGCGCTGCGCGCCACAATGAGGTCGGGACTCGGGACAGGAGGTCGGGAAAGAAGGTCTTCTGGCTGTAGGTGAGTAAATGGGTTTTTCTTTTCTTTTTCAGGTGATGCTGATTGTGCATATTGGGGTCATATCTGCTACGGATTGTGCATATTGGGGTCATATCTGCTACGGATTGTGCATATTGGGGTCATATCTGCTACGGATTGTGCATATTGGGGTCATATCTGCTACGGATTGTGCATATTGGGGTCATATCTGCTACCGATTGTGCATATTGGGGTCATTTCTGCTACCGATTGTGCATATTGGGGTCATTTCTGCTACCGATTGTGCATATTGGGGTCATTTCTGCTACCGATTGTGCATATTGGGGTCATATCTGCTACCGATTGTGCATATTGGGGTCATATCTGCTACCGATTGTGCATATTGGGGTCATATCTGCTACCGATTGTGCATATTGGGGCCATATCTGATAACGATTGTGCATATTGGGGCCATATCTGATAACGATTGTGCATATTGGGACCATATCTGCCACCGATTGTGCATATTGGGACCATATCTGCCACCGATTGTGCATATTGGGACCATATCTGCCACCGATTGTGCATATTGGGACCATATCTGCCACCGATTGTGCATATTGGGACCATATCTGCCAACGATTGTGCATATTGGGACCATATCTGCCAACGATTGTGCATATTGGGACCATATCTGCCAACGATTGTGCATATTGGGACCATATCTGCCAACGATTGTGCATATTGGGACCATATCTGCCAACGATTGTGCATATTGGGACCATATCTGCCAACGATTGTGCATATTGGGACCATATCTGCCAACGATTGTGCATATTGGGACCATATCTGCCAACGATTGTGCATATTGGGACCATATCTGCCAACGATTGTGCATATTGAGGTCATATCTGCCACCGATTGTGCATATTGGGGTCATATCTGCTACCGATTGTGCATATTGGGGTCATATCTGCTACCGATTGTGCATATTGGGGTCATATCTGCTACCGATTGTGCATATTGGGGCCGTATCTGCTACCGATTGTGCATATTGGAGCCGTATCTGATAACGATTGTGCATATTGGGGTCATTGGACGTGTTTTTTGTTAAAATCTGCTCACATTACGTGTATTTTCTTGAGAAAACCTGCACAATTATGTGAATTTTCTGGGAAAAGGGTCACCAAAACTTGGGCCCTCTGTCTTTGCGTTGCACTTTTAAAGGGAACCCGAGGTGAGAATAATATTGAGGCTGCCATATTTATCTCCCTTTAAGCAATACCAGTTGCCTGGCTGCCGTGCTGGTCCTCTGCCTCTTATTCTTTCAACCATAGACCCTGAACAAGCATGCAGCAGGTCAGGGGTTTCTGACAATATTGTCAGAACTGACAAGATTAGCTGCATGGCTTGTTTCTGGTGTAATTCAGTTCACTACTACAGCCAAATAGATCAGCAGGGCTGCCAGGCAACTAGTATTGTTTAAAAGGAAATAAATATGGCAGCCACCATATCACTCTCACCCTGGGTTCATTTTAAATTACAGTTAGCCCCGCCCTCATCCGGTCATGACCACGCCCATTTTCTCGCCGCGGGGCGCTTTGCGCGCCGCAGGTTGTAGCCACACCCATTTTTTGCCGCCGCAGGTCGTCAGCTCCCCCGGAAATTGGTCCAGCACCTGCATAGCACCCCCTAAAAAAATTTCCTGGAGCCGCCACTGGCTGAATCTAATTGGTGCTAGGATCATACCTACCCTAAAGTGATAAATAGGGATTTCTGTCACATTGTCTAGTATTTTGCCTCTGACAGACCAATACTAAAGTGAGCCATACACACATCAAATTTCCCTGTCATGGGAATCTATAGCACAATGTGACATCAATCATAATTTTTATGGATTTTTACTCGAACAAATAGAGGTGGGGGAGGCGTGGCGGTAGATCAGTGGCACATAGCATTGCACTGCATCAATCAGTCACAGCTGCATATCAATAGATTTAGATTTCATGCTGACTGCACTATACCATGCAGCTGCAACATTTAGGGCCCTTTTCCACTAGCAATCGCTAGCGTTCACGCTGAATGCTAGTGATTGCTGAATCGCAAAAGGTAAAAAATTCCCGGCGATTTCCCGATGTTTGCGATCGCGGTTTTGCTATGCTATGCACTGCATAGCAAAATCGCAGCAATAATCGCTCCGCCGTGCGATCCCAATCAGGTAAAAAACGAATCGCGGTAGTGAAAATGACCTACCGCGATTCCTATGTTAAAAGCAAACTGTAGCGATTTGAAAAATCACTAGCGGTTTGCGGTTTTGCGATTCAGCCATCGCAAACGCCGTAGTGGAAAAGGGCCCTTAGTGAGACTTTTAGAGCAGCTTTGAGCAAAGTTAAGCATCTTTTGTATGCAAAATATGAACTGTAATAACTAGGGGGGAAAAAGACACTTTCCTTTACAAAACTAGAGCTATTTCAATGTAATCTCAATTGATCTTTAGATCATTATTTTGTGTGAACAGTATGACTAATCAACATGTTTTCTCCCCCCCCCCCCCCCTGACAGAGACTCCGCGACCGTTTGGTGGCCCCTTCTCCCGGGCGGGCCTGTTCCTGGAGGACTGGTGACATGGAGGTGGTAAGTCTTCATTTTGCCCCATAATTCACAGTTCTGCCACTCCAGCACAGTATCCACAACATAAATAATATATGATCTCCATATAAGGTTGTAGATATACATCCAGCGGATGAGTACAGCACACTGTACATATTGCTCAATGGGATCCTAACTACACTAACCAGGAAAGACCTCCCTGGAGTCGGATTCCCCCCACCTTCACTAAGATCAGCAGTAGGGATGGTCAGTTTGACCACGCATAATAGTATGCATAATATGCAACTGGATGTTGAAATATTTATTTTATCTCATTGTTGGACTAAATTAACACGTTGTCTTTCTGATCTCTTTCAGTGATTGTGGCTTGCCAGCTTGCAAGACCATGTGTGACCCACTTGGCTCCCCAGGAGAGGCAACCTGTGTCCATCCCACACATATACAAAGTCAAAAACTGATTCTACTGGCAGGTAGGTATGGGCAGATAGGTATGTTGGCAGGTAGTTATGGGCAGATTGTAGTGACAGTCAGGCATTGATCATTAAATTCTAGTAAGGGGCAAATGTTAGATTCTAGTGGCTGGCAAGTAGTGATAGGTAAAATATAGTGATCAACAGATAGTGATAGGTAGATTGTAGTGGGCAGCAGATAGTGATAGGTAGATTGTAATGGGCAGCAGGTAGTGACTGGTAGATTGCAGTGCAGAATAGAAAAAGACTGGGTCTCGACCTGGATTTTAGGCCGATTGGCCAATTTTATTATGCAGAAACCACAGTGCAAAAGCACAACGTTTCGACTTAGTGGTCTTTATCAAGTGTTTACTTATCAAGCACTTGATAAAGACCACTAGGTCGAAACGTTGTGCTTTTACACTGTGGTTTCTGCATAATAAAATTGGCCAATCGGCCTAAAATCCAGGTCGAGACCCAGTCTTTTTCTATTCTGGACTGTTGTTATACCCTTGTTGAATACGGGTGTGGACTGGTTGACTCCCTGGTGCTAAACAAAAATGGTGTTTGCAGCATCAAGGTTTTATCTGTACCTTGGTAGATTGCAGTGGCCACCAGGTAGTGATGGATACATTTTAGTGATCAGCAGATAATGACAGGTAGATTGTAGTGGCCAGCAAGCAGTCATAGGGGGATTATAGTGGCCAGCAAGTAGTCATAGGTAAATTGTAGTGGCCAGCAGGTAGTAATAAGTGGATTATAGTGGCCAGCAGGTAGTGACAGGTAGATTGTACTGACCAGCAGGAAGTAATAGTTAAACTACAGTGGCCAGCAGGTAGTGACAGGTAGATTGTAGTGGCCAGTTGGTAGTGACAGGTAGATTGTAGTGGCCAGTTGGTAGTGACAGGTAGATTGTAGTGGCCAGCAGGTAGGGATAGGTAGAGTGGACAGCAGGTACTGATAGGTAAACTACAGTGGCCAGCAGGTAGTGACAGGTATATTGTAGTGGCCAGCAGGTAGTGACAGGTAGATTGTAGTGGCCAGCAGGTAGTGACAGGTAGATTGTAGTGGCCAGCAGGTAGTGACAGGTAGATTGTACTGACCAGCAGGTAGTAATAGGTGGACTGTAGTGGCCAGCAGGTAATGGTAGGTAGATTGTAGTGGCCAGCATGTAGTATTAGGTGGATTATAGTGGCCAGCAGGTAGTAATAGGTGGATTGTAGTGGCCTGTAGGGGGTTACAGGTAGATTGTACTGACCAGAAGGTAGTAATAGTTGGATTGTAGTGGCCAGCAGGTAATGATGGGTGGATTATAATGGCCAGTAGGTAGTGATAGGTAGAGTGTAGTGGCCAGCAGGGGGTTACAGCTCTTTCCCAGGTGGTCAGTGGGGGGATGTGCAGGACTCTCTGGGTGAAGAGCCTATTCCACCAATGGGGTTGCAGCAGCAGCAGCATGGCAAGTCCTTGGTAACCATCAGAATGCTATGTGGCTAGTGCGAGGGCCAGAAACATCCTGAGAGCTCTCGCAACTTTATTTCCATCAAGGCCACTTCAAACACTGAATATTCACTTTATTATCGGACATGACACATAGTGGATCTCCTTGTTGAGGTGATGTAACTGGTGCATGAAGACATAGGGGCGCTTTCTGGATTAGGGCAGATGGCGGAACATCCGCTCATATCGAGTGCACCTGGGTCTCCCTCCATGGATTTCCATATTACCGGATTTGACTTTCTTTCACCGCATGGTCATGGGAGGCTTTTTAGCCCCGTGGCAGACACATTGTGGGGCTCAGACCCCTCTTGTATAGATCAGACCTAGACTCTCTGGTCAGACACATAGTGGATCTCCTAGTTGAGGTGATGTAACCGGTGCATGAAGACATAAGGGCGCTTCCTGGATTAGGGCAGATGGCGGAACATCCGCTCATATCGAGTGCACCTGGGTCTCCCTCCATGGATTTCCATATTACCGGATTTTACATTCTTTTACCGCATGGCCACAGGAGGCTTTTTAGCCCCGTGGCAGACACTTTATGGGGCTCAGACCCCTCTTGTCTAGATCAGACCAAGACGCTCTGATCATACACATATGTGTAGCCAGACTCCTACCAGTATAGGTAGCCTTATATTCCACCAGTTAATGAGCCTTATACCCTCCCCCCCTAGTATAGTTGGGCAAAAACAACCCTAGCGTAGGTAGGTCTGAGTCTCCTCCGATATGTAGGAGTCCGCTCCTATGTATAAGTAACAAGAGACTCCATTAAAAATAGCGAGAGGTATGTACAGGCAGCCATAGTCTCCCTTGTATAGGTAGTCAGATCCCCTCCCCCTCCCTTTCCCTGTATAGTTAGCCAGAGTCCCCCCCTAAGTATAGGTAGCTGTATCCCCCCCCCAGTAAAAGTAACATTATGTGCTTCCTACCCTCAGTATAAGTAGCCAAATTCCCACCAATAAAGGTAGCATTCTGCCACTTATGTTTCCCCAGAGTCCCCCCTAGGTAACCAAATCCCCCACAGCAAAGGTAGTAAAATTCCCCCCTTGTATAGGTAGGCTGATCCTTCCCCCCCTCCTTGTATATGTAGCCAGAATCCCCCCACCATCTGTGGATGTCCCTGCAAGAGGTGACAGAAGATTCCCAACCAGATAAGAAGAGAAGACAGAAGATGCCCAGCAGAGACAGCGAGGCAGCATGATCTGGGGAGATACCTGGGATCCAGGGTAAAAGCCGACTGCCACATAGGAGTCAAGAAGGAATTTTTTCCCCTCCGAGGCACAAATCAGACCTAACTTGCCTCTGGGGGTTTTTTCGCCTTCTTCTGGATCCCGGGGTGAGATGACCCCATGACAATTGTAAATACAATTTTACCTGTATTCAGGCAGTATAAAATAAAATTAGAACGAATTGGCCTAAATGTTTGTGTCTTCATTGAAGTCAACTATGTGTAAATCCTCCTCTTGTGGTGCATCTAGGGATAAATTGTGTGCCGTGTGTGTCTCCTCTGGGGATACCTGCCTGTGTGGTTAGAGTGTGTTAAAAGCCTCAACACATTTGCAACTTAGCTAACCAGAAATGATCATCAAAAATCATTTTGGATGCCTATTCCAAGTGTGTACAGGTGTACATCAAACTTTTATCTGAGACTTTTCACTAATAATGATTTTGGTCACCACACACTGTGTCTGCACTTTGTGGACCTCTCATCAAACCCCCAGTAGTGAAGCTCCCCATGACTGCACTGGATGGTGGGTATTGATGTACTGTTTGTATAGAGTAGATTGTTGGGAAAACCCAGCAGAGAGCCATCCTTGGGGGATTTACAGGTACTGTGGGTCTGGTAGTCACTGCAAAAGTGAAACACAAGTCAATTTTTTTCATTTTAGATTCAGAGTCACTGGTGTAGTGTCAGACTATTGTTGCCACCTTGGTTCAGTTTCCCCAGTAACAGCCATCAAGAAAGGGAAGTGAAAAGAACTCTTTACCAGTCGTGACACAGATACAATAGAATACCAGCGTGGGGGAAAGTAAAACCATTTTAAGAAATTCCTGACTGCAGGTCTAGCCCTGAGGCCGGATTCACACTGTAAGCGCTTTTGTGAGCGCTTGCGTTTGATTAGCACTTGCAGAGCGCTTTTTTAAAAAATCTCTCATTCACTTTCATTAAAATCACGGTAAAAAAAAAATCGATGCAATTGCCACAATCACATATATTTGAAATACGCAAGTCATCGTGTCGATTTGTACGCGATTTTTAACACGATTTTAATGAAAGTGAATGTGAGTGATCTTTTTTTTATTAGCAAGCGCTAATCAAACGCAAGCACTCACAAAAGCGCTTATAGTGTGGATCCGGCCTTACAAATTCTATCCACAATTAACACACATCTGAACATAGAGGGATATGGAGGCTGCCATATTTATTTTCTTTGAAGCAATACCCATTGCCTGGCAGCCGTGCTGATATGCTTATTTCAGGTGTGTGATTAAGACACTGCTGCAGCCAAAGAGAACAGCTGGACTGCCAGGAAACTGGTATTATTAAAAGGGAAGTAATTATGGTTGCCTCCAGTTCAGGGGTACTTTAGACATTATGGCTGGTCTTACACTTTTAAAGAGAACCCGAGGTGGGTTCTAAGAATGGTATCAGCACACAGATGCTAGGTCTGCATATACTGCCTCTGTTGCTATATTGCTCGTCTCTGCCCCCCCCCCCCCCCCCCCCGCGCTCTGCTTGCCCCCCATAAGTCGCCGAGCTGTCGACACACAGCGTGTTGCAGGCAGCCAGCTGTTTACCTCTGCATCTGTCAGTCTCTGCCGCTTACCCGCCTCCTCCATAGCTCCGGTCCCTGCCCGCATCCCTTCCCTCCTCGCTGATTGGGTTCTCTTTAAATAAAAAAGCTATGGCAAGCAACCTGAGAGGCTAAACACTGTCCCACATACAAAGATTACAAATTCCTTTACTAAAAGCAAATAATTATCCCTCCATCAGCAGCACTGAGCCAGGGACGGATCAAGACCAAGTTGCGCCTGGGGCAAGGTCAGGTTTTGGCGCCTAAAGGTCAGGTTTTGGCGCCTAAACTGCCATTCATTTTGCCGCCTTTTTAAGAATTCAACAAACTGCGCCTGGGGCAAGATACCCGCTTGTCCCCCCCTAGATCTGTCCCTGCACTGAGCTCACACACCACATCAGTCTATTGGTGGGGATCAATTACTCAAATCAGTCCAAAATTACAGGTCTTTGTGGGAGTCAAGTGTAAAATCCATTGAAGTCAGCGTGGGGTGGTGGTGGGGGGGGGGAGTTTTCTGGCTTGTGTTTTGATCCCTGGTGAGCTTGTGCAGCAGCCAAATGCAACAATAAACCCTCTTTCTGAATGGCACATTTACTGGGCTCCTGTCTGCTGGCCACGGAGTGCCTTTTGGCTACAATTTAATGCAGCCCAATGACAATGATTTTAGATCACACGTGTCAAAATTTGGCCCGCAGCCAGTGGCGGCTCCAGGAATTTTTTTTAGGGGGTGCTATGCAGGTGCTGGACCAATTTCCGGGGGAGCTGACGACCTGCGCGCCGCGGCGGAGAAATGGGTGTGGCTACAACCTGCGGCGCACTGAGCTCGCCGCGGCGAAATAATGGGCATGGCCATGACCGGGTGAGGGCGGGGCTAACTGTAATTTAAAGTGAACCCAGGGTGAGAGTGATATGGTGGCTGCCATATTTATTTCCTTTTAAACAATACTAGTTGCCTGGCAGCCCTGCTGATCTATTTGGCTGCAGTAGTGAACTGAATTACACCAGAAACAAGCATGCCACTAATCTTGTCAGTTCTGACAATATTGTCAGAAACCCCCGACCTGCTGCATGCTTGTTCAGGGTCTATGGTTGAAAGAATTAGAGGCAGAGGACCAACACGGCAGCCAGGCAGCTGGTATTGCTGAAAAGGAGATAAATATGGCAGCCTCAATATTATTCTCACCTCGGGTTCCCTTTAAAAGTGCAACGCAAAGACAGAGGGCCCAAGTTTTGGTGACCCTTTCCCCAGAAAATTCACATAATTGTGCAGGTTTTCTCAAGAAAATACACGTAATGTGAGTAGATTTGAACAAAAAACACGTTCAATAACCCCAATATGCACAACCGTTATCAGATATGACCCCAATATGCACAATCGTTATCAGATATGACTCCAATATGCACAATCGTTATCAGATATGACATATGCACAATCGTTATCAGATATGACTCCAATATGCACAATCGTTATCAGATATGACCCCAATATGCACAATTGTTATCAGATATGACCCCAATATGTACAATCCTCAGCAGATCTGACCACAATATGCCCAATGCACAGCAGATCTGACCCCAATATGCGCAATGCTCAGCAGTTCTGACCCCAATATGCACAATGCTCAGCAGATCTGACCCCAATATGCACAGTGCTCAGCAGTTCTGACCCCAATATGCACAGTGCTCAGCAGATCTGACCCCAATATGCACAATGCTCAGCAGATCTGACCCCAATATGCACAATGCTCAGCAGTTCTGACCCCAATATGCACAGTGCTCAGCAGAACTGACCCCAATATGCACAATGCTCAGCAGATCTGACCCCAATATGCACAATGCTCAGCAGATCTGACCCCAATATGCACAATGCTCAGCAGATCTGACCCCAATATGCACAATGCTCAGCACAGGCAGGCAGCCCTTATATCTCGATGGTGTGGGTAACACAGGCAGGCAGCCCTTATATCACTATGGTGTGGGTAACACAGGCAGCCCTCACTGGATCTGCTGGTAACAGAGGCAGCCCCTATCACTACGGCATGGATAACACAGGCAGGCAGGCAGCCCTCCCTGGATCTGCTGGTGACAGGCAGGCAGCCCCCATATCTCTATAGTGTGAGTAACACAGGCAGGCAGCCCTCGCTGGAGCTGCTGGTGACATGCAGGCAGCCCCAATCACTATGGTGTGTGCAACACAGGCAGCCAGCTTTCCCTGGATCTGCTGGTGCCAGGCAGCAACTCTGCACAGACATCCTCTTACCAGGTTGAGCACGGTCTCCACAATGTCCCTGTTGCTGACTTCCCCGATCTGGATGAGGCCGATGAGGACACTGGCGCACGGAAGAGGTTGTTCCTGGTGTCTGGAACCACCCCCTCGCACCTAGACCGGAAGTGCCTCCAGAATCTGAGCAGCGGCAGCCACTGAATGTTATAGTGCAGCTGCCGCCTGCTCATGTGTGTGCGCAGCAGGGGGGCCCAGGGCCCGCCAGCCGTGTGGGAGGGAGTGCTGTCACCCTCCCGATTGAAGGGCCCCCCACCCAGATATACTACTTCTTCCCCGCAGTCTCCCGGAGGCAGAGCAGGGCTACGGCAAGATGGCTACCGAAGCCCTGCTCTGGAGACTATTTGTGTCTCCAGTACAGGGCTTCGGGAGCCATCTTGTCATAGCCCTGCACTCTGCCTGTCAGCGCGGGAGATATGCTGCAGGAGGATCGTCGGGGAGCTGGTGCCAGATGCCAGGAGAGGAGAAGACTTCTGTCAGGTAAGTGAATAGGTTTTTTTTCACAGGTGCATTTTTTTTTCTAGTTTCTGCTGCCTACATTGTGATTTTCAGGTGTCTGCTGCCCACATTACGATTTTCAGGTGTCTGCTGCCCACATTACGATTTTCAGGTGTCTGCTGCCCACATTACGATTTTCAGGTGTCTGCTGCCCACATTGCGATTTTCTGGTAACTGCTGCCCACATTGCGATTTTCTGGTGCCTGCTGCCCACATTGTGATTTTCAGGTGTCTGCTGGCTGCCCACATTACGATTTTCTGGTCACTGCTGCCCACATTGTGATTTTCAGGTGTCTGCTGCCCACATTGCGATTTTCTGGTCACTGCTGCCCACATTGTGATTTTCAGGTGTCTGCTGCCCACATTACGATTTTCTGGTGTCTGCTGCCCACATTGCGATTTTCTGGTAACTGCTGCCCACATTGCGATTTTCAGGTGTCTGCTGCCCACATTACGATTTTCTGGTCACTGCTGCCCACATTGTGATTTTCAGGTGTCTGCTGCCCACATTACGATTTTCTGGTGTCTGCTGCCCACATTGCGATTTTCTGGTAACTGCTGCCCACATTGCGATTTTCTGGTGCCTGCTGCCCACATTGCGATTTTCTGGTGCCTGCTGCCCACATTACGATTTTCTGGTGTCTGCTGCCCACATTACGATTTTCTGGTGAATGCTGCCCACATTGCGATTTTCTGGTGCCTGCTGCCCACATTACGATTTTCTGGTGCCTGCTGCCCACATTATGATTTTCTGGTGTCTGCTGCCCACATTGCGATTTTCTGGTGACTGCTGCCCACATTGCAATTTTCTGGTGACTGCTGCCCATATTGCAATTTTCTGGTAACTGCTGCCCACATTGCGATTTTCTGGTGAACTCTGCCCACATTGTGATTTTCTGGTGACTGCTGCCCACTTTACGATTATTTTCTAGTGACTCCTGCCCACATTACGATTATTTTCTGATGACTGCTGGCTGCTGCCCACATTACGATTATATATATATACACTGGCTGTATGCAGGGGGATCTGGCTATATACACTGGCTATATGCAGGGGGAGGCATCTGGCTACATACAGTGGGTATATGGGTATATACAGGGGGGGATCTCTGGCTATATATACAGGGGATCTGACTATATACACTGGCTATATATACAAGGGGGATCTGGCGAAATACAAGGGGGAATGTACTGAACGGGGAGTTATCTGGCTATATACTATAAATGGGGACCATGTGGTTACTTATCCTAACTGGGGGGTGGGGGGGGGGGCTCATCTGGCTACCTGTGTGATAAATGGGGGTCATCTGGTCACCTATACTAAAGAGGGGTGGGGTAATTTCGTTATCCATAATAAAGGGGGGTTATCTGGCTACTTAATCACTGCCACATTATATATATTTTGGCGAAACACTACTGCATCATGTGTATTTTGTAGGGAAACACTGCACATTGTGTGTATTTTGTGGAGAAACGCTGTGCATCATGTGGATTTTGTGGGCAAACGCATGTGCGGTAGTGTGCGGCTTGCCAAAAGAGACCTATCAGGAATCCCCCCCTTGAAAATCCTGGATTTGCCCCTGGGGGACAGACGGGTTGATGACCCCTCCGGGCAGTACCATGGAGGAGCCCGAAGCCCGGGGGGCGTCCGCCAGCGGCTTGTCACTGGCCATCATGCTGTGGGCTGCCCTCCTCCTCCCGCGCTCACAGGGCTTTGGGAAAATGGCCGCCCGAAGCCCTGCACTGCAGACTCCAAGTCTACAGAGCAGGGCTTCAGACGGCCATCTTACCGTAGCCCTGCTGCTTCGGGCTGCCGCTGTGAACTGACTCGCTGTCTCTTAGACGCCTGAAGTCAGTTCACGCCAGGGGGTGCTTTGGGGGTGCTTGGACAAATTTAGGGGGTGCTTGAGCACCCCCAAGCACCCCCCTGGTGCCGTCACTGCCCGCAGCGCCAGAAAACTTGGCCCGTGGTTGTTTTTTTTAATTAACATTACAAGTGGCCTGCAGTGCTTTGAAAGTTGGCCCGTAGCCATACTAGCGGGCCCGCACTGCTCCGCCAAAAGTTTACCCTGTCTTAAGTCCTTTGACAGGTGTCCCTCAGAATAAATCACTTCCCGTGATTATTATTCTATCTTGTGTGCACCGCAGCTACACAGGCAGAGCGGGCACACAGTGAGAAGGATCAAAACCTTCTTTCCCCCGCCCTCCAATCAGCGGCATTCTTTTTTCTGCCGGTACCTCCCTCCAGCCAATGAGAGAAAGGCAGCCAGCTGACGGAGCCTGCCCCCACTAACTCCATGCAGACAACCAGACCAAGCAGTAGCAGCTATGGGAGAGAGAGAGCTGCATACTCTGCTCAGGAGGACAGCGTCTTCTCCCCCAGCCAGATATAAAATCATTGTGTTTCAGGGAGAGAGGTGTCATGTGCTCCAGGGATATACGACCTCTGCAGCCAGGAGCAGATGACACAGAATTTCTTACAGTGCTGTGTATGTGACATATTGCAGAGCCCTGACAGGCAGGGCTGCACGTCACACACAAACTGCTGGCTGCTAATTATATGGAAATCAAACCAAAATGAAAGGAAACCTGTAATGTTTAAAAAAAAAATGTGTTTCACTTACCTGGGGCTTCTGCCAGCCTCCCTGCAGCCGCCCTGTCCCCGTCTCTGAATGAGCCTCCAGTCCCCCGCCACAGTTAACTTTCGTTTTTGCAAGTCAGCCACTGCTCCTGTTTGACCTTGGCCATGCCCTCCTTGTTCATGCTACCGTCGCCGGGAGAGTCCTGCACAGTACGGGAAAACCTCTTACTGCGCCTGCGCAGGACGCTTCCAGCGAGGGGAACGTGGATGTGCATGGCCAGGGCCAAACAGGCGCAGTGGCCATCGACTTGCGATAAGGAAACTGAGCCACGGCATGGTACTGGATGATAGTTCCAGTACGGTGCAGACACAGGGCGGCTGCAGGGGGCTGGCAGAAACCCCAGGTAAGTGAAACACATTGTTTTAAGTCATTACAGGTTTCCTTTAATGCTCATACTGTGCAAATAAGTGTAATAATACAATCTGGTGTTGCACACCAAACTTTTCTTTTATTTATTGTGAGATGCCTGTACTGTATTTTCGTTATGCAATTTACTGAAAAAAAAATATCACTGATTTCATTGTACACTAATGAGTTCCACAAATTATGAGTTCTATAAAGGCGATCCATACATTAGAACAATTATAATTGTTTCTCAGTAAATAATATAAAGACACCTCGCAATAAAACATACGTTTTGCATACAACATCAGACTACACCACCACCAAGGCAAGTGTTGGGCATCTTCTGCAGTACTTTAGTGCGTACATACCCATGTCACTGACTGTCCTCAGAGGAGCTCACAATCTAATAATCCTACCATAGTCCTAGTCTAATGTCCTACCATATTATTATTATGTATTTATATAGCACTGACATCTTCTGCAGCATTTAATTGTGTGTGTGTGTATGTGTGTATGTGTGTGTGTGTGTGGGGGGGGGGGGGGCTGGGTCCACATAATTGTGTAATACCGTGATACCCTCATACCGTGGTATTTTTGGAAACGGTTATCATAGTGTGAATATTCATACTGTTGCAATGCTAGTGCAGACGAACCGCCGCCACGCTGGAGATTGAGGGTGCGATCTCTGTAACCAGGAGGAAGTGAGGAAGCGAAAGGGGGGCGTAGGCTGGCTGGCTCTCTATAGTGAACACCTATGCCTGCTATTACCTATACTGGGGCCCCTGCTATGCCTGGTTGCCTAAACTGGGGCACCTGCTATGCCTGGCTACCTAAACTGGGGCACCTGCTATGCCTGGTTACCTAAGCTGGAGCACCAGCTATGCCTGGCTATCTAAGCTGGGGCACCTGTTATGCCTGGCTACCTAAAATGGAGCACCTGCTATGCCTGGTTACCTAAACTGGGGCACCTGCTATGCCTGGCTACCTAAACTGGGGCACCTGCTATGCCTGGTTACCTAAACTGGGGCACTTGCTATGCCTGGTTACCTAAACTGGGGCACCTGCAATGCCTGGTTACCTAAACTGGGGCACCTGCTATGCTTGGCTACCTAAACTGGGGCACCTGCTATGCCTGACTACCTAAACTGGGGCACCTGCTATGCCTGGCTACCTAAACTTGGGCACCTGCTATACCTGGCTACCTAAACTGGAGCACCTGCTATGCCTGGCTACCTAATCTGGGCACCTGCTATGCCTAAATACCTAAACTAGGGCACCTGCTATGCGTACGTCAAAAAAGGGCATCGGGAAAAAAGGGCGCGGGGTCTAAACGATAAGCACTAATAGCGTTTATAAAAATATTGTGCTGTATTTCCTTTAAAAATAATGTTTTACAAATTTATAAATCATTAAATAATGTGTATGAATTCGGCAATTGTGAAAACGTTAATCTTCCCTGTTTCAAAAGTAAAACTTATAATTACGTTTCTTAAAAAAAACAATTATATATATGTTTAATCATTGTAATTATATATTATTGTGAATAACCTTCATTTGTTGTTTCTTCCTATAATAAAATCTGAAAATATTGTTTATAACGATGATATAAATATAACTACATTCGTAATAAGTGTTGTAAAACATTAGTAAGTATTACTAAAATTTTACTAAAACTATACCTAACCCTACTCTCACACATAACCCTCCCTGTACCTACCCCTAACCCCTAGACCCCCCTGGTGGTGCCTAAACCCAAGACCCCCCTGGTGGTGCATAAACCTAAGACCCCCCTGGTGGTGCCTAAACCTAAGACCCCACTGGTGGTGCCTAAACCTAAGACCCCCCTGGTGGTGCCTAAACCTAAGACCCCCCTGGTGGTGCTTAAACCTAAGACCCCCCTGGTGGCAGGGGCGTATCTGGGTAATATAGAGCCTATAGCAAACACTCAAATTGCGCCCCCCTCCCCCTCCATCAGAGCCCCCCTCTCATCTGAAAACAGCATCCTTTCTAGCATACATGTGTTATGGTTGCCTGTGTTTTTAGGCTCAGGATATTGCTGAAGTTACTTTTTGGGAAATATCTCTTCTTATTCCATCTCTGTCCTCTTTTCTAACACTAAGCCAAGTGCACCCTACATATATAAATTAAGTAGCCATATTCTCCAGATAACAGAATTAATCTGATCTGAAATCTGAGTCACAGGGGCAGGAATGGCGCCCACTGTGCTGTGGCACCCATGGCAGAAGCCACGCCTGCACCCCTCTAGATACACCTCTGCCTGGTGGTGCCTAAACCTAAAACTCCCCTGGTGGTGCCTAAACCTAAAACTCCCCTGGTGGTGCCTATCCCTAAGACCCCCCTTAGTAATCGCTTTATTGTGTGGAGAATAATGTTTTACAAACAGTAAAGGATAAAATATATTACAATTTACGTTACATACTGATCGCTTTATTTTGTGAATAATAATGTTTTACAAACAGTAAGGGATAACATTTTTAAATAACGTTTTAGTTAAATAGGATAAATATGTTTAGTATTTTTATAAACGTTATTCCTCACGGGTACATTTTCTAAACGTAAATCACCACAACTATTATAAAACATTAAAGATCTCTGGGCGCTGCTTGTAAAACGTTATTATTCTCTGGCGCCCTTTTTTCCTGTTCGGCGCCCATTAAACTATATTTATAATGGGAGTAATGGCGGTGCCCATTTTGTCCACTAGCTGCCTGCGCCCTTTTTTTCTGTTTCCACCTGCTATACCTAGATGCCTAAACTGGGGCACCTGCTATGCCTGGCTACCTAAACTGGGGCCCCTGCTATGCCTGGCTACCTAAACTGGGGCCCCTGCTATGCCTGGCTACCTAAACTGGGGCACCTGCTTTGCCTAGCTACCTAAACTGGGGCACCTGCTATACCTAGATACCTAAACTGGGGCAACTGCTATGCCTGGCCATCTAAACTGGGGCACCTGCTATGCCTGGCTACCTAAACTAGGGAACCTGCTATGCCTGGCTACCTAAACTGGGGCCCCTGCTATGCCTGGCTACCTAAACTGGGGCACCTGCTATTCCTGGCTACCTAAACTGGGGCACCTGCTATGCCTGGCTACCTAAAATGGGGCCCCTGCTATGCCTGGCTACCTAAACTAGGGAACCTGCTATGCCTGGCTACCTAAACTGGGGCCCCTGCTATGCCTGGCTACCTAAACTGGGGCCCCTGCTATGCCTGGCTACCTAAACTGGGGCCCTTGCTATGCCTGGCTACCTAAACTGGGGCACCTGCTATGCCTGGCTACCTATACTGGGGCTCCTATGCCTGGCTACCTGTACTGGGGGCACCTATGCCTAGCTATCTATGCTGGAGGCACCTATTCTTGGCTTCCTATACTGGGAGCAACTATATCTGGCTTCCTATACAGGGGTTACCTATACTTGGCTACCTCCCTATACTGAGGCTTTTTTTTTTTTGCTACATGGCTATAACGTGCGGTGCAAATTGTGGGGTTTTGTGCGATCATTCCAAATTTGGGGAGGGGGGATAAATATACTTGCCGGCCCTCGGCCTGGTCTACATTTTACGTTTCGGCCCTCCGTCTATTTGAGTTTGACACCCCTGTTTTAGATGGTGGCAAAAAAAAGCATCATGTCGATGGAATTCCGTTCTGGGCACCACATTACAAAAAAGATATTGCAGTTTTAGAGCAGGTGCAGAGACGAGCAACAAAATTGATACGTGGGATGGAAGGTCTCACTTACCAAGAAAGGTTAGATAAACTGGGTTTATTTAGTCTAGAGAAAAGACGCCTTAGAGGGGATCTAATTAACATGTATAAATACATCAGAGGGCAATATAATACCTTGGCGGATGAGCTTTTTGTCCCTAGGCCTTCTCAAAGGACTAGAGGACACGATCTGTGCATGGAGGAAAAACGTTTTAGCCATTTATTTAGGAAAGGGTTCTTTACAGTAAGAGTAATTAAGATGTGGAATGCATTGCCACAGGAAGTCGTTATGGCAAACTCTATACCTGCATTTAAAGGGGGCTTAGATGCTTTCCTTGCATTGAAAGACATCCATGGCTACAATTACTAGGTAATGCCTAATGATGTTGATCTAGGGATTTTATCTGATTGCTATCTGGAGTCGGGAAGGAATTTTTTTCCCTTTTGGGGCTAATTAGACCATGCCTTGTAAGGTTTTTTTGCCTTCCTCTGGATCAACAGGGATATGTGAGGGAGCAGGCTGGTGTTGTACTTTGTTCTCTGGTTGAACTCGATGGACGTACGTACAGTATGTCTTTTTTCAACCAAAATAACTATGTAACTATGTAACTATGTCAAGTGTGAGCATGGCACCTGCTGCACTCAGGTACCTTGGCTGCCTCCCCACTGTCTGTGCCGAGCAATAACAAGATTTAGCCTTTCTAGATACATAACACAGTTGAAAAATATATACATCAGCCATACTTTCACCAGGTGGCTCAAGGTATTATGTCTGTAGGGTCAGCATTATAGTAAAGAATCTAGCCTAATGAGTTAATGTAAGTAGTCTGTTTGTTTCCCTATCGGTGCACTTTGCAGTGATCCTTTATGGTGGTCCTGATCATGCGGTGCATTCACCCAGTGAGCACAAGTACTGACACCTTCAAATATGACTTAATAGTTATCTTTGTGGTTTTATTATTATACAGCTTGATTAAAAATCCAGACACATATTACAGTTAGGCCAGCCACAGGCTTCCAAATGTACATCTTTAGATAGCAGGTCCACAAACAACTATGGCCAGACTACTATCTTCAGACTTATGAGAGACTTTGGCTGTTGGTGGTGTGCCGATGCAGCACTGAATGAGGTTTTCTCATTCACTGCCACTGGGTTGCCATGGTTATGTGATCGTCTTCCAATCTTCAGCTGGAAATAATCCATCCTGGTTGACTGAGATTTAGGCCTCTTTTACACTATATGCAGCCTGAAAAAATGCTGACTTCCATCATAGAAGTAGAAGTCCTATCACATTAAACATGGTGCGTCACTGTGAAGCGGGTCCCGGTGTGGTAACATGTTGCATGCAGTGCATTACTAGCCAACTTGCATGATAATCCTGGAGGAGAGGCATATTTTTAATGGAAAGTATGCCTCACAGATTTCGTTGCTGGTGAAACTTCTTGGGTGCAGTGCAATCGTGAAGATTACACTGCACCAAGTATTAAATGAGCCTTAGGCCAAGATTCACCAGGCTGTACGTAAAAATGACCATTCAATTAGCAGTTGGATTAAAAAAAATCCTGAGTGGCTACTAGTGTTGGGCGAACAGTGTTCGCCACTGTTCGGGTTCTGCAGAACATCACCCTGTTCGGGTGATGTTCGAGTTCGGCCGAACGCCTGATGGTGTTCGGCCAAACCGTTCGGCCACATGGCCGAACTAAGAGCGCATGGCCGAACGTTCTCCGAACGTTCGGCTAGCGCTGTGATTGGCCGAACGGGTCACGTGGTTCGGACCCGAACGCGTTCTGATTGGCCGAACTGTCACGTGGTTCGGGTAAATAAATACCCGAACCACGTCATATCTCCGCCATTTGTCTGTGGGTTTAGCTTTGGGTAGGCAGGCAGGGTAGTTCGCGCTCCAGCCACGCTAGCCAGGGTCCCCCCAGTCATTGTGTGTCGCTGCTGGGAACAGTAGTACACCGCTCGCTCAGCCATACTATATAGCATTGTGTTTACTGCCACTCTGTGTACCTCGCTCAGCCACACTATATAGCATTGTGTTTACTGCCACTCTGTGTCTGCTGGGAACAGTAGTACACTGCTCGCTCAGCCACACTATATAGCATTGTGTTTACTGCCACTCTGTGTACCTCGCTCAGCCACACTATATAGCATTGTGTTTACTGCCACTCTGTGTCTGCTGGGAACAGTAGTACACTGCTCGCTCAGCCACACTATATAGCATTGTGTTTACTGCCACTCTGTGTACACCGCTCACCCAGCACTATATAGCATTATTGTGTTTACTGCCACTCTGTGTCTGCTGGGAACAGTAGTACACCGCTCACCCGCCACTGTATAGCATTGTGCTCTGTGTCGCTGCTGGGAATAGTGGTATACCGCTCACCCACCACTGTATAGCATTGTGCTCTGTGTCGCTGCTGGGAATAGTGGTACACCGCTCACCCACCACTGTATAGCATTTCTGTACTGCCACTGTACTGCTGCCAGTCAGCGTGTACTTTAAGGATAAGTGAAATGAGGAAGAAATCCGGTAAAAGAGGGAGGGGCAAGGGAAGAGGTGTTTCCCCTGACGGTTCACGTACAGGCCACAGGGGAGCACCCAAGAAAACCCACTCAATACCGCCCATGTTATCCAGGATAACAACCCTCACAAATCCAAAAGAACAGGACCAGATAATTACTTGGATGACCTCTCAAGCGTCCAGCAGTGGGTTAAGCAGCACCAGCACATCACGCACGAGGTCCGAGTCCTCAGCCAGTTACAAGGAGCCAGTGGGCACAAAGCTGACACAACCGGCAGCGACACCACGCACACAACTGCCAGATAACCAGTCCGATGAATTACCTCAGGACACAATGGGGTATTCGCAGGAGCTATTCCCAGCCCAACAAACTTCCACCTTTCAAAGGTCAATGGAGGAACAGCCAGAAATGTTGTGCCCAGATTCACAACCATTAACTGTGGGAAATGCACCGCACACTTGAATACAAGGTGAGTCCGAGGAGGACTAGGAAACCCAAATCCCAGAGCAAGTTGGGCAGGAGGGGTTGCAATTGCAGGAGGTCGGCCGACAAAATCTGGAAGATGACGTTGGAGTGAGCTGCGCAGAGGTTGTTCTGGGGAGCTCTACTCCACGGCGGCGGCCCCCCACAATGACATATGACGAGTTTGAGGAGATGGAAGAGGAGGGTATGGACAATGTGGACATAGACCCAGATTTTGTTTGTGAACGAGAACATCGCCGTTGTAGCAGCAGCACAGATGAGTCTGTTGAAGAACCCACTGCTGCACGAGTTCGCCTTGTGCCACAAGGTAGGTGGCGCGCAATTTCAGGCACCACAAGCGTGGAAGTTCAAGTGAGAGGCAAAAGAGGCGCAAGCAGAAATCGCCAGCAAGGCAGGTGCTCCAAAGTCTGGGCTTACTTTGAAGACTGCACTGAGGATGTTATTATGGCGATTTGCAAGGTGTGCAAGACCCGCCTGAGCAGGGGGAAAAGTATTAACAACCTCTCCACCACCAGCATGAGCCGCCACATGCTATCCAAACATCCCACTCTGTGGGCAAATGCGGCAGGACAGGGTACCAGCAACACTGCCTCCCTTGGGGTCACCAGACTCACCACCAGACCCGCCTCAGCAGCAGCAGTAGCCCAGCCATTGCGTGGTTCACAACATTCACAAACATCAGACGACGCTGACACTGTCAATTTCCGGAGTAGTGCTCTTGAGGTCTCCCAGTGTTCATCAAACACAACAACCAACAGCCCTTCAGTGTGCAGCCCTACGGTTCAGTTGTCTGTCTCTGAGATGTTTGAGCGCAGGAGGAAATTGCCAGCAAATGACCCCCGGGCCATGGCAGTAACAGCCAGCATAGCCAAGCTTCTGGCCTGCGAAATGCTGCCATATCGAGTGGTGGAGACAAACAGCTTCAAGGGCATGATGTCAGTGGCCATCCCACGTTACGTGGTTCCCAGCCGCTACCACTTTGCGCGCTCTGCAGTGCCTGAGTTGCATGAGCACGTGGTCAGCAAAATAACCCGAAGCTTGAAGAATGCCGTTGCCTGCAAGGTTCACCTCACCACTGACACCTGGACGAGTGCGTTCGGCCAGGGTCGATACATCTCCCTTACCGCGCACTGGGTGAACCTTGTGGAGCCTGGCAGCGATTCCTCACCTGCTACGGCGCGGGTGTTGCCCACGCCGCAAACAGCTGCACCGCCGTCCCTCCCACTGGATAACAACAGCAGCACCTACCTCTCTGACTCCTTCTCCTCCAACGCATCTCAAAGCTGTACCTCATCCGTAAACGCTAACCCAGCAGCAGTAGGATCGTGGAAGCAGTGCAGCACAGCTGTTGGCATGCGTCAGCAAGCGTTGCTGAAGCTGATCTGCCTTGGGGATAAGCAGCACACAGGGGAGGAAATTTGGAGGGGAATAAAGGAACAGACGGATTTGTGGCTGGCACCGCTGGACCTGAAACCGGGCATGGTTGTGTGTGATAATGGGAGTAATCTCATTCGCGCTTTAAGGTTGGCTAAGCTGACACACATCCCTTGCCTGGCGCACGTGATGAACCTAGTAGTTCAGCGGTTCCTGAGGACATACCCAGGTGTGGCCGATCTTCTGTTGAAGGTGCGACGAGTGGCCAAACATTGCAGAAATTCCAGTACTGCTTCGGGGGCACTCGCCAAGATGCAGGAGCGCTTCAATCTCCCCCACCATCGCTTGCTGTGTGATGTCCCTACACGCTGGAATTCTACGCTGCACATGCTAGCCCGCTTTTGCGAGCAGAAGAGTGCAGTGGTCCAGTACATGACGGCGCAGTACCGAGGCGCATCCAGACAGCTGCCAAACTTCTGTGGATCCGATTGGGCCAACATGTTGGACCTCTGCCAAGTCCTCCAAAATTTTGAGCAATCCACGTTGCTTGTGAGCAGTGACAACTCTTCAGTCAGCATTACCATACCACTGCTGTGTTTACTGAAGAGGTCAATGTTGAAAATCAGGGAAACAGCTGTCATGATGCAACTGGGGGAATCTGAAGGAGAAAACGATCAGCGTGATGGTACCAACATCAGGCCATCCGCCTCAGGAAACGCTGGCCCCAGCAGCTATGACGAAGAAGAGGAGGAGGAACAGCTGGAGTTGGAGCAGGAATTTCCTGCCACCACTGACGGGGGCCAGAGCGGTGCACGTTGGACTTCCACAATTCAGCGCGAATGGTCAGCAGAAGCAGACCAGGAAGAAGGTGACGACTATGATGCATCACAACAACTATCACAACGCTCACAAGAGGATGATGAGGATTCTGGCAGGACTCTGGCACACATGGCTCAATTCATGCTAGACTGCATTGAACGCGACCCACGCATTGTGCGCATTCTGGACAACACCAATTACTGGGTTTATACCCTTCTGGATCCACGGTACAAACACAATGTTCCAAAACTGCTTGAAGAAAGAGTCAGACAGGTCAAAATGGAAGAATACCAGCAGGCCCTTGTGGAGACTTTAGAGAGGAGATTGACATCCTCCCCCTCCTCTAGCCAGTTGTACGCCGACAGACTGACTTCCGCAAACCCAGGACGACCAGGAGGGCAGCAAACAACACAAGCCGCAGCTAGTGCCCAAAAGGGAATGGTATCGGCAGTGTCCTTGGAGTGGGAAAATTTTATGACACCCATGCAGCAGCAGCCCACAGAACAGCAAACGTGCAGATCCACCTCCAACACCGATCGCCTGGAAAAGATGGTCAAGGACTACATGTCAGATGGCGTAGCTGTGTTGAACAATCCATCTGCACCCTTCAACTATTGGGTATCGAAGCTAGACACCTGGCACGAACTGGCAATGTACGCAATAGAGGTGCTGGCTTGCCTGGCAGCCAGCGTTATGTCGGAACGCTGTTTCAGTGCTGCCGGAGGCATCGTCACAGATCGGCGTATCCGCCTCTCCACAGAAAATGCAGACCGTCTGACTCAAATTAAAATGAATCAATCCTGGATTGGAAACGACTATGCAACACTCCTGGACCCCAACCAAGTAACATGAACAATGACCATCTGTGATGGGTTAGCGTTTCCGGTCCCTGTTTATTGAACCTCTTATCTGTATTACATTTATGACTGCATGGCGGCAAAAAGCATTGCTATATCCGCACGCTATTTGTCCTCATGCAAGGCCTGGAATGCTGTGTCTCAAAAAGCGTGGCCTTCTCCTCCTGCGCCTCCTCCTGTTCCATCACGTGTGCTGCTGCTGCTGCTGGGTTAGCGTTGCCGGTCCCTGTTTATTGAACCTCTCATCTTTATTACATTTATGACTGCATGGCGGCAAAAAGCATTGCTATATCCGCACGCTATTTGTTCTCATGCAAGGCCTGGGATGCTGTGTCTCAAAAAGCGTGGCCTTCTCCTCCTGCGCCTCCTCCTGTTCCATCACGTGTTCTGCTGCTTGTGCTGGGTTAGCGTTACTGGTCCCTTTTCCTGGAACCTCTTCTCTGTATTACATTTATGACTGCATGGCGACAAAAAGCATGTTACCTGTGCAAAGAAACATGACATTTTCCACATTTAAAAGACAGTTTTTCCTTTGAAACTTTACAATCAATTTTCTCAAAAACTATAAGCTCTTTTTCAAATATTTTTTTTCCTCTTTTACCCACTCCCAAGGTGCACATACCCTGCAAATTTGGGGTATGTAGCATGTAAGGAAGCTTTACAAAGGACGAAAGTTCGGGTCCCCATTGACTTCCATTATGTTCGGAGTTCGGCGCGAACACCCGAACATTGCGGCGATGTTCGGCGAACGTTCGTGAACCCGAACATCTAGGTGTTCGCCCAACACTAGTGGCTACAAGTATCTTACAGGACACCCGAGGCAAAAATAAACTAATGAAATAAACAACTGTATCTATCTTCCCCCTCCTAAAATGGACTTTTTAGGATATTCTACCATTTTATTTTATGTTTAAATCTACTTCATTCATTGAAGTATGCCAGAGCTAAAATTTATGAACTATTGACCCTTTCTATCTCTTTCCTTCTATCAGAATCCATTTTCTGCTAGGAAAGTGTTTTATAGTTGGAATTTCTTATCAGTGAGGGTCACACTGTAGTAAAGACTGAGTCAGCCACTTACATACCTGATATTTAACTATTTCAGGCAGAGAAAAAACAAAAAAGAACACAGCATAGTTATTTGTGTGCTCGGCACTGTACATACCCATGTCTATTTCATCATGTCACATGTCACCTCGGGTATCCTTTAACCTAAAGCAGCAAAATCACAGCGTACACAATTTTGCAAATCCTTAAAATATCCCACGTCAATGCCACCAGAAACTAAAGCCTATCCTCGGGCAGGGATCGGTACTCAATCCCTCAGGTGACAGTGTGGGACAAAGGTTGTACCAAGTGTTGCTAGCCTCCAATCTACCAAGGCATTCTGTCGCTATTTGGTGGGAGGGAGGAAGGCCAACGGAGAAGTGCAAGAGGAACATTGCAGAGGGAGCAGGGAAAGAAATGTCAAAAACTGCAGCAGAATTAGCAATCACAAATACCTGCTTATCCCGACTTCTTTATCAATACAGTTTATAACCTAACCCACACACTAACTGAAAACCTAACATGTAAACTTCAAAAACAAAAAAATTGTAACTCATTGATCTAAGGAAGCCAACCAGTGACTACAAATCAGTCACCTGATCAAACTGATCACTTTCTTCTCCATGAATTCTACTCAAGAAGACGTTATGAAAAAGAAATGTATGATCTCTACTGGTGAAGCTTACTAGATGGTTTCATTATGCAGCATACAAGCTCCAATGGCACCAAAATAGATTGATTGAGTCTTCCTTTAACCACCCTGGCGTTCTGATTAAATCGCCAGGGTGGCTGCGGGAGGGTTTTTTTTAAATAAAAAAAAAACTATTTCATGCAGCCAACTGAAAGTTGGCTGCATGAAAGCCCACTAGAGGGCGCTCCGGAGGCGTTCTTCCGATCGCCTCCGGCGCCCAGAATAAACAAGGAAGGCCGCAATGAGCGGCCTTCCTTGTTTTGCTTACATCGTCGCCATAGCGACGAGCGGAGTGACGTCATCGACGTCAGCCGACGTCCTGACGTCAGCCGCCTCCGATCCAGCCCTTAGCGCTGGCCGGAACTTTTTGTTCCGGCTACGCTGGGCTCAGGCAGCTGGGGGGACCCTCTTTCGCCGCTGCTCGCGGCGAATCGCCGCAGAGCGGCGGCGATCAGGCAGCACACGCGGCTGGCAAAGTGCCGGCTGCGTGTGCTGCTTTTTATTTCACGAAAATCGGCCCAGCAGGGCTTGAGCGGCAGCCTCTGGCGGTGTTGGACGAGCTGAGCTCGTCCAGACCGCTCAGCAGGTTAAAGGGAACCTGAAGCGAGGAGAATTATTTAAAATAAACATATGCTGTAGCTGCAAATTAATATTACACACTAACCTCACCGTCAGTTCCTCTCAGAAGCTCACCGTTTTCTTCTTACAGTGATCCCTTCCAGTTCTGACAATATTTTGTCAGAACTGAAATATACCAGTTGCTGTCGGTTATCCATCAGAAGCTGTCAGTTACAATTGGATGTGCAAGGTAATGTCCATGCTTTCCTATGGCTCAAGTGGGTGATATTACAGTTTAACAGTGTGCTGACCAGGAAGCTGTTAGAGTGTAATGGTCATTTTTAAAATGGAGGATGGAGAAATCCATTGATCACAGTGGAAAAATGGGAAGCAGGAGAGGAGAAAGAGATTGAGAAGTAGACTACACAGGAGGTAAGTATGACCTGTGTATGGTTATTTTTACTTTTTATTTTCAGTCCAGGTCCTCTTTAAGGGGTTTCCTGGTTTTGATGCTGATTGCCCTATAAGAGTAGGTCCACACTAGGTCCGGGAACATATCCGTGGCTCCATTTTTAAAACCTGATGAAAACCGGAGCCGCGGATAGCAATGCTAAAAATAGCAGCCGTCTTTACCCAAACAAAAACGGATCCGTCTGCGTTTGCGGGGACCCATTTTCAAAACCTGAATGGAAGGTCCGTATTTGCTGCATTTTCACGGACCGCATATGGATCCTGATACACGCAGGGGTAGTAAAAATTAATGGTAAAATGGATCCCCCTCTACACAGGCATTTGTGGACACAGAAACGGATCCGTTTTCTGTGTCCCAGCCTGTGGGGAGAGATGGGGCCACCATGCTGGATAGGGTAGCAGCAAGGACGGGAGTTTGCAGCGGACGGTAGGGAGGTGGGTTCCCCCTTCCCCGCTCCCCCTCCAGCTAGTATCTGTTCCAAATACTTACTCACTTGCTTGCATTCCATCGCTCGCCGCGTCACTTCCTGTATGTGCCCAATTAAGTACAGAGGGCGGCATTACAGGAAGTGATGCGGCGAGTGGTGGAATGCATGGAAGTAAATTCCCCACTCGCCACTTGCTTTATTACATTTATTTTTAAAGCCAATGGGTACTGATTTAAAAAAAAAAAGTCAGATACTCACCTAAGGAGAGGGAAGGCTCGGTCCTAATGAGCCTTCCCTCTCTTCTCCCGTGCCCGGTGGATCCTCAGTTCAAATCCCCTGCCGCGGGGGACTTCGGAAGTCTTCGGGAGCACTCAGGCTCTCGAAGACGGGCCGCTCCATACCACGCACGCACGAGTGCATCATAGACCTGCGCGAGTGCGTCATAGAGGGCGCACGCACATGCGCACTATGGAGTCCGAGTGCTCCCGAAGATTTCCGAAACCTCCCTTCGGCGGGCGAAGTGGCAGTATTTGAACGAACTTGGTGGTGGGCTGCTTCACTTCACTGCTGGGAATTGTGAGCACTAATTATATTACATTGCTGTTTGTATATTGTTTTTTGCTGCTGCAATATCTGGTGTATTGTCTGTGTGGTTCATCTGATATTAAACAGCAAGTGTCAGTTTTTAAAAGTACAAATTTTTTTTTCTTTTCCCTCTAGTTTGTTTTGCAGCAGGCAATTGGCTAGGGGGAGGGACTAGCTGCAACAGGAGGTATTTGGTCAGCTTCAGGACTCAGTACTGAGCTTGCTCAGTCTGTGGCTTGCTCACTAAGTGGCTGCGACACAAGTGGCATAGGCGTTAAAAACAGGCGTTACAACACAGGCACAAAGAGAGTGGTAAGAGGAAGTAGGTAAGGACAAAAAAAAAAAAAAAAAAAAACTTCAATCAATATTGTGGTTTTTTGCATTGGTTAGAATGTGCTAGGCACGTTGTGGTGTAGTCTTTAAATTTTGAGGACTCCACCCCAACTTCACTCACTCCACCTCCACTCCTCCACCCCTCCCGCCCCTCCTCCTCCCCCTCCTCCCCCCCTCCCCCTCCTCTCCCCCCCCCCCCCCTCTTCACTCACTCCCCAACTTCACTTACTCTCCCTTTCCTCCTCCCCAGCTACACTCACTCTCCCATTTCATCTTTTACCACCACAGTTTACTTTAAATAATTTTTCCCCACACAAAAGTCATCATGTTGGACTATGCTGTACAGTGTACATCCTGCAACATGTATGCATGCCTTGATCAGCGGATTGAGGGTGTTTACTGTTGCCCTGGGTGTGTGCGTGTTGCTCAGTTAGAGGCGGAAGTCGCAGAGCTAAATAAGCATCTCGCAACACTGAGAAGCATACACAACATGGAGAAGAGCTTGGATCTCACGATCCAGACACTGGATGGAACCGTTGAAGATGAGGAGGGTGGAGTACAGCCGGACCAAGAAGCAGAGGCAGCCGCTAGTTGGGTCACAGTTAGAAGGGGTAGGGGAAAAAGTGGCAGGGAGGCTAGTCCCGAGTTGTCCCTCACTAATAAGTATGCTTGTTTGCGTAATATTGGGGAGGATGATTCAGGAGTAGCAATGCTGCAGCAGGATGTGCTCCTTAGCAACCAAGGGGCAGACTGCTGTAACGAGAAAGGGAATAGGAGTGCAGCTAAGGCTAGACAGGTACTGGTGGTAGGGGATTCAATTATTAGGCGCACAGATAGGGTAATCTGTCGAAGAAACCGCGAATGCCGTACAGTCTGTTGCCTCCCGGGTGCTCGGGTTCGGCATGTAGCGGAAAGAATTGACAGATTACTGGGTGGGGCTGGGGAAGACCCGGCTGTCATGGTACACATTGGCACCAATGACAAAGTTAGTGGGAGATGGAAGGTCCTCAAAAATGATTTTCAGGTACTTGGAGATAAACTTAAAGCAAGGACCTCCAAGGTGGTGTTTTCTGAAATACTGCCAGTGCCACGTGCTACATCTGAGAGACAGAGGGAGCTTAGGGAGTTAAATAAGTGGCTGAGAAATTGGTGTAGGAAGGAAGGGTTTGGGTTCCTGGAGAACTGGGCAGACTTTGCAGTCGGCTACAGGTTCTACAGCAGGGATGGGCTGCACCTTAATGGGGAGGGTGCAGCTGCATTGGGGGAGAAGATGGCTAAACGGTTGGAGGAGATTTTAAACTAGGATCTGGGGAGAGTCGGGAGGATAAAGTCTCAATACATAGACAAGATGAGGTAAAAAGACAGTGGGAACCTATCATTATGGAGGGTGGAGAGGGGGGTGGGGACAGTGTAAAGATTAAGGAGGTTGGTAAAAATTCAAGTAGCCAATTTCATGTAAACAAAATTGGTAAATGTGGTGGTAAAAATATAAAGTGCATGGTAACCAATGCTCGGAGCCTTGCAAATAAAATAGACGAACTAGAGTTCATTCTGAATGACAAAGGCTATGACATTGTGGGAATAACCGAGACATGGATGGATGAAAGCCATGACTGGATAGCTAATTTAAAAGGATACAAAGGGCCTGATTCACAAAGCGGTGCTAACAGTTAACACCCTGGTGAAAAGCCCTTTATCATGCCTAAACTCAGTTTAGGCATGATAAGTTTAGGTGTGATAAGTTTAGGTGTGATAAGTTTAGGCATGATAAGTTTAGGTGTGATAAGTTTAGGCATGATAAGTTTAGGTGTGATAAGTTTAGGCATGATAAGTTTAAGCGCCAACTGCGTTAGCACCGCAGTGGACAGCTGATCAAAAGTTTTACGCTAGCAAAGTCTGGTGCACTTCGTATAAAGTTTAATGGCGCTGCTTTGCGTGCGGGACTTTGCAAGCGATCCAAACTTATCTAAACTTAGCATGCCTAAACTTATCACACCTAAACTTATCATGCCTAAACTTATCACACCTAAACTGGCTTTTCACCAGAGTGGTGCAATGGTTATCATGCCTAAAGTCTCTAACTGGGTTAGCACCGCTTTGTGAATCGAGCCCAATGTGTTTAGGAGGGATAGAACAGGGAAAAAAGGTGGAGGGGTTTGTCTCTTTGTTAAGAATTCTCTTACAGCTGTCCTCAACGATGAGATGGAGGAAGATTGCGAAGATGTGGAGTCCGTTTGGGTAAATATTCATGGTGGAAATAAAAGTTGCCAATTGCTTATTGGGGTATGCTACAGGCCACCTCTTATTAATGAAGCTGCAGAACTGCGATTACTACAGCAGATTGAAAAAGCTGCAGGTAAAAATGAGGTCATAATTATGGGCGACTTCAACTTTCCAGACATTGACTGGAGTATTGAGGCTACCCATTCTGGTAAAAGCAGCAGATTTCTGGCAGCACTACAGGACAATTACTTGACTCAAATGGTAACTGAACCAACTAGGGGGAATGCGTTACTGGATCTGATCATTTCTAATAGACCAGATAATGTATCAAATGTGCAGGTTCAAGAACATTTGGGAAATAGTGATCACAACATGATAACGTTTGAGCTGGTGACTGATAGGCCACGGGGCAGCGGGACCACTAAAACTATGAACTTTAGAAAAGCAAAGTTCACTCAAATTAGGCAGGCACTAAGTTTGGTGAACTGGGATAATGTACTACAAGGGGAAGACACTGAAGGGAAATGGCAAGCTTTTAAACTTATACTCAATCAATACTGTAGTATGTATATCCCATATGGAAACAAAATGTCTAGGAATAAAAAAAGGCTTCTATGGATGAATAGAAAGGTTAAAGATAAAATGAAGAGGAAAAAGAATGCCTATAAGGTCTTAAAACAGGAGGGGACAGAGGCTGCACTAAGCAATTATAAGGAGTGCAATAAAAATTGTAAAAAAGAAATTAGGCAGGCAAAGATTGAAGCTGAAAAACAAATCGCTAAGGATATCAAATCTAACCCAAAAAAGTTTTACAAGTACATTAAAGAGACTCCGTAACAAAAATTGCATCCTGTTTTTTATCATCCTACAAGTTCCAAAAGCTATTTTAATGTGTTCTGGCTTACTGCAGCACTTTCTGCTATCACTATCTCTGTAATAAATCAATGTATCTTTCCCCTGTCAGACTTGTCGGCCTGTGTCTGGAAGGCTGCCAAGTTCTTCAGTGTTGTGGTTCTGTGATGAATCGACCCTCTCTGCACACTGCCTGTGTGTTATTTAGATTATGGCAGATTCTCTCTTCTCTCTTATCTTTTACAAGCTGGATAAATCGTCCTCTGAGCTGGCTGGGCTTTCACATACTGAGGAATTACACACAAGGGCAAAGCTGTTTGCAAGAAGAAAAGAGCAGCCTGAAACTTCAGTGCATGAGAGATGCAGGGGGAAAGAAACACACAATGATCTCTTGAGATACAAAAGGAAGGCTGTATACAGCCTGCTTGTGTATGGATGTATTTTCTATGTGTGGACATGCTGTACATCAACCTACTTCCTGTTTTGGTGGCCATTTTGTTTGTTTATAAACAAACTTTTTAAAACTGTTTTTAACCACTTTTAATGCGGCGGGGAGCGGCGAAATTGTGACAGAGGGTAATAGGAGATGTCCCCTAACGCACTGGTGTGTTTACTTTTGTGCGATTTTAACAATACAGATTCTCTTTAACTTTAAAAAAAGAAAGGTTGACTGTATAGGACTCCTAAAGGATGAGGATGGGAACTCAATGGTGGATGACCAAGGTAAGGCAGAGTTATTAAATGCTTTCTTTGCTTCTGTCTTCACAAAAGAAACAGCACTGTTGCAAACTACAGAGGCGGAAGAGTCTCAATCTTCTAACTGTAATATTAAATACTGAACGCAGGAAGAAGTGAAGGCAAGACTAAATAAATTAAAAATAGACAAGGCACCTGGCCCGGATGGCAAGCATCCTCGGGTCCTAAGGGAATTAAGTTCAGTTATAGATAAACCCCTTTATCTTATCTTTTGTGACTCTCTTGCAACTGGCAGAGTCCCAGTGGATTGGCGTACAGCCCACGTTTTCCCATTATTTAAGAAGGGCAAAAAATCTGATCCAGGAAATTATAGACCTGTAAGTTTAACATCAGTTGTATGCAAACTATTTGAGGGGTTACTAAGAGATACTATACATGACTTCATAGTAGAAAATAATCTTATTTCTCAGCATCAACATGGGTTTACTAAAGACAGGTCCTGTTTGACTAACATGCTCAGCTTTTATGAGGTAGTGAATGCTAATATGGATATTGGGAATGCTGTAGATGTGATATACTTGGACTTTGCAAAGGCCTTCGACACTGTTCCCCATAAAAGTCTGGTGCAAAAGTTGAGGATGCAAGGACTGGGGAAGAGTCTGTGTTCATGGATAGGGAACTGGCTAATGGACAGAAAACAAAGAGTTGTGGTCAATGGATCATACTCAAAATGGGAGACTGTTAGCAGTGTGGTCCCACAGGGGTCTGTTCTGGGTCCAGTGCTCTTCAATTTATTTATTAATGACCTAGTAGATGCAGTAGTGAGCAATGTTGCTATTTTTGCAGATGATACAAAATTGTGCAGAATCATTAACTCTCAGGAAGATAGTGTCATATTGCAACAGGATCTGGATAGGATGGCTATATGGGCACATACATGGCAGATGAAATTCAATGTTGACAAATGTAAGGTCATGCATTTTGGACGTACTAATGGTCTAGCACCATACAAAATAAATGGGATACAGTTGGGGACATCAAACTTGGAGAAGGACTTAGGAGTACTCATTGACAACAAGTTAAATAATCGTACTCAATGCCAAGCAGCTGCAGCTAAAGCTAACAAAATTTTGGGATGCATTAAAAGGGAAATAAAAACTCGAGATGCTAGCATAATATTGCCCCTGTTTAACTCTCTAGTAAGGCCACATCTGGAATATGGAATTCAGTTCTGGGCACCACATTACAAAAAAGATATTGCAGTTTTAGAGCAGGTGCAGAGACGAGCAACAAAATTGATGCGTGGGATGGAAGGTCTCACTTATCGAGAAAGGTTAGATAAACTGGGTTTATTTAGTCTAGAGAAAAGACGCCTTAGAGGGGATCTAATTAACATGTATAAATACATCAGAGGGCAATATAATACCTTGGCGGATGAGCTTTTTGTCCCTAGGCCTTCTCAAAGGACTAGAGGACATGATCTGCGCATGGAGGAAAAATGTTTTAGCCATTTATTTAGGAAAGGGTTCTTTACAGTAAGAGTGATTAAGATGTGGAATGCATTGCCACAGGAAGTCGTTATGGCAAACTCTATACCGGCATTTAAAGGGGGCTTAGATGCTTTCCTTGCGTTGAAAGACATCCATGGCTACAATTACTAGGTAATGCCTAATGATGTTGATCCAGGGATTTTATCTGATTGCCATCTGGAGTCGGGAAGGAATTTTTCCCTTTAGGGGCTAATTGGACCATGCCTTGTAAGGGTTTTTTCGCCTTCCTCTGGATCAACAGGGATATGTGAGGGAGCAGGCTGGTGTTGTACTTTATACTGGTTGAACTCGATGGACGTATGTCTTTTTTCAACCAAAATAACTATGTAACTATGTAACTATGGTTGAATACTGCTACTTTAGGTGAGTATCTGACTTTTTATTTTTAAAATGGTACCCATTCATATCATATTTTAATCAGAAACTAGCTGGAGGGGGAGTGGGATGGGGGGATGGGATGGGATGGGGGACTCAGGTGAGGGGGGGCGGACAACCCCCTTCCCTGCTGCAAACCTCCCATCCTGGCTGCTACCCCTTCCAGCATGGCGCCCCCACCCATGGCCAGGGCTGGGGATACGTTTCCACGGACTGGAAACGTAGGCTGCAAAAAGGTATTTTTGAAGAAAATGGGGAGGAAAAAAAAATTCTTTACAAAAATGGATCAGTTTGAAACGGATTCGATCTGGAATGGACCTACTCTAAGTAAGTACTGTTAGTTGAAATGTGTCTTGTAGTTCGCAGCTCGTCTGGTATTTGGATTATATTTCAAGTAAGCTGATACAATGATTTGTACCTTGTTACAATAATAATAGACCACAGAGGTTCCAAATAGACCCCCTGAAGAGGAAACCAGAGTTCCATAAATGGGTGCAAGATAATAAAGTACTTACAACATAAGGGTAGTGTATTCAGAATAGTAGCAAAATTCAGCCAACCTGCAGCTCATCCAGAGTCACCATGGGCCTCTTGACTGCATTTCTGATTAGCGCTCTCCTTGTTCGGCCTGTGAGTTTAGGAGGACGGCCGTGTCTTGGTAGGTTTACAGTTGTGCCATACTCCTTCCATTTCTGAATGATCGCTTGAACAGTGCTCCGTGGGATGTTCAAGGCTTTGGAAATCTTTTTGTAGCCTAAGCCTGCTTTAAATTTCTCAATAACTTGATCCCTGACCTGTCTGGGGTGTTCTTTGGACTTCATGGTGTTGTTGCTCCCAAGATTCTCTTAGACAACCTCTGAGGCCATCACAGAGCAGCTGTATTTGTACGGACATTAGATCACACACAGGTGCACTCTATTTAGTCATTAGCACTCATCAGGCAATGTCTATGGGCAACTGACTGCACTAAGACCAAAGGGGGCTGAATAATTGCGCACACCCCACTTTGTAGTTATTGATTTGTAAAAAAAAAAATTGGAATCCTGTATGATTTTCGTTCCCCTTCTCACATGAACACCACTTTGTATTGGTCTTTGACGTGAAATTCCAATAAAATTGATCCATGTTTGTGGTAGTAATGTGACAAAATGTGGAAAACTTCAAGGGGGCCGAATACTTTTGCAAGCCACTTTTGCAGTACTACTATTTCCATTGCTTCTGGGCTCCATAGACTAACATTATGTGGTATGCCTGTGTGAGTTTAGAAAGGCAAGGTTTACAAATATCACTAGTACTGGGAGTTTGGAAGGTCAGGGTTCATTAAAGCCTATCTGGATAGAGAGTCCCTGTAATTGGGAGACTGCGCACTGTACCAAATAGAACAGGCGCAATGAAGAACATATTTGGCTGGTAGTAATGAGACCCTGTTTGCACATCTGTCTACATGTATGTCTTCATTTTGCTTTGGTTTATAAAGCAACTAGTGCTAGGAGTTGAAGAGGAACTTTAACCAAGTTATAAACTTCATTCCAATCAGTAGCCAATACCCCCCTTCCCACAAGAAATCTTTACCTTTTCTCGGATAGATCATCAGAGGGGTCTGTATGGCTGATATTGTGGTAAAACCCCTCCCACAGTGTGATGTCATGACCATGGTCCTGACAGTTTCCTGCCTGTGGAACTTGTTGCATTGTGGGAAATAACATCTGTTTCCAACTGCCAAGCAAGCACTCTCCTTCTGTGCATAGAACTCTCAGTAGACTCATTCCGTAAGACTTCCGTAAGAACTCATTCCGTAAGAACTCTCAGTAGACTCATTCCGGGAACGCATGCTGCACGCGTTTCCTAGCAAAACGCGCGGCATGACGTGCGTTCCTGTGCGTTGTGTTCTGAACGGAATGCGCCTGCGTTCCGTGATATGAACGGGGCCTTAAGAAACAAAACATTTTTGTTGTTTACTGAATGATCCTCTTGTGTCCAGAATCTGGATGAGTTTCATTGGTGTTGTAGTGCAGATTGCCAGCCTGGATTTACATTACAGCTGAAGCGCACCTGTTATTAATCCTCACAAACCGTAAATAACTTAACCACTTGAAGACCACAGGCTTACACCCCCTAGTGACCAGGCCATTTTTTTTACAATTCAGGCCACTGCAGCTTTAACCGATTGATGCAGGGCCGTCCAACTAAGCACACAAATGAGTCTGCCCTTCTTTTCTTGCCACCAACAGAGCTTTCTGTTGGTGGCATCTGATTGCTGCTGTGACTTTTTTCTTTTTGTTCATTTAAAAAAAAATTTAAAAAATAAAAATGACATTTATTTTAATTTAATTTGTTACAGCGGATACAAATCATGCAATAAATCAGCAGTCTGTCTACTTCATGGAAGCAGACATAGGGTTAACATCCTGTGTTTACAAATTAGCTGCTCTGCTGAGGCAGCCAGCTGACACAGCTGAGAGATCGAATTACAACTTGTGATTAGTCACAGATGAGGGGGAATAAGACAGACTAAACATTTCCTTCTGTCCTGTTCAGGTCTACTTTAAGACTCTGAAAAGGACTGTGCCTAACCTTGGGATTCTGATAATAACTATTCACCTGCTGAGGCTGCAAAATAAAGGTCCACGCTGAAGGACTTCCAAGAATCCCAATACAGACTGCCAGATATTCTGATCTCGATTCCGCCGTGGCATCTCTCAGCATTTTCCTGGAGATGAGTTCCTCTGCTAACTTTATGCGATTATTTTATAGAAAAAAAAAGAATTAAAACTCCTGGCTAGTGCCTGCTGGGGAGACTTAGCTCTACACAGGAGATTCGCAGTAAGAGGGCAGCCTTAAAAACATTCCCAAAATTTTTGCTAAGATAGCACGAGTGCTGCAGGGGGAGAGCACTAAGGGCGACTATACTACCTATACTGGGGTAACTATACTAGGTATACTGAGGCAACTATACTCCTTATACTGGGGCAACTAAACTCCCTGTACTGGGGCAACTAAACTCCCTATACTGGGGCAACTAAACTCCCTGTACTGGGGCAACTAAACTCCCTATACTGGGGCGGATCCATCTGAAAATGGCGCCTGCGAATAATGGCGCACGGTGTTGCCGCTAATACAGTTGCCGCATATCGCTATTTAACGTTAAAGCCTTATTGTTGTTTAACGTTAAAGCCTTATTGGTATTTAGCGTTAAAGCCTTATTGTTATTTAGCGTTGACACACAGACCCTCTCTGTACCTATCCCTAACCCCTAAACCCCCCCTGGTTGTGCCTAACCCTAAGACCCCCCTGGTAGTGCCTAACCATAATAGACAAGCAGATGCTAAAGCAGTCACTCATCCAGGACTAACAGCCTGGTCCGCCGGTGCTCAATCCTTCAGTGGGTCACCACCTCCACTATACAGTCAATCCAACACGATTAGAAGGAGGCACTCCAAAGGCGTATAAACAGTTGTTTATTCCACAGGCGACTAACACAACATGTTTCGGGGTTTCCCCCTTTCTCAAGTGTACAATCACCCTCCACAGTACAACAACTTATGAAGCATAGTGCACCACACCCACAGAGAAAACCCCACCCGTTTGGTCAGCTGACCAGTGAGGCAAAAACATTAACCCCTCAGGGACACATTTTATTGGGCACTACACACAAAGGTGTCTACCCAATAACAGTAACACACCTAAGAAAACATAAGCGTAAGCAACATTTAGCATTCAAAATATATGAAATGCAAAAGCAGATATACAGCCAGTTAATTACTCAATTTAGTGACTCACTGCCCCAGGGATACAAGGTTCCCTCTCTCCCCACCACCCACCATTTGATGACATGGCATCAGTACCTAGGGGAGAAAACAGAGCAAAAAGCCATATATTAGTGACAATTCATAAAAAGCATTTTAAGCTAAACATGTCATTTAACCCTCTCGGGGCGATGGAATCCAATTTCCTCATCCATCTAGCTTCTCTCTGAAGTAAAACTCTGTCCCTATCTCCCCCACTGCTGAGTGGTGGAACATGATCCAATACCACCCACCTCAACTGCGACACCCCATGTCCCAGGGCATGAAAATGTTTGCCCACTGGGGTGTGAGTGCTAGGTTTGGTGGCATTGAATCCTCGGATAGAGCCTCTATGCTCCTGAATCCTGGACCTGACATCTCTGGTCGTCTTGCCCACATACATCAGACCACAGGGACACTTCAGTGCATAAACGACCAATTTGCTGTCACATGTGTACATAGATCGAATCTGGATCTTTTCACCTGTATGTGGGTGACTCACGTACTCGCCCTTCATAATGGCTCCACAGCAATTGCAATTCATGCATGGGAATGTCCCCCTCTTACTCGTTAGTTTACTCATTTCCACATACCGTGTAGAAAGGTCCACCCTGCTGACCATATTCTTTATGGTCCTACCTCTTTTATATGAATACAAAGGAGGCTCTTTAAACAATTCCCCATATGTTGGATCCTGCTGAAGAACTGGCCAATATTTGTTAATCACACCTCTCACAAGACCAGACTGCTTGCAAAAAGTTTGCACAAAGGGTATCTTCCCAAGTTGTCTTTCTTTTTTCGATTCACTCCCCAATAACTCAGATCTCTCGATCCCCTCTACTTCTGTTCTAGCTCTTGCCAGGATGGTGGGATCATACCCCTTACATGCAAACTTGTCAGTGAGCATACCTGCTGCCCTACGAAATCCTTCTTCTGTGGAGGCTATCCTTCTAGCTCTCATCAGTTGACCTTTAGGGATGGCTTTAATTACGTTCCTATTATGGAAACTGTCCACTCTCAACAGGTTATTCCTATCTGTTGGTTTCGTATACAGATCGGTTTGCAAACCCTCTGGGGTGACTGAAATTGCCACATCCAGATAGTGGATAACCCTATCCGAGTGTTCCATAGTAAACTTAATGGTTGGATGTGCCAAGTTGGCCTCATCTACCATCAGTTGAAGCTCATCTAACTCACCCTGCCAAAGAATCAAGACATCGTCCACAAACCTAAAATATCTTAGCATCTTATCACAATACTTAGTATTCTTAATAAACATTTTCTGTTCAAGTTTATGCATATATAGGTTTGCAAATGAAGGGGCTACCGGTGACCCCATGCTCGTGCCTTGTGTCTGCAAGTAATAGTCATTTTCAAACTTGAAATAGTTATTTCTGAGAACCATCTCCAGGCAATCAAGCAGGAAATACACCTGATGGTGCGACAGTGCCGTCTCTAGAAGAAACTCCTCAATGTACCCCATTCCTTCCTCATGCGGAATAGAGGTAAACAGGCTCTGCACATCTGATGTGGCTAAGATCAAACCCTCACCCCTCACTGTGACTCTGGTGTATTCTGAAGTAAAGAAAGGGTGGCTTGGCTTGAAGCACACAGTTAGCCATAACCTGACTTATGATGAAAGAAAGGCACTAACATCTCTTAAACAGAATGATACAATTTTGGTGATCAAAGCTGATAAAGGGGGTGCCACTGTGGTTATGGACAGACAGCAATATGTTGAGGAAGCCCATAGACAGCTACAGGTAGAGAGCCACTATGAGAAATGTAGGAGAGACCCCACCTGGGTGATTAAATCCAAGGTTGACCGTTTGATTAATGAAGCTCTTTTGCAGGGCATGATAGATAAAAAGACAGCAGAGTACTTGGAGGTAACACATCCCCAGGTACCGTTATTATACCTACTCCCGAAAATACACAAGAATCCAACAAAACCTCCAGGACGTCCGATTGTATCGGCCATTGGATCAACACTGTACCCCCTTTCTAAATATGTGGATTCATTCTTACAAGAATTAGTGAAGAACATCCCTACTTGTTTGAAAGACACCACAGACTTACTCCAGAATTTGTCAGGAGTCACAGTGAGGGGTGAGGGTTTGATCTTAGTCACATTAGATGTGCAGAGCCTGTTTACCTCTATTCCTCATGAGGAAGGAATGGGGTACATTGAGGAGTTTCTTCTAGAGACGGCACTGTCGCATCATCAGGTGTATTTCCTGCTTGATTGCCTGGAGATGGTTCTCAGAAATAACTATTTCAAGTTTGAAAATGACTATTACTTGCAGACACAAGGCACGAGCATGGGGTCACCGGTAGCCCCTTCATTTGCAAACCTATTTATGCATAAACTTGAACAGAAAATGTTTATTAAGAATACTAAGTATTGTGATAAGATGCTAAGATATTTTAGGTTTGTGGACGATGTCTTGATTCTTTGGCAGGGTGAGTTAGATGAGCTTCAACTGATGGTAGATGAGGCCAACTTGGCACATCCAACCATTAAGTTTACTATGGAACACTCGGATAGGGTTATCCACTATCTGGATGTGGCAATTTCAGTCACCCCAGAGGGTTTGCAAACCGATCTGTATACGAAACCAACAGATAGGAATAACCTGTTGAGAGTGGACAGTTTCCATAATAGGAACGTAATTAAAGCCATCCCTAAAGGTCAACTGATGAGAGCTAGAAGGATAGCCTCCGCAGAAGAAGGATTTCGTAGGGCAGCAGGTATGCTCACTGACAAGTTTGCATGTAAAGGGTATGATCCCACCACCCTGGCAAGAGCTAGAACAGAAGTAGAGGGGATCGAGAGATCTGAGTTATTGGGGAGTGAATCGAAAAAAGAAAGACAACTTGGGATGATACCCTTTGTGCAAACTTTTTGCAAGCAGTCTGGTCTTGTGAGAGGTGTGATTAACAAATATTGGCCAGTTCTTCAGCAGGATCCAACATATGGGGAATTGTTTAAAGAGCCTCCTTTGTATTCATATAAAAGAGGTAGGACCATAAAGAATATGGTCAGCAGGGTGGACCTTTCTACACGGTATGTGGAAATGAGTAAACTAACGAGTAAGAGGGGGACATTCCCGTGCATGAATTGCAATTGCTGTGGAGCCATTATGAAGGGCGAGTACGTGAGTCACCCACATACAGGTGAAAAGATCCAGATTCGATCTATGTACACATGTGTCAGCAAATTGGTCGTTTATGCACTGAAGTGTCCCTGTGGTCTGATGTATGTGGGCAAGACGACCAGAGATGTCAGGTCCAGGATTCAGGAGCATAGAGGCTCTATCCGAGGATTCAATGCCACCAAACCTAGCACTCACACCCCAGTGGGCAAACATTTTCATGCCCTGGGACATGGGGTGTCGCAGTTGAGGTGGGTGGTATTGGATCATGTTCCACCACTCAGCAGAGGGGGAGATAGGGACAGAGTTTTACTTCAGAGAGAAGCTAGATGGATGAGGAAATTGGATTCCATCGCCCCGAGAGGGTTAAATGACATGTTTAGCTTAAAATGCTTTTTATGAATTGTCACTAATATATGGCTTTTTGCTCTGTTTTCTCCCCTAGGTACTGATGCCATGTCATCGAATGGTGGGTGGTGTGGAGAGAGGGAACCTTGTATCCCTGGGGCAGTGAGTCACTAAATTGAGTAATTAACTGGCTGTATATCTGCTTTTGCATTTCATATATTTTGAATGCTAAATGTTGCTTACGCTTATGTTTTCTTAGGTGTGTTACTGTTATTGGGTAGACACCTTTGTGTGTAGTGCCCAATAAAATGTGTCCCTGAGGGGTTAATGTTTTTGCCTCACTGGTCAGCTGACCAAACGGGTGGGGTTTTCTCTGTGGGTGTGGTGCACTATGCTTCATAAGTTGTTGTACTGTGGAGGGTGATTGTACACTTGAGAAAGGGGGAAACCCCGAAACATGTTGTGTTAGTCGCCTGTGGAATAAACAACTGTTTATACGCCTTTGGAGTGCCTCCTTCTAATCGTGTTGGATTGACTGTATAGTGGAGGTGGTGACCCACTGAAGGATTGAGCACCGGCGGACCAGGCTGTTAGTCCTGGATGAGTGACTGCTTTAGCATCTGCTTGTCTATTATGGTTAGGCACTACCAGGGGGGTCTTAGGGTTAGGCACAACCAGGGGGGGTTTAGGGGGTACCCTACAACTAAGGTATGGCATTCATTATACCAATTCTCATATTAAATATCTCGGTATCAACTTATGTAGTGATTTCAATGATCTATTCAAACATAATTATACACCAGTGCAAAAAGATTGTGAGAAGATACTGAGTAAAATGAAAAATGCCCAATTTAACACAATTGGGAAAATCAACTTTATAAAAATGAAAATTCTTCCTAAAATAATATTTACAGTACAAAATTTGCCAATAAACATCCAAAGGAATTGGTATAATGTCTGGAACAATATATTTCAAAATTTCATATGGAGAACACCAAACCGCAGAATTTCATACAAGATAATAAGCAGGCATAAGAAATTGGGAGGAATGGGGGCACCAAATATTAAACGATATGCCCAATGTTTCCAATTGCAAAGAATTTTAGATCTCAGGATGTGCGACCCGAAGAGATTCTGGACAACATATGAAAGAAGTCTGTTTAATTACGATATGTTGGATTCATGGCACCCCCACACGGTAGCAAAACTCCTCCCTTCTATCAGCCATCCATTATTAGCACCTGCAATTAAAACCCACATGGAAGTTATAAGATCTATGTCAAAGAGCAATAAAATATCATTACTAACCACTCTACGCAATAACCCAGATTTTCAACCTGGCTTAACTTCGGGGTGGCTCAAGGAATGTGGGCTCCCTCGAGATGTTAGAATCCTAGACTTAGTTGGCCACAGAGATTCCACATTGAGGGAGATTTATAACATGGTCAGAATGGATAATGGGCTGTGGAGCTTCCAGGTCAGGAGCTACCTTTCCAAACATAAGGATAATATAAGTAAAACGATAAATATTTATGAAAAGTGTTTTCTTCATTCGAGGGTGGGGAAGGGAATGACAGCAAATTTATATTTTTTTCTTGACAGTTGTCAAACTGATCCTCTACCTAAGTTCTGTAGAAGCTGGGAACAAGACCTAAATCATATCCAAAACTTGGACTGGGGAGCAGTATTCCAGGAAATTTGGACCCCCAGCTATACCTCATTTCAACTTGTTAATTATAAACTCATGACGAGATGGTACTTCACACCCTCTAAGATGGCTAAATTTAAAGGCGGAAATGGGAACTGTTGGAGATGTCTTACTGCGTTTGGTTCACATATGCATATGTGGTGGTCGTGCCCGGTTATACAGAACTTTTGGAGAGAGATAGGAGATTTCATTAAACTTCCTTCCCCTTTTCATCCCAGTACCGCTCTGTTGAGTTGCATGGAACCTGACCGCTTTAGACATGCAAATAAACTAGTAATCCCTGCAGCAATTGTGGCCAGGAAACTTATAGCAAAATCCTGGAAGAACCCCGAAGCTCCCAGTATGGAAGAGTGGATATGGATGATGTCAGATTTTTTGCAAGGTGGCGAGGGCAGTGTAGAAGATGCTGGCACCAACAAACAAATGGAGGAATGGAAAATTGCATGGGAAAAAATAAGTAACATATAATAAGTAGTTGAGTATTTGAAGTGGAGGGGATGAGGAGAAAAGAACCAAATAACCACTATATTACCAACTGAAATTGTAAGGATAAATGGATGGATGATTGTGCAGATGCATAGATATATGTTGAAGTATAGAAGGCACTTATATGAATGTGTATGAAAGGTGAAATAAGAGTAATTGCTTTGCTTCTCAGCTTAGATATGTGACCTGTTTGTGCATGAGGCCTGTCCCCTCCATTGGCTTGGTCCAGCCCTGATGGCTCATGCATGGAGGGCATGTCCATAAAATAAGTGGGTGGTCGGAAAGGGATATTAACCACTTAAAGTTAAGATGGGTAGGTGGAGTTTGTTTTTTGCTGGTGCTTGTGTTTTTTTTTTTTTTGTTTTTCTTACTTTCTTTTTTCTCTCTCTTACTATAATTAGTTTGACCTGAGCCACTGGTGGAATATTTGATATATTGTAGTGATGATGGAGTGAGGGAGGGGGGGAGGAGAGGAAAGAAAATCAAACTATGATGCAGACCTGAGACCCACGTATGATGGCTTCACAGCTGTCACATGGTCATATCTGGGTCACATAACGGCTGAGTTTGAAAAGACGAAAAAAAAAAAAAAAAAAAAAATGTTGCTTACGCTTATGTTTTCTTAGGTGTGTTACTGTTATTGGGTAGACCCCTTTTGTGTGTAGTGCCCAATAAAATGTGTCCCTGAGGGGTTAATGTTTTTGCCTCACTGGTCAGCTGACCAAACGGGTGGGGTTTTCGCTGTGGGTGTGGTGCACTATGCTTCATAAGTTGTTGTACTGTGGAGGGTGATTGTACACTTGAGAAAGGGGGAAACCCCGAAACATGTTGTGTTAGTCGCCTGTGGAATAAACAACTGTTTATACGCCTTTGGAGTGCCTCCTTCTAATCTTGTTGGAGTGCCTAACCATAAGACCCCCTGGGGGTGCCTAACCCTAACCACCCCCCTGGTGATGCTTAACCCTAACCACCCCCCTGGTGGTGCCTAACCGTAAGACCCCACTGGTGGTGCCTAATCTTAACCACCCCCCTGGTGGTGCCTAACCCTAACCACCCCCCTGGTGGTGCCTAACCCTAAGACCCCCTCCTGATGGTGCCTAACCCTAAGACCCCCCCTGGTGGTGCCTAACCCTAAGACCCCCCTGATGGTGCCTAACCACTCCCCTGATGGTGCCTAACCCTAACCACCCCCCTTGTGGTGCCTAACCCTAAGACCCCACTGGTGGTGACTAACCCTAACCACCCCCCTGGTGGTGCCTAACCCTAACCACCCCCCTGGTGGTGTCTAACCCTAAGACCCCCCCTGGTGGTGCCTAACCCTAAGACCCCCCTGATGGTGCCTAACCCTAAGACTCCCCCAGTGGTGCCTAATCCTAACCTTGACAGTGTTACATTAAATCCATTCACCGTTTTGCAGTTAAATAACGTCTGCAGTTTGGCTTATGTAGGGTGCTATTGATAAATAACGTTACTGTGGGCAATAACGTCTACTGTTTGGCAAATGAACAGCACTATTGATAAATAACATTAGTGTGTACCATTTTTCTTTTTTTTTTTCCCTGTGCGCCATTATTATGCAGTACTAACGATAAATAGCGATAAGCGTATCTTTTTAATGCGGCGCCATTTATATGCATAGGCGCTGTGCGCCATTATTCATTGATCCGACTGGGGCAACTAAACTGAATATACTGGGGCCACTAAACTCCCTGTACTGGGGCAACTAAACTCCCTATACTGGGGCAACTAAACCCCCTATACTGGGGCAACTAAATTCCCTATACTGGGGTAGTGTTGGGCGAACAGTGTTCGCCACTGTTCGGGTTCTGCAGAACATCACCCTGTTCGGGTGATGTTCGAGTTCGGCCGAACACCTGATGGTGTTCGGCCAAACCGTTCGGCCACATGGCCGAACTAAGAGCGCATGGCCGAACGTTCCCCGAACGTTCGGCTAGCGCTGTGATTGGCCGAACGGGTCACGTGGTTCGGACCCGAACGCGCTCTGATTGGCCGAACTGTCACGTGGTTCGGGTAAATAAATACCCGAACCACGTCATATCTCCGCCATTTGTCTGTGGGTTTAGCTTTGGGTAGGCAGGCAGGGTAGTTCGCGCTCCAGCCACGCTTGCCAGGGTCCCCCCAGTCATTGTGTGTCGCTGCTGGGAACAGTAGTACACCGCTCGCTCAGCCACACTATATAGCATTGTGTTTACTGCCACTCTGTGTACCTCGCTCAGCCACACTGTATAGCATTGTGTTTACTGCCACTCTGTGTCTGCTGGGAACAGTAGTACACCGCTCGCTCAGCCACACTATATAGCATTGTGTTTACTGCCACTCTGTGTACCTCGCTCAGCCACACTATATAACATTGTGTTTACTGCCACTCTGTGTCTGCTGGGAACAGTAGTACACCGCTTGCTCAGCCACACTATATAGCATTGTGTTTACTGCCACTCTGTGTACCTCGCTCAGCCACACTATATAGCATTGTGTTTACTGCCACTCTGTGTCTGCTGGGAACAGTAGTACACCGCTCGCTCAGCCACACTATATAGAATTGTGTTTACTGCCACTCTGTGTACCTCGCTCAGCCACACTATATAGCATTGTGTTTACTGCCACTCTGTGTCTGCTGGGAACAGTAGTACACCGCTCGCTCAGCCACACTATATAGCATTGTGTTTACTGCCACTCTGTGTACACCGCTCACCCAGCACTATATATAGCATTGTGTTTACTGCCACTCTGTGTCTGCTGGGAACAGTAGTACACCGCTCGCTCAGCCACACTATATAGCATTGTGTTTACTGCCACTCTGTGTACACCGCTCACCCAGCACTATATAGCATTATTGTGTTTACTGCCACTCTGTGTCTGCTGTGAACAGTAGTACACCGCTCGCTCAGCCACACTATATAGCATTGTGTTTACTGCCACTCTGTGTACCTCGCTCAGCCACACTATATAGCATTGTGTTTACTGCCACTGTGTGTCTGCTGGGAACAGTAGTACACCGCTCGCTCAGCCACACTATATAGCATTGTGTTTACTGCCACTCTGTGTACACCGCTCACCCAGCACTATATAGCATTATTGTGTTTACTGCCACTCTGTGTCTGCTGGGAACAGTAGTACACCGCTCACCCGCCACTGTATAGCATTGTGCTCTGTGTCGCTGCTGGGAATAGTGGTACACCGCTCACCCACCACTGTATAGCATTGTGCTCTGTGTCGCTGCTGGGAATAGTGGTACACCGCTCACCCACCACTGTATAGGATTTCTGTACTGCCACTGTACTGCTGCCAGTCAGCGTGTACTTTAAGGATAAGTGAAATGAGGAAGAAATCCGGTGAAAGAGGGAGGGGCAAGGGAAGAGGTGTTTCCCCTGACGGTTCACGTACAGGCCACAGGGGAGCACCCAAGAAAACCCACTCAATACCGCCCATGTTGTCCAGGACAACAACCTTCACAAATCCAAAAGAACAGGACCAGATAATTACTTGGATGACCTCTCAAGCATCCAGCAGTGGGTTAAGCAGCACCAGCACATCACGCACGAGGTCCGAGTCCTCAGCCAGTTACAAGGAGCCAGTGGGCACAAAGCTGACACAACCGGCAGCGACACCACGCACACAACTGCCAGATAACCAGTCCGATGAATTACCTCAGGACACAATGGGGTATTCGCAGGAGCTATTCCCAGCCCAACAAACTTCCACCTTTGAAAGGTCAATGGAGGAACAGCCAGAAATGTTGTGCCCGGATTCACAACCATTAACTGTGGGAAATGCACCGCGCACTGATAAATACAAGGCGAGTCCGAGGACTTTGAAACCCAAATCCCAGAGCACGTTGGGCAGGAGGGGTTGCAATTGCAGGAGGTTGGCCGACAAGATCTGGAAGACGACGTTGGAGTGAGCTGCGCAGAGGTTGTTCTGGGGAGCTCTACTCCACGGCGGCGGCCCCCCACAATGACATATGACGAGTTTGAGGAGATGGAAGAGGAGGGTATGGACAATGTGGACATAGACCCAGATTTTGTTTGTGAACGAGAACATCGCCGTCATAGCAGCAGCACAGATGAGTCTGTTGAAGAACCCACTGCTGCACGAGTTCGCCTTGTGCCACAAGGTAGGCGGCGCGCAATTTCAGGCACCACAAGCGTGGAAGTTCAAGTGAGAGGCAAAAGAGGCGCAAACAGAAATCGCCAGCAAGGCAGGTGCTCCAAAGTCTGGGCTTTCTTTGAAGACTGCACTGAGGATGGTACTATGCCGATTTGCAAGGTGTGCAAGACCCTCCTGAGCAGGGGGAAAAGTATTAACAACCTCTCCACCACCAGCATGAGCCGCCACATGCTATCCAAACATCCCACGCTGTGGGCAAACGCGGCAGGACAGGGTACCAGCAACACTGCCTCCCTTGGGGTCACCAGACTCACCACCAGACCCGCCTCAGCAGCAGCAGTAGCCCAGCCATTGCGTGGTTCACAACATTCACAAACATCAGACGATGCTGACACTGTCACTTTCCAGAGTAGTGCTCTTGAGGTCTCCCAGTCAGGGCCGGCCTTTGACCTGAGCGACCGGAGCGATCGCTCAGGGCGCCGGCTTCCAGGGGGGCGCTCCTGCCGCCCTGGCTGCATATGTTATGGAGCTGGCTGCAGCCTCCGAGCTCCGGCTTTGTTCTTCCTGCATGGTAGCTCCACCCCCTGGTGCCGCTGAGGGTGATGGGGGCGAAGACCAGGAAGACAAATTGCTGACACTCATTGGACGCACCACGCCCCCTTTCTTCCCGGCTGCTTTTGAAAGTAGCAGCATTCTGCGACCTCCCAGGCCAGGCTGCTAGAAGGTGAGTTTACAGCTTGGTGACAGGGCCGGATTTGTGGGCAGGCCGAAAAGGCTCGGGACTAGGGCGGAGCCAAGGAAGGGGCGGGTTAAAAACAGACAGCAGTGTCCCATTAGCCTCCCATGCTATTTCCTACAATGATGCTGCAGTGTTAATTTGTCTGCAGCCGCCCGCTGCTTTCCTATGCACATAGTAGCATATCTGTTTGTGCAGCAGCGGCTACAGACAGGGACAGAGCGGGCAGCTTTGCTAATATGACAGAAGCAGTGGCCGCATCATTGCAGCTCTGCCCGCTGTCATTCAATGGTTGTCTCTCCGCCCCCCTTCAGAATCAGCCTATAGAAGTCGTAGAAGAGGCTTTAGAAAAAAACTTCAGCTTCCAGCCCTTTGTATCCCCGCCCTCCTGCTTGCTCCTGCCTATCAGAAATTCTGAGGGGCGAGGATACAGGAGATCGTGCAGGAAATGAATTCAGCTTGAACATGTGTGTAAGGTAACTAGCTCTGCAATCTACACCTAGCTGTAATGTATAGCTGCACTCCCCCTGCTTCTCCCCCTTCCTGTTCTGTGTCTCACTGTTCCTTCTGCTTCTACACTGTTTAGAGCAGCATCTTCTGTATTCGTTGATGTGACGTCTGTCCTTCCCCAGCACTCCCTCCTAAGAAATACTGGTAGAGAGGGTTTGTTATGCCGCTGGGAGTGATGAATAGACTCCCAGGGCAGAGGTGCAGACCTTGAAAGAAAAGTAAGTTTACGTTCCTCTGGGCAGGAGGGGAGGCTCACAGCCAGGCAGCACATTTCTGTACATCTACACTACAACTACAGCACATTGCTGTACAACTAGAAACCAGTGTGTGAAATCCATTACCACTGACACCCTCTCCCTATCCAGCACAGCATGGTCTTCTTCCTATTCCAATGGCAGATCCAAACTCTCCTCTGTTCATTACACCTAGACACTTTAAGTGACCCAGAGATGAGTCTTGTGGCTGTTTTTTTTACTTACCCAGGGCTGCCTCCAGATCCATAAGCATAGATGCGTCCTTCGCCATCCTCCTGCGGGTCCTCCGTTAAGCCGCAATCTTCTCCAGTAAGCGGCTGTGTGACGTCATCAGGGGGCCTTCTGCACATGTGCGGACCTTCTGCGGCTGACGTCACTCAGTCAGACTGAGCCCTTCTACTGTTTTATTGTGGCAGAACGAGGATTCTGGGCAGACTGCGGGAGGCTTGCGTGAGGACGGCGAGGGACGCATCCGTGCTTCTGGGGCTGGAGGAAGCCCCAGGTAAGTAAAAAAACAGCCACATGACTCATCTCTGGTCACTTTAAGGCTCGGCTCACACTGTAGATAAAAAACTGGTCCGTGTAAAAACGTATCTGTCTCAGGCCTCTTGTATACTACATGTGATTCTGATTTTTTTTTTCTTATACGATCCAATTTATGAATCTGATTAAAAAAAGTACTGCATGCTGCTATGTTTTTAATCAGAATCAAAAATTGGATTGTATAAACAATTGTAATTGCATGTAGTGTGCAAGAGGCATAAAACGGATACGTTTTTTTTAAAGGTATCAATAATTTATCTGTTCCGTTAGCACATGGTCAATGTGTGTCCTTTGATCCGGAAAAATTGTAGACACAAGTTTTCAGTACGTTCGGAGGAACGGATCCATTCTAACAGAGCAATGGGAACGGATTAATAGGTTAATTGGATCCGTTAGAATCTGTTCCGTCACCATCCACTAACAGTGCGGTTTTTAGTTCCAATGTGAACCAGGCCTTATGCTGCATACTTCTGCACAGCTCCCAGGTGTTCTTGCATGTCATTTGACAGGTCAGGTGCTGTATAGAAGTATGCTGCTGCATAGCACCCCACTGCATTAAAGAGTATCTGTAGTGAAAAAAGTGCCCCGGGGGTTATATTACTCTGGAGGGGGAAGCCTCTAGACACTGAGGCTTCCATCGTCCTCCTTAGAACCCCTGATTCAGCTCTGGCCCCCTGGAAACTCGGCCCAGGCACACTACAGCTTCCACAGCTGGGTCGCCCTGAATAGTGCACCTAGTGCAGGTGCAGTAGCTGCTTTCCGCTTGGACTCCGGCAGAAATAGTGGAGTCCGATCAGGTCTGCTGTACTGTGCCCCCTTGTGGTCGGCTTGCGTCTGTGCTGTAAAGCAGATCCAATCGGGCTCGGCTATTTACGCCAGAGCCTGAGCAAGGAGCTGACACTGCGCCTGCATGAAGCTCAGTGTAAATATATTGTTAATTTCACTGGGAAAGGGGATGGGGGTGGGGATGGCAGTGCTGAATCGGGGCAGCAGAGAAGGACAGGGGAAGCTTCATTAGATTCTAGGCTTCATCCTCAACCCCCCCTCCCCCGAAGGTAAATCTATCCCAATGGCAGATTTTTTTCGCTACAGGTTTCCTTTAAAATTGCTCTGCTGTGCTACTCTGAAGTTTTATCTGAGCTGCGGCTACAGGGCAGCACTGGAGGGGACCTTTGGGATAGGATAGAAACGTCCCATGACCGGCCTAAATGCTTTAGGAAGTTAGGATGAGCAGAAGGAAAAGGGAAGGGGGAGGGGGGGGGGAGTTGACAACGGGCCTAGGGTGGTAAAAAGTACAAATCCGGCCCTGCTTGGTGATGGTGAGTGTTCTTATCTATATAGGCATCGGGACCTGCTGCAGAGTGTGTCATCTCCAGACACTGCAGAGAGTATCAGATGTCATCATGTCCAGTGACTGCTGCAGCCATACTATCTGTAGCCTGTCACGGATAATGATGATGACTGCCCATACGTGGTGACAGCAGGAGTCCTGATGCCTATTTAGATAAGTTGATTTGCCAGAGTTGCAGCCAGCTAGATTCTCCTTGTCCCACGGACACCCCATGTGATGTGACTCTCCCTTCTTCCTCTTGTTTTTTTCCCTAGTGCAGGCTGTCTGCCTGCAGTGTGTGACATGACCCTGCCGCCCCTGCAGTGCCTCCACAGTACAGCTGACTAAAACTGAATTCATGTTGCTGTTGCTAAATGTCTCTCCCCTGCCTCCCCACCACAACACTCTCTCTCCCAATCCTCTCTCTCTTTTTGTCCTCCCTTCTCTTTCCTATTTCCCTGTCCTCTCCTTTCCATAGCTCTGTGTGTCTCTATCTTCTTTCATCTCATGGTTTACTTTCTCCTCTCTTTCCCTCCCTCACTCTTTATTCTGCCTTTCTGCCACACAGTCACTCTTCCCTTTACATTCTCTGCTTTCCTCCCATCTCTATTTGCCTACCATCTCCTTTCCATCCTGCCACAATCTCCCTCTCTTTCTCTCCTCCCCTTCCTTTTCTTGCACTCTCTTCTTTATTCCTCTCTTTCACCTTTCCACCCTCTCTCCTTTCTTTCTTTTCTTGCTCTCTCTCCTCCTTCCTGCTCCACTCTCTAGCTTTTGCCTTCAGATCTGCCTAAAAGCGGACCTGAACTCAGAACTTCCTCTGCTCTAAAAGCATAACCAGCTTTACAGAAAAACATTTCTTAGTTACAGCTGATAAACAAATCCTGCATCCTGTCTGTGTACTTCCTGCTTTCATGGAAGCAGTAATAATGGTAATATCCTGTGCTTTCAAATGAGATTATCTCATCTGTGAGATCAAATTACAACTTGTGATTACAATTGCGTTTGCGTTGGGGTTTTTTTTACGCTTTTTTCCCCCTTCACGGCGATTTCTCTTTGACCCAGAAAAGAATAAATACAATGTATTTATTCTTAAAAACACAATCGCCGCACAAAGCGATTTTGTGAGCGTTTTGCGGTTTTCCTATACCTTCCATTGAGGCAGAATCACCTCACAAAATGGTCCATGCAGCGTTTCTCTGAGCAGATTGTAACGAACTGTCTCACAGAGAATCATTGCACAAGCGATTTTAGGGTGATTTTAAAAAAATCGCCAGCGCTTAAAAAGTCCAAAAGCGCCTCCAGTGTGAACAAGCCCTAAAGGGGATCTGAGTATATGGGGGGGGGGGGGGGGGGCACCAAAATCTGGTTACGCTCAGGGCGCTGTGAAACCTAAGGCCGGCCCTGCTCCCAGTGTTCATCAAACACAACAACCAACAGCCCTTCAGTGTGCAGCCCTACGGTTCAGTTGTCTGTCTCGGAGATGTTTGAGCGCAAGAGGAAATTGCCAGCAAATGACCCCCGGGCCGTGGTAGTAACAGCCAGCATAGCCAAGCTCCTGGCCTGCGAAATGCTGCCATATCGAGTGGTGGAGACAAACAGCTTCAAGGGCATGATGTCAGTGGCCATCCCACGTTACGTGGTTCCCAGCCGCTACCACTTTGCGCGCTTTGCAGTGCCTGAGTTGCATGAGCACGTGGTCAGCAAAATAACCCGAAGCTTGAAGAATGCCGTTGCCTGCAAGGTTCACCTCACCACTGACACCTGGACGAGTGCGTTCGGCCAGGGTCGATACATCTCCCTTACCGCGCACTGGGTGAACCTTGTGGAGCCTGGCAGCGATTCCTCTCCTGCTACGGCGCGGGTGTTGCCCACGCTGCAAACAGCTGCACCGCCGTCCCTCCCACTGGATAACAGCAGCACCTACCTCTCTGACTCCTTCTCCTCCAACGCATCTCAAAGCTGTACCTCATCTGGAAACGCTAACCCAGCAGCAGTAGGATCATGGAAGCAGTGCAGCACAGCTGTTGGCATGCGTCAGCAAGCGTTGCTGAAGCTGATCTGCCTTGGGGATAAGCAGCACACAGGGGAGGAAATTTGGAGGGGAATAAAGGAACAGACGGATTTGTGGCTGGCACCGCTGGACCTGAAACCGGGCATGGTTGTGTGTGATAATGGAAGTAATTTCATTCGCACTTTAAGGTTGGCTAAGCTGACACACATCCCTTGCCTGGCGCACGTGATGAACCTAGTAGTTCAGCGGTTCCTGAGGACATACCCAGGCGTGGCCGATCTTCTGTTGAAGGTGCGACGAGTGGCCAAACATTGTAGAAATTCCAGTACTGCTTCGGGGGCACTCGCCAAGATGCAGGAGCGCTTCAATCTCCCCCACCATCGCTTGCTGTGTGATGTCCCTACGCGCTGGAATTCTACACTGCACATGCTAGCCCGCTTTTGCGAGCAGAAGAGTGCAGTGGTCCAGTACATGACGGCGCAGTACCGAGGCGCATCCGGACAGCTGACAAGCTTCTGTGGATCCGATTGGGCCAACATGTTGGACCTCTGCCAAGTCCTCCAAAATTTTGAGCAATCCACGTTGCTTGTGAGCAGTGACAACTCTTCAGTCAGCATTACCATACCACTGCTGTGTTTACTGAAGAGGTCAATGTTGAAAATCAAGGAAACAGCTGTCATGATGCAACTGGGGGAATCTGAAGGAGAAAACGATCAGCGTGATGGTACCAACATCAGGCCATCCGCCTCAGGAAACGCTGGCCCCAGCAGCTATGACGAAGAAGAGGAGGAGGAACAGCTGGAGTTGGAGCAGGAATTTCCTGCCACCACTGACGAGGGCCAGAGCGGTGCGCGTTGGACTTCCACAATTCAGTGTGAATGGTCAGCAGAAGCAGACCAGGAAGAAGGTAACGACTATGATGCATCACAACAACTATCACAACGCTCACAAGAGGATGATGAGGATTCTGGCAGGACTCTGGCACACATGGCTCAATTCATGCTAGACTGCATTGAACGCGACCCACGCATTGTGCGCATTCTGGACAACACCAATTACTGGGTTTATACCCTTCTGGATCCACGGTACAAACACAATGTTCCAAAACTGCTTGAAGAAAGAGTCAGACAGGTCAAAATGGAAGAATACCAGCAGGCCCTTGTGGAAACTTTAGAGAGGAGATTGACATCCTCCCCCTCCTCTAGCCAGTTGTACGCCGACAGACTGACTTCCGCAAACCCAGGACGACCAGGAGGGCAGCAAACAACACAAGCCGCAGCTAGTGCCCAAAAGGGAATGGTATCAGCAGTGTCCTTGGAGTGGGAAAATTTTCTGACACCCATGCAGCAGCAGCCCACAGAACAGCAAGCGTGCAGATCCACCTCCAACACCGATCGCCTGGAGAAGATGGTCAAGGACTACATGTCAGATGGCGTAGCTGTGTTGAACAATCCATCTGCACCCTTCAACTATTGGGTATCGAAGCTAGACACCTGGCACAAACTGGCAATGTACGCAATAGAGGTGCTGGCTTGCCCGGCAGCCAGCGTTATGTCGGAACGCTGTTTCAGTGCTGCCGGAGGCATCGTCACAGATCGGCGTATCCGCCTCTCCACAGAAAATGCAGACCGTCTGACTCAAATTAAAATGAATCAATCCTGGATTGGAAACGACTATGCAACACTCCTGGACCCCAACCAAGTAACATGAACAATGACCATCTGTGATGGGTTAGCGTTGCCGGTCCCTGTTTATTGAACCTCTCATCTTTATTACATTTATGACTGCATGGCGGCAAAAAGCATTGCTATATCCGCACGCTTCTTGTCCTCATGCAAGGCCTGGGTTGTTGTGTCTCAAAAAGCGTGGCCTTCTCCTCCTGCGCCTCCTCCTGTTCCATCACGTGTGCTGCTGCTGTTGCTGGCCTGGGTTAGCGTTTCCGGTCCCTGTTTATTGAACCTCTCATCTGTATTACATTTATGACTGCATGGCGGCAAAAAGCATTGCTATATCCGCACGCTTTTTGTCCTCATGCAAGGCCTGGGTTGCGTCTCAAAAAGCGTGGCCTTCTCCTCCTGCGCCTCCTCCTGTTCCATCACGTGTGCTGCTGCTGGTGCTGGGTTAGCGTTACCGGTCCCTTTTCCTGGAACCTCTTCTCTGTATTACATTTATGACTGCATGGCGACAAAAAGCATGTTACCTGTAGAAAGAAACATGACATTTTCCACATTTAAAAGACAGTTTTTCCTTTGAAACTTTACAATCAATTTTCTCAAAAACGATAAGCTCTTTTTCAAATATTTTTTTTTCCTCTTGTACCCACTCCCAAGGTGCACATACCCTGCTAATTTGGGGTATGTAGCATGTAAGGAAGCTTTACAAAGCACGAAAGTTCGGGTCCCCATTGACTTCCATTATGTTCGGAGTTCGGCGCGAACACCCGAACATCGCGGCGATGTTCGGCGAACGTTCGCGAACCTGAACATCTAGGTGTTCGCCCAACACTATACTGGGGCAGCTATAATCCCTATACTGGGGCAGCTATACTGCCTAAACTGGGGCAGCTATACTCCCTATACTGGGGCAGCTATACTCCCTATACTGGGGCAGCTATAATCCCTATACTGGGGCAGCTATACTGCCTATACTGGGGCAGCTATACTCCCTATACTGGGGCAACTAAACTCCCTATACTGGGGCAACTCTACTGGCTACCCATACTTTACCTGGCTACCTATAACCCTCCCCCCCCCTCCCCCCCCCAAAAAAAAAAGTTTGGTCTAGATAGCGGTCCCTGGGCCAAAAAAGGCTGGGACCCCTGCGGTATATCATCCACTATAATGCACGGGACACTTGTCTTTCAGTTTTCTGTGTGTGTTTTCTTCACACCAGGGGCTTGATTCACGAAAGCATAATAACTAATATCACGGCCGTGCTATGCAGTTATCACGCAACCTGCCACGCACTTTCCTAAAGGATTACGTGTGCGTGTTAAACAAAGGTTTGCATGCGCTGACACGCGCTTTCACGCGCAAACATGTTTACACGTGAACGTAATCCTTTACACGTGCAAACCTTAGCACGCGGCAGATCGCGGGATACCTGCATAGCATGACCCTGATATCAGTTATCACGCTTTTGTGAATCAAGACCCATGTGTGTTTATATGCAAAAAAACCCACACGTTAATTCACAGCAGCTAATGTAATAAAAAAGATGCACAGAATGTGCAGAATTATGCAGCAGGACGTCAGTTTCTTCCCTGCGCATGAGTAAAAAAGGAAAAAAAGGGTGCATGCGGCAAATGGACTAATTGGGTGTCGCAATTGGCGCCAATGTGAAAAATATCAGTATTTGCGCACCGGAGAGGAAATATGGCCCCCAGGTAAATAGCAGGTGATGGGACAGCACCCGCTATATATCGGGCACTGCAGGCTCACAAATGCTGATATTTTTAGGCCCCTATGGTGGCGCCCGATTAGCCTTTTCTTTTTTTTTTTTGCCGCAAATGGTGTGTGTGTGTGTGTGTGTGTGTGTGTGTGTGTGTGTGTGGTGTGTGTGTGGTGTGTGTGTGTGTGTGGTGTGTGTGTGTGTGGTGTGTGTGGTGTGTGTGTGGTGTGGTGTGTGTGTGTGTGTGGTGTGTGTGGTGTGTGTGTGTGTGTGTGTGTGTGTGTGTGTGGTGTGTGTGTGTGTGGTGTGTGTGTGGTGTGTGTGTGTGTGTGTGTGTGTGTGTGTGGTGTGTGTGTGTGTGTGGTGTGTGTGTGGTGTGTGTGTGTGTGTGGTGTGTGTGTGTGTGTGTGGTGTGTGTGTGTGTGTGTGTGTGTGTGGTGTGTGTGTGGTGTGTGTGTGTGTGTGGTGTGTGTGGTGTGTGTGTGTGTGTGTGTGTGGTGTGTGTGTGTGTGTGGTGTGTGTGTGGTGTGTGTGTGTGTGTGGTGTGTGTGTGTGTGTGGTGTGTGTGTGTGTGTGTGTGTGTGTGTGTGGTGTGTGTGTGTGTGTGTGTGTGGTGTGTGTGTGTGTGTGTGGTGTGTGTGTGTGTGTGTGTGTGGTGTGTGTGTGTGTGTGGTGTGTGTGTGTGTGTGTGGTGTGTGTGTGTGTGTGGTGTGTGTGTGTGTGTGTGCTGTGTGTGTGTGTGTGTGTGTGTGTGTGTGTATAGTGTGTGTACTGTGCTGTGTGTGTGTGTGTGTGTGTGTGTGTGTGTATAGTGTGTGTGTGTGTGTGTGTGTGTACTGTGCTGTGTGTGTGTGTGTGTGTGTGTGTGTATAGTGTGTGTACTGTGCTGTGTGTGTGTGTGTGTGTGTGTGTGTGTGTGTGTGTGTGTGTGTGTGTGTGTGTGTGTGTGTGTGTGTGTGTGTGTGTGGTGTGTGTGTGTGTGTGTGTGTGTGTGTGTAGTGTGTGTGTGTACTGTGCTGTGTGTGTGTGTGTGTGTGTGTGTATAGTGTGTGTACTGTGCTGTGTGTGTGTGTGTGTGTGTATAGTGTGTGTACTGTGCTGTGTGTGTGTGTGTGTGTGTGTGTGTGTGTGTGTGTGTGTGTGTGTGTGTGTGTGTATAGGGGTGTGTGTGTGTGTGTGTGTGTGTGTGTGTGTGTGTGTGTGTATAGTGTGTGTACTGTGCTGTGTGTGTGTGTGTGTGTGTGTGTGTGTGTGTGTGTGTGTGTGTGTGTGTGTGTGTGTGTGTGTGTGTTTTTTAGGCATTAGCTAGGTAGAGGTAGTTTGAGTGGTTGTGAGGGTTAAGGGTTAGGCAGTTAGTGTGCGCGGGGGAAGAGTTTAGGTTTAGACATTTGGTAGGTAGTTTGTACAGGTGGGTGGGTTAGGGGTTAGGCATTAGGTAGATAGTGTGTGCCAAGGGGGTTAAGTGTGTGCTGGGGGGGCTCATTAGGTACGCAGTTTGTGCCGGGGGTTAAGGGTTAGGCATTACATAGGTAGTGTGTGTGTGTGTGTGGGGGGGGGATTAAGGTTTAGGCATTAGGCACGTAATATGTGTGAGGGGTGTGTTGGCGGGTCAAAGAGGAGCTGTCAGCCATACTATCTCAGGGGGAAAAAAACTAAAGATATAAGTAGATAAATACTTGCTCTACTTACATAACATATGTATTGCACTGTCCCCTCTATAATTCCTGTGAATGTTATAAAGGAAAAGTAGAGAATCCTATTCTAGACAGTTTCCATATTTACTCTGGCCTTTTTGAAGCCAGTCGTGATGTAATATCCGCCCTTAGTCTCCTCTGCCTGATTTGCCCGCCCTTCACTATAGAAAGTGCATTGTTTCAGCCTGAGAAATTTTGGCCAATCAGAGAGGAACAGAGGTGTGGGAGGGGAAAACAGGAGGGAAAGAGGCTTCAGCCAATCAGGCTGCATTAGTTAAAGGGGAACTTCAGCCTAAACAAACATATTGTCATTAAGTTACATTAGTTATGTTAATTATAATAGATAGGTAATATAATTTTTTACCCACCCTGTTTTAAAAGAACAGGCAAATGTTTGTGATTCATGGGGGCTGCCATCTTTTTGGTTGAAGGGAGGTGACAAGGAGCAGGAGACACCATTCCAACTGTCCTGTGTCCTGATAACCCCTCCCAGCTGCACGTGCTAGGCTTCAAATTTCAAATTCAAAAAGGAAATAAAAAAAAAATTGCACCAAAACAGCAGAACGAGAGCAACAACATCAGAAATCCCATCATGCTTTGCACAGCATCAGGGGAAAAAAGCCCGGGCAGTTTTCTTCTGTGCAGCTAAAAATGAGGCTTGGATAAGAGAAACAAAGTTTTGATGCTGTAAAACTGTTAAAGAAACACCAGGCCTTTTCAGCGCCGCTGAGTCGATTTTTAGTCCGGAGGTTCACTTTAAGTCTGAGGGGAAGTAGAGTAGCAAAAAAAAGACAACCCAGCATGCCCTGCAACTTTTCTTTTGTGTACCATATTTTCTGTGTACCAAATAAAAGTCATGTAAACTGGGGAATGACAATTTATCAACAAGAAAAGTAATAGTGATTCTAACTTTTGGATTGCCTGATTAGCATCCTTATTACTTGTTTACCAGATAAAAATAAAGAACTGATTTTTTATTTTATGCCCGGCAGTTACTCTTTAAGGATAGGCATCGGGGTTAGACATAGTCATAGTAAAATGTTGGTATTTAATAGCTTTAACATCAGCCTTACTACACGCCCAAATTTCCAGGTGCCTTTATTTGATAGATTTGTGAGCTAGGCCATTGATTAGCATAAGTGTTCAGTTTAAATCAGTTTTTCTATGCAGAAAAAATGTGCACAAAAATAGACAAGTGTGTCTGACTCACAGTATAGAGGTATAGGGAACACCTTATATTCGAATCAGACCCATGGAGGGGCAACAAAGAGCTATAGGCTTAGTGAGAAGTGTAGGGGGAGGTAAGTTTTAGTTGTTAGGGTGGGGGGAGATTAGAGTTATGGTGGCCACTAATGATCCAATCTTTTTCATCCAATCTTACCATTTCTATGTAATATAAGGTATCTGCCTGAAGTATCCATTCAGTATATTCACTCAATTTACCCTTATACTACATAGATTTGGTAAGATTGGATGAAAAAGATTGGATCATTAGTGGCTACCATAAGGAATCAGAAAGCATGCATCATTAATCATGCACCTGCAGCCGGCTCTGCGCATGCCCAGAACGTAGCTGGGTCAGCGCCTGCGCACTAATGCTTGACCTGGCTGCGGGGGGAGGGGGGGAGGGGTGGTTGCCCAATAATGGAGGGGAGCGGAGGAATTTTTTACTTTTTCATTCTGCTCTGGTATCCTTCAAGAGTTACATTTAGAGTCCCATGAATTTTGCATTAAAGTCTGTGGTGCTGACTGTCCACGTTAATTGCGAAGCCCCCGACACAAATTCACTATTTATGGCAAAGAAAAAAACACTTTGGGCCCTTTTCCACTAGCAATCGCAATCACAAATCACAAACGCCAGCGATTGCAATTTTTCATTAATTTTGTTATGCGATTGCGATTTGCGATTTTCATTTGCATTGCACTATCCCTCTGAAAATCGGTCCAGAAAGTGATCGTGATTTGTGATTTACAAATCGAATCACTATAGTGGAAAATACTTCTCATGATTTCTATGATAAAGTAGCAACCCTAGCGATTTAAAAATCACTAGCGATTTGCGATTTTGCGATTCAGCTTTGTAGTGGAAAAAGGCCCTTTGTAGTTTTTGAGAAAACAGATTTTAAAGTCTGGCATGAAAAAGTGATGTATAAACCCCTTAAATGCCAGATTTCAACATATTTGTCAATAAATAAGAAAATGGACAGCCTACAGCCCCCCTCCCGCTGCTAACCACTTGTGCCCCATCCAGGCTTGTATTCCCCAGGGAATGTGTTACCCGCCATTGTTAGGCCTCTGCACCCTGAGCTAGAAGCTATAGCAACACCCTGCTGATGTAGTGGTACCAGGGCCTTTACTATCGCTGTAGTAACTGCATCCTCATGGAAAGTAATAGTTACTAAGGGCTCTTTTCCACTAGGGCGTTTGCGATGGCTGAATCGCAAAACCGCAAACCGCTAGTGATTTTTCAAATCGCTACAGTTTGCTTTTAACATAGGAATCGCGGTAGGTTATTTCCACTACCGCGATTCGTTTTTTACCTGATCGCGGTCGCGCGGCGGAACGATTATTGCCGCGATTTTGCTATGCAGTGCATAGCATAGCAAAATCGTGATCACAAACATCGGAAAATCATCGCAAAATGTTGTGCTTTTGCTGAATCGCAATCACTAGCGTTGAGCGCGAACGCTACTGATTGCTAGTGGAAAAGGGCCCTAAGGCTTTTTTTGACATGCATACAAAAAAACATTTGATGTGAACCAGCCTATTGATTAACGTGCTGTCAGAGCGAATGTGTTTTCACATACAGGAAAATATACACTGTGAATATACAAAAAAATATTATTTAAAAATCCTGAAACTGGGCTTTAAATTATACATTTATTTACACAGACTTGTATATAAAGCCTGAAAGAGGCGCTTCTGAGGAGCACTGTACTCACTGCTTCTATTTTCTGCACATTATAGTAGATAAAAAGCACCATTCTAATCATTATCACTGCTGTGCTATCTGTTGTCATTAACTATGGTCACATGATGCTGCATGAGCAGTTATGGTCTCACACTGCTGCATGAGCCAGCCTCCAGCAGTGGCAGTTACAGTCTCAAGCTGCTGCATGAGCCACCTCAACTGTCACTCCAGGCTTAGCAGCATTTGATGCAGCAGCATACCTGGTGTTGTCTCTGAACTGATCCCTGAATTTGGCTATATCTTACTTCTACAACATGTTTATCCAACTGCTCTGCTACGTTTGGCTCTGCCTAGTGCCACCAGTCCTTGCCTGGCAGTTTTTCATCATTTGTGGCAGAATCTGGACTCTGGCTGGACACTGTAAGTATCAGCAGTACACACAATATGACACTATGTTTCCACATATCTCCACTAGATGTTCACATTATCAGCCATAGGGGGGTTCCAAGGGAGGAAAACTATTAGTAGTATTTAGCGTTTATATAATAAATGGCTACCCCTATCTATCAAGGGTCCATTTGTTTTTTAAATCTAGGCCTTTCCACAGTGGCGTAGCAATAGGAGATGCAGAGGTAGCGACCGCACCAGGGCCCTTGGGCCAAAGGGTCCCCAGGGGATCCACTTTCAGCCACAGTATTAGCTCTTTATTGGTCCTGTGACGGTAATAATCACTTCTATAGATGCTCTGAATAGTAGTAATCATCATCAGTAATCAAACTGTTCCCCATCCCCTTCTTGCACCTCTGACACTGTGCTTGTTCTTGGCAGGTTTAGGTGTGCCGTATCAATTGTTACGTATAGAGTGCTGGGGGGGGCAATGGAAAACTTGCACTGGGGCCCACAACTCCTTAGCTACGCCACTGCCTTTCCATGTTGCCACAGCAACATCCTCCTGCTGATGTAAAATGTGTGTACAAGGGACTTTACCATTACTGTGGCAACTGCACCCTTATGTCAAGTAATAGATACTGAGGCATACATGCAAAAAGGGCGTCGGGGAAAAAGGGGGGTGGTGTAAACGATAAGCGGTAACATATAAAAATATTGTGTTGTATTTCATTTACAATAATGTTTTACAAATTAATAAAACATTTAAGAATGTGTATGAAATTGCAAATTGTGAAAATGATAATTTTCCCTGTTTTAAAAGTAAAACTTATAATTAAGTTTGTTAAAAAACGATAATATATGTATAATCATTATAATTGTATAATATTGTCTGTACTCTTCATTTATCGTTTCTTCATGCAACAAAATCGGAAATTATTGTTTATAGCCCTCCCTCTACCTATCCCTAACCCTTAGACCCCCCCTGGTGGTGCCTAACCCTAAGACCCCCCAGGTGGTGCCTGACCCTAAATCCCCCCCCTGGTGATGCCTAACCCTAAGACCCCCCCAGGTGGTGCCTAACCCTAATATCTTCCCTGGTGGTGCCTAACCCTAAGACCTGCCTGGTGGTACCTAACCCTAATTCCCCCTGGTGGTGCCTAACCCTAAAACCCCCCTGGTGGTGCCTAACCCTAAACCCCCCCTAGTGGTGCCTAACCCTAAAACCCCCCTTAGTGATCACTTTATTGTGTGAATAATATTTTTTTACAAATAGTGACTGTAAAAAATATATTACAATATATTTACTGATCACTTCATTATGTGAATAATAATGTTTTACCAACAGTAAGGGATACAATTTTAAATAACGTTTTAGTTAAATACGATATGTATAGATATGTTTAGTATTTTTATAAATGTTATTCGTTACAGGCGCATTCTGTAAACGTAAATCATCATGAGCGCAGTTTTAAAACGTTAATAATCTCCGGGCACCATTTTAAAACGTTAATAATCTCCGGC